>NC_062550.1:90560430-90867611 GCF_016906955.1 Phacochoerus africanus
CAGTCCTTGGCAACCACAAAGATGCTTTCTGTTTCTCTGTTTACACCTGTTCTGGATATTTCATAAAAGTGGAACCATACAATATGTGACCTTTTGTGTCTGGCTTCTTTAACTTAGGACAATATTTTGGAGGTTCACCCGCATTACTGTGTGTGTCTGTACTTCCCTCCTTTTTATGACTAATGGTCCATTTTGTGGACATACCATATTTTGTTTATCCATTCATATGCTGATGGACATTTGTGCCGATTCTACCTTATGGCCATTGTGAAGTGTTACTATTAACATACAAGTTTTGTCTGAACATCTGATTTCAATTTTGGGGGTTCATATCTAGACTACAATTATTGGATCACATGGTAATTCTATCTTTAACTTATGGAGGAACCACCAAACTGTTTTACGTAGAGGCTGCAACATTTTACAGTCCCACTAGTAATGTGTGATGGTTCTTTTTTTTTTTTTTTTCACATCCTCTCCAATACTTGTTCTTTTTTTTCTCCAATTTTTTTTTTCTTCCACATACAAGTTTCAGGTGGACATCATTATAATCCAACGTCTGTAAATACTGCAAAGTGAATACCAACACGTCTAGTTGCCATTGTCCCCATATAGTTGACTTCCTTCACCTATTTTGCCCACTCCCCAACTCCCTTCCCCCTCTGAAAACTACTAATCTAGCTTCTGTGTCTATGAGTATGTTTTGTTTGTTCACTTGATTTTAGATTCCATATATAAGTGAAATCATACAGTATTTGTGTTTCTCCATCTGATTTATTTCATTTAGCAGAATACTTTCAAGGTCCATCCATGTTGTTGCAAATGTCAGGATTCATTCTTTTTCATGGCCGAGTAGTATTTCATTGTATACTTATACCACATCTCCTTTACCCATTCATCTATCACTGGATACTTAGGTTGTTTCCATGTCTTAGCTATTGCAAATAATGCTGCAGTGAACATAGGGGTACATGTATCTTTTCAAATTAATGTTTCATGTTCTTTGGGTAAGTACTCAGAAGTGGAATGGCTGGGTCATATGGTGGTTCTAGTCTTAATTTTTTTGAGGAAACTCCACACTGTTTTCCATAGTGGCTGCACCAATTTATAGTCCTTCCAGTAACGTACAAAGGTTTCTTTTTCTCCCCATCTTCCCAACATTTGTTATTTCTTGTCTTTTCAATAATAGTTACTCTAACAGGTGTAAGGTGATATCTTATTGTGGCTTTGATTTGCATTTCCCTAAAAATTAGTGATGTTGAATATATTTTCATGTGACTGTTCACCTCTGTGTCTTCTTTGGAAAAATAATCTATTCAGATCCTCTGCCCATATTTAATTGGGCTGTTTGGGTTTTGTTTGTTTTTCTTAAGTTGTCTGAGTTCCTTATATATTTTGGATACTATAATAACCCCTTACTAAATATATGATTTGCAAATATCTTCTCCCATTCAGTAGGTTACCTTTTCATTTTGATAATGCTTTCCTTTAATGGGCAGGAAGCTTTTTAGTTTTATGTAGTTTCATTTGTTTATTTTTGCTTTTGTTTCCCCTCTCCTTGGAGCCAGATCCACAAAAACGTTGCTAGGACCAGTGTTAATGAATTTATTGTCTGTTTTCTTCTAGGAATCTTATGATTTCAGGTCTTACATTCAACTCTTTTATTCACCTTGAGTTAATTACTTTTTACTTTTATACTTCAAAAATTAACTTTTTTATTGAGCACTGTTAAAAAATTGAAGTATACTTGATTTACAATGTTTCAGGTGTACAGCAGAGTAATTATATATATATATACACATGTGTGTGTATATATATATATATATATATATATATGTAATTCAGATTCTTTTTCATTACAGTTCATAATAAGACATTGAATATAGTCCCTTGTGGAAGAGTAGTCCTTGTGGTTTATGTATTTGATATATTGTAGTGTATATCTATCTGTTTATCTCAAATTCCTAATTTATCCCTCCTCCCACACTTTATCCTTTGGTAACCATAAGTTTGTTTTCTATGTCTATGAGTCTATTTATGTTTTGTAAATAACTTCATCTGTATCATTTTTTAAGATGTCCACATATAAGTGACAAAATATGATATCTGTCTTTCTCAGACTTACTTCACTTAATACAATCTTTGGGTCCACTCATATTGTTGCAAATGGCATTTCATCCCTTTTTATGTCTGAGTAATAATCTGTTATATATACCACATTTTTCCCCCATACCTGTGACATATGGAAGTTCCCAGGGCAAGGATCATATGCGAGCTGCAATTGTGACCTATGCCATAGCTATAGCAACACCAGATCCTTTAACTACTGTGCTGGGCTAGGGAACAAACCCACAACTCTGCAGTGACCTGAGCTGCTGCAGTAGGATTCTTAACACACTGCACCATAGTAGGAACTCTTTTCGAGCATTTATTATTTGTAGACTTTTTGATGATGACCATTCTGATTGGTGTGAGGTGATATCTCACTGGAGTTTTGATTTGCAGTTCTCTAATAATTAATGATACTGAACATCTTTTCACATGCCTGATGGTCATCTGTATATCTTCTTTGGAGAAATGTCTATTTAGACATTTTTTGATTGGATTGTTTGTTTTTTTATATTGAGCTATTTAAGCTCAATAAAAAAATGGATTCTGTCCATTTTTTTTTAATATTGAGCTATATAAGTTGTTTGTATATTATGGAAATCAATCCTTTGTAACTCACATTGTTTGCAAATATTTTCTCTCATTCCATAGGTTGTCTTTTGTTTTGTTCAAGGCTTCCTTAACTGTGCAAAGCTTTTATACTTAATTAGGTCCCATTTGTTTATTTTTCCTTTTATTTCCATTACTCTAGGGGGTGGATCCCCCAAAAAATTTGCTGTGATTTATATCAAAGAGACTTCTGCCTGTATTTTCCTCTGGGAGTTTCATAGTATCTGGTCTTACATTTAGGTCTTTAACCCATTCTGAGTTTATTTTTGTATATGGTGTAGAGAATGTTCTAATTTCATTCTTCTGCATGTAGTCGTCCAGTTTTTTCCAGCACCAGTATTAAAGAGATTGTCTTTCTCCATCATATATTCTTACCTCCTTTGTGATAGATAAGACCATAAGTGTGTGGGTTTATTTCTGGACTCTAGAACTGGTGATTTGATAGTGATTGTACTGAATCTGTACATTTCCTTGGGTAGTATGGTCATTTTAACAATACTAATTCTTCCAATCTAAGGACATGGTATATCATTCCATTGGTTTGCATCCTCTTTGATTTCTTTCATCAGCATCTTAAGAGTTTTCAGAGTACGAGTCTTTTGCTTCCTTAAGTAGGTGTATTCCTAGGCATTTTTTTTTGATGCAATTGCAAATGGCATTGTTTCCTTAATTTCTCTTTCTGATGTTTTATTGTTAATGCACATAAATGCAAGTGATTTCTGTATATTAATTTTGTATCCTACGACTTGACCAAATTCATTAATGAGCTCCAGTAATTTTTTTGGTGGCATCCTTAGGGTTTTCTGTGTAGGGTATTATGTCATCTGTAGACAATGACAGTTTTACTTTTTCCTTTCCAATTTGGATTCCTTTTATTTGTTTTTCTTCACTGATTGCTGTGGCTAGGGCTTCCAAAACTATGTTGAATACAAGTGGAAAGAGTGGGCATCCTTGTCCTGCTCCTTATCTTAGAGGAGGTGCTTTCAGCTTTTCACCATTTTGAATGGTCTTTTACTTCCTTGGTTAGATTTTTTCCCCCCATGGGCTCTGTGGCATTTTGGGCACATTTCCAGGTTCAGCTTTTGGAGATTTTATGGAAGATTCTAGGTCTCCCATAGGGAACTTCTCAAGAAAAATTAGGTTCCAGGTGAAATTATTGAATTTCTTTCTTTGTCGCTCAGCAGAGATAAGATTGGCAATTACATCATTTTTTCAGAAGTATTGTATGTGTTTCATAAAAAGCTTTGAGTCCAAATTGTCCAGCATAAGGTACCAGAGAACTTTGGTTCCTTTTCCTGGATTAGGAACAGTTTTGTGGAAAGAAATGAAAAAACACCCTGGTAAGTAGCAGACTGTGATTTTGTTCAAGTAGATTATGCTTCAAGGAGCAATATTAAAGAAATGATGATAATTTTGCCTGTCTAGAGAGGATAAAAGTCTGAAATAGTACAGGGAGGGGAAAGGAAATTAATCAAGGTGGGGCATGCTGAAGGGGTTCATTAAAACCTGGCCTGGACTCAGACTTGGGAGAGTTTTGGAAACCACTGGAGAGTTGGTTATTTGCCAATGCTATGTTTTATATGAGTTTCTACATGAAAACTAGATTATATCATAGTGAAAGATTTTATTCTTTGTTCTAATGATTTTCCTTGATTGAAAGAAAAATCATATTGTTATCACAGTGTCTATGATTTTTCTCAGTCCACTGAGTTTTTGTTGAGCAACTATTAGAGACCTCTTCTTGCTTCTCTCAGCACAGTGTCAGTTACCTTTTCATAGATTCTAAGTGTTAATGACCAAGATAAAAGAGAGAAAGCCAAATTGCCACTAATCAATTAGATTTGCCTATGTTTGTAATTGGTGAGCAGGATATAAAAAATTGCAAGCTTCGTGATGGAAGGATTTAACTTTGCCTCCTTTCAAGAACCTTAAAATACAGAGTCGCAGTCATAAAAAATACCTCCAAGGTAGGAAAGCAAATACTGTTTTTATCTAGCATTCTCACATATATCTTTTTCTACCATGTTTTCTATCTCTTCTCAATATATCACCCGAGTCTTTGAAGTTAGTGATTTATTGGATTTTTTTTCTTTTTTTTGGACTGGGGAAAAAACACACATTCCAAAGTAGAAAGGATAATATGATACTAGCTTACTTAAGAACTCATATTATGAATGTCTGGTGACCCATTTAATAAAAGTTCCAGATGAGAGAAAACGAGATATATTTGGTTTCACTGTACTTTATATGATCAAGAGAATCCCAATACCAACAATAATGTTTTTCTCCCCAATCTAACAGAAAGAGCACCAAACTCTTAGGAGGGTGAGAAGACCACAGGAAATTTCACACTTTGCTGAGAACAAGATTATCTTTTTCATCACTCTTAATTTTTGTATTAATAAAACTTTAAATATAATTAGAAGTATTTTTAACATAATATGAGATAAAAGGGTCGTACTGGTGAGATGGTAGAAATCTTAAATTAAAATTGAAAGAAATAACATTATAAAGACATTTTGCAGAGAACAAGAAAGTTAGAGATTGAAGACAGGGAGTCCCCATGGTGGCGCAGCGGAAACGAATCCAACTAGGAACCTGGCCTCGCTCAGTGGGTTAAGGATCCGGCGTTGCCGTGCACGTGGCTCGGATCTGGTGCTGCTGTGGCTGTGGGGTAGGCCGGCAGCTGTAGCTCCAATTCGACCTCTAGCCTGGGAACTTCCATTTGCTGCGAGTGTGGCCCTGAAAAAACAAAAGATAAAATAAATAAATAAAAAAAAATTGTGAAGACGGGATTATGGCAGAGAAAGCATATGTTCAGGAAATTGGTTCAGTTGTTGCATTGCCTAAGAACAGAATCCATCCTAAAATCATTACCATGACTGTCGTTGACCCTCTACGACCCCTGAGCCCTGGCTCTGCCTGGTGTTTCCTTGAGCTCTTGAGCAGCTCACCTTTTAGTAAAGGGCAATTCTTGCTCGGATATAGTACCCCACATAGTCCAGAAACCAAATGTTTCAGTCTAGCCAAAAACATTTCAGCAACACAAGTAGCCCTGTCTCCATGTTCACTTCTAAGCAGATGCCAGAAATATTTTGAACAATGGCCTTTTTCTTGAAACACATGAAAAACGCCTCCATGAAAGGAATATGTGGAGAGACTGTGTTCACTGGTGGTGAGTTTTTTTTTTTTAAGTTAACCATTTTATTTTATTTTATTTTTAGGGCTGCAACTGCAGCATTTGGAAGTTCCCAGGCTAGGGGTATAATCAGAGCTACAGCTGCCAGCCTACACCACAGCCACAGCCATGCCAGACCCGAGCCACATCTGCGACCTGCGGCACAGCTTGTGGCAACGCTGGATCCTTTAAGCCACTGAGCAGTGAACCCACATCCTCATGGATACTAGCTGGGCTCTTAACCTGCGGAGCCATGATGGGAACTCCTCACTGGGATATGTGTTTAAGAACGACTTTTAGGTGACATTCATGGTTTATAGTTGCGGTACCCCCCCCCCCCCCAAAAAAAAAAGGTCGACTAAGGTGGGGAAAGGTGCCTAGATTAGTTTCAGGATGACGTTGGTCACCAGGAAAACCAACCATGTGATTAGAGAGAGAAAACCTTCAGCCCAACGCTCTGACCTCTCGGGAGCAGTCAGGAACTGGAGACGGAGTTCTGTTGCCAGCGGGCCAGGAGCGATTCAATCATGCTCACATGATGAGAGCTCTATAAAAACCCCATGATGACACGTTTTGAGGAACTCCTTGATTGGTAAAACAAATTGAAGTGCTGGGAGGGTGAGGCACCCAGAGAGGGCATGGAATTTCTGCTTCTCCCCACCCTCCCTATCTCGCTCTGTGCCTCTTTGCTATTTGGCTCTTCCTCAGGTCTTGCATAATAAACGGGTGCTCATCAGTAGAGCATTTTCCTGCGTTCTGTGGGGCATTATAGCAACTCATCGAACCTCAGGGGGCATTGTGGGAACTTCTGAATTTGTAGTCGGCTAGGGCAGAGGCGTGGGTTTGCCTGGGTGCCTCGTTTGCAGCTGGCAGCTGAAGTAGGGCATTCTTGGATCGAGCCCCTAAGCTGTGGGAGTCTGTGCTAACTGTGGGCGGGAGTGTCAGACGTGGATTGAATTGTTAGGCACCCAGTGGGTATCAGAGCATTGTACCCTCAGCTGGCGTCAGAAAAAACCAAACTGTTCAGCTAGTGAATGTCTCTGTGGCCTTTGGGGCTTTCTTCTTCCCTCCTCCTCCTCCTCCCCCCACCCCCTCCTCACTGGCACCCCTTCTGCTCACATTCCCCCCTATACCCTACTCCAGGCTGAGCCCTAGCACTGCGTGATGGAAAATGATAGAGCTGCCAGTGCTATCTTCATTATAGGTAAATGCTTTTTATGGGGAACTATTTAAGAAAACAATCCTTTAAGAGCAAAAAGAAGCCCTTAAGAAAAAAGTAAAAGTTTAGGCTGTACACATCCAAGCTTATTCTGATGGTTGGAGAGTCTAAGTCCCAGAGAAAAGGAGTCTTTGAAATCTGACACCCTATTGTGCAGAAAGAACAGCTGCTCTCTCCCTCCAGGAAAATCTTTTTCATCATATAAAGAATGAATAAAGGGTCTCAAACAGGGCAAATCCCCTTTAAAATATCAAAAGCTCTAATCAGAACAGGAAGCGTGAGTTATGCAACCATCAATGAAGTGCATAAGGCATAAAGGCCAGATGCCAAGTTCATGGCCATTGGTTCAGGGCTTATAATCAGGGGTTGGGGGGAGAATGAAAGGAAGAGTGTTCGTGGGTAGAGGATTTAACAGCAATGCTTATATTCAGTGTGTTGTAAAACTGTCTCTTCCTCATTCTCTGTGGAGATGCGAGTATAAATTCTGATAACGCGTGATACGTGATAATATTGTACTTCACATCATTACTTTTATTTTTAGAAGATGCTTTAAAGCTTTAACAGGTCCTAGCTTTTGTACTCTGGGAAAAAAACTCTTTCTCTGAAAAAGCAGGCTGCATTGATTGAGAATTGACATGGGCTGGAGTCTTTGTTTTGCAGACTTTATTTGTAAATTAGCTGTTCAAACAGAGGTCAAGGGAAAATATGATTGAACTCTGCGTCACACTGTAGAATGTATTTTTAATCATGAGTGGGCGACATGTGTATGATGTTTTCCTCTTACTTCTATGTTGGAAAATCAACTTTGAGCGAGAAAGTATATATCCAAGTTCCCTGAGAGCTCTTCTAATTCCAACAAATAAGGATTAATTGGACACGCTTATGTATTCATCACCAGTGAGGGATCTTTATTTAAAAAAATGTTTTTAACTCATGGTTGCAGTTCAGGATCCCGGGAAGCAGACCTTGAGATGGAACTTAGCTTTCAGGAGGTTTACTGGGGCATGTCCTTGGATCTATAGCCCGTAGGGAGAGGGAGGAAAGCAGGATTAGGCAGAGAGAGAAGGGTTTCAGTGCAGTCACAACAAACCCTGCAGGGAGCTTTGAAGCTGGAATGGCCCCTCAGAGTCGTCCGGAACTGTGTGTGTGTCAGGGGGGTCAGGTCTTTGCACCCCTATATCAACCAGTAATTAGATACAGACAACCCCTCTCCCCCTAGAGGCTATGTCCTTTAGCCAGGGGCAATTCCTGGAGAGAGTTGAGAGCTGAAGGCTGTTGGTCAGAACATTCCTGAAGCTGGAAAAAATAAGTGCTTCAGTCCTGAAGGGGGAGATCCGAAAGGCTCAGTGAAGGGGCCACAAAGGCACAAAAATCTGATTCAGGGCTTAATTACTAAACAAATGGCAACATGGCAAAATGCATACTAGCATATAACCAATACAAGCTAATGGGAGATTTAAAGTACTAAGATTTTTTTAAAATTTATTTTCTTTATTTTTATTTATTTTTTGTTATTATTTATTTATTTTTTTTTGCTTTTTAGGACTGTACCCGTGGCATGTGGAGGTTTCCAGGCTAGGGGTCTAACTGGAGCTGTAACCACTGCCCTATGCCACAGCAACTCGAGATCCAAGCCGTGTCTGCAATCTACACCACAGGTCACGGCAACACTAGATCCTGAACCCACTGAGTAAGGCTAGGGGTTGAACCCACGTCCTCATGGATGCTAGTCAGGTTGGCTAACCACTGAGCCATGACAGGAACTCCAAAGTAGTAAGATTTTTTAACACCACATTTCTAGATGCTTCTTTTCTGGGGCATGGCAAGATAAATTTAATATATTTCCAGTGTCATTTCTATTAATCACTTTATTTGATTACCCTTAGGAACATTTCCCCCCTGTAGGCTACGAGGAAGAGAATTTGAAATGAAGGCGTAGGAAGAAGATTCAGAAATAATATCTTCCCTCAAAGAGTATCCTCCCAGACACTTAAATATGAAAGATTTAAATATGACGAATTCAATAATTTCACCTGAAGCCCAATTTTTCTTGAGAAATTCCCTGTGGAAGCCCTAGGACCTTCCATCGAATTTCAAAAAGCTGAAGCTGGAAAAGTGTCCAGGATACCACAGAGCCCATGGGAGGAGCAGGAGGCTGAAGTCAGGTGGGTGTGGGAGGAGAGCAGGGAGCCGGAGCACAACGACAGATGTGGCAGGGGGTGCTCAGAGGACAGTGCAGGGTAGAGGCAGTGGGGCAGCGTGGCTGGGAATAGCATCTGAGGAGCCAGGCTGCCTGGGGTTAAACCCTGGCTCTCACACTAGCTAAGGCACCTTGGGCAAGTCACTTAAATTTCTCACATGCAAAATAAGGATGAGAGTAGTACCTCCTTTCAGCAGAATCAGAAATCTAAAATCACATGCTGAACCTCAGAATGTACATGTGCACCAGTCTCCTATCGCTTCTGTCACAAGTGAAGGACAAACCTAACGGCTTACACCGGCACAAGGTGTAAGTCCTGGAGAGGAGCAATCCGAGTTCCGTCTCACGGGGCTAAAGTCAAGGTGTCAGCATGGCTGCTTCCTTCTGGAGGCTCTGGGCAAAGCATCTGTCTGCCTATTTTAGCTTCTGGAGGCCACCTGTTTTCCTTGATTTCTGGCACCCTTGTCCGTCTGCAACCCACATCACTCCAATCTCTCACCTTCTCCTCTTCTGCCATCAAGTCTCTCTCTGCCTTGCCTTTCATTTTGATTTACTTATTTATTTTATTTTTGCCATTTCTTCGGCTGCTCCTGCGGCATATGGAGGTTCCCAGGCCCAGGGGTCTAATCGGAGCTGTAGCCGTCGGCCTACACCAGGGCCACAGCAACATGGGATCCGAGCTGTGTCTGCAACCTACACCACAGCTCACCGCAGCACCGGATCCTTAACGCACAGAGCAAGGCCAGGGATCGAACCCACAACCTCATGGTTCCTAGTCAGATTCGTTAACCACTGAGCCACGACGGGAACTCCTCTGCCTTCCTTTTAAAAGGACATTTGTTACTACATTTAGGGCCCACCTGAATAATCCAGGATAATCTCCCCACTTCAATATCCTCAACTTAATCATGTCTGCAAAGTCCCTCTGGTCACATAAGGTCATGGGTCTTGGGGATTAAGATGTGGACATCTCTGGGGGGCCACGATTCAGCCTACCACAGTGTGTGATGAGATGAGATGGCTGAGTTCATAAGAATATCCTATTTCTATCGCAACTTCTCCGCAGAGTTCTGGTAATTGAAGTGTTTTGATTCTGCTAAAAAAGCCTCACAGCATTCCTGCAGATGCCTGTGGCGTCAGGGGTGAGTGTTCTCTGAAGTCTGTGCTTGCTCCTCTGCATGACGGGATCTGAGCAGAAATGATGGTGGCCATTCCATGCTGGCTCTTAGAAATGGCCATTCGGATTAACTGCCTGAGCCGGGACCCTTCTGAGAATAAGAGGAGAGGACATTAACTGTCACCCCAAATCAACGCGTAAACGCCGTGACTGCTGCAGGCAAACCAGTACCTACAGTTGCCCAACTCCTGCAAGACATCCTGCGAAAGCCCCTAGTCCGCTCCTCCTATGCCGAGGCCTGTGGCCCGGGCAGCATGGTGACAAGCTGAAGGACAGAGGCCACCTCCTTACTGGACTCGGGATGAGAAAGAAAGCAATCTTTATTGCCACTGAGATCTGGGGTTTATTTGTTAGCACAGCAGGGCCTAAGCTATCTTTTCTTAAACACGCAAGCTCTGGCAAGCCGGTCCTCCCCTTGATGTATTTCTGAATAGGGAGGGGACCTTCCTGCAGAATTAAGGGTTGAACTCCACTTAAAGGTCAGGTCCTTGACCCTCAGCAGCGAATTTAGAGAAATGCTCTAACTGGGTACAAATGCCAAAGCAGGGTTCCCTCCTGAGCAGCTCTGACTGGTCCGCCTGTGGGCGTTTGACCTAGGATGCTGAAATGAAGACTCCAGAGTTCGAACAGCACCTGGCATTTCTTGATGCTTTTGCTTTTTTATGAAGGAGCTCAGTGCGCTTACCATCAGGCCCCTGGAAACAGGGGACTCTCTTTCAGAGCAAAGGCTTACAAAGAATGTGAACTGACAGTTGCTTTTGGTTCAGGGGACTCTGCTGCTCCGAGTGAAAGCACGAAGGCCTTTGTTAGCTCGCAGCTCCCACCGCAGCAGCAAACTGGAGGGCAGACCCACGTGCACAGTGGAAAGGAACATTGCTCACGCCAACCCCTTGGTTCACACCACACACCACAGGCAGCTGCAACCCGTTCTTACCATGTGGCCAACACTGACCAGCAATTTCTGATAGGCGGTCCAACAGAGCTTGCAGTTTACAAAGCAGTTTCACATAAGGATTTCTTGTAACTCTTTTTGGTGTTTCTAACATGAGCAATCAGCCTCTGTCTGTTGATATTAATCAGAGGATGTGGAGAAGAGGGAGGTAAGGAGGGAGAAGAAGGATGGAGAGAAGGGGGAGAGGAAGGGTCAATTAGGTGGGGCGGGAGCCACCCCTGAGCCTCGTCGGCTGTTTGCCCCATACTGTGTGCCAGGCACCACATCAGGCAGTCTTGGGCCAAAGCAAAATGTGTCAATATTCACAAGGATTTTTTGGTTCATCAAAAGTATAGTTGAGTGGTCCTCCAGGGAGTTAAGCTGAGCAAAAAAATGCGTAGGCCCCAGAGGTTACATACTGTATGGTTCCTTTAATGTAACATTCTTGAAATGATAACATTATCAGAAACGGAGAATACATTAGTAATCGTAGACGGTCAGGGGCAGGTTTGGGGGGTAAGACACGGGGCTGGTTATAAAAGGTCAACAGGAGTGGTCCCCGTGGTGATGCAATTATTCTGTATCTCGACTTTATTAATGTCACTCTCCTGGTTGTGGCATTGTACTACATTTTTATGCTATGCTCTGTTCCTATATAATTTTTTTTTTTGGGTCTTTTTGCCTTTTCTTGAGCCGCTCCCATGGCATATGGATGTTCCCAGGCTAGGGGTCTAATCGGAGCTGTAGCTGCCGGCCTACGCCACAGCAATGTGGGACCCGAGCCATATCTGCGACCCACACCACAGCTCATGGCAACGACAGATCCTTAACCCACTGAGCAAGGCCAGGGATCGAACCTGCAACCTCATGGTTCCTAGTTGGATTTGTTAAACTACTGCGCCACAACGGGAACTCCCCTATGTAATTATTTCAAAACTGCATATAGTCTCAAGGGCCTCTAGAAGTTTAATTTTAAAAGGATGGTTGAAAAATAATAGGAATACATTATTAAATATCCATTTATTCTTGAAAATTGGCAAACACTCAGGCCAAAAGGCCACTAATGCAGAGGGTTACTAATGATCAAATTTTAAAAGATGACAGATTTCCCATTATTTTAAGGCTGGGAAAAGATGAAGACGGCCACAATGTATTGCATGCTTCCCCTGGCATTGATGGGCACACGCCATGCCAGATGTGTTGCATGCATCCTACACGAGGAGTAGCTATCAGCACTGTGTAGATAAGGAACCGAAGCAGAGGAGCAAAGTAAGTAGCTCACGGCCACACCATCAACAGATGGTGGAACCAAGAATGAATCACATTCTTATCCACTGAGATATGTTTCTTCTCAGACCTCTGATAGCGTCTAATTGACCTGAGTTCTTTAAGGACTAATGACTTGTCCTCAAGAGCAAAACTGGGGCTGGGACGTGTGCCGAGTGCTCTTCCAGGGGGTAGAGAAGAAAACATAATGGCATCAGCTGCCTGAGATACAGGAGAAATAAGAGCAAAAATCTCGAATGACTAGTGTCCAAAGTATTAACATGGAAAATGGGTAAATTTACACCCCCTTCCTCCTTTGTGGATGTATTTAACTATGAAGAACATTTGTCTGTAGAATTCCAAAAGGCTTTGTCAACTGACTCAGCTATATGAAGCAAAAATCAACAGCCTCCTGAAATGAAAATATAATCCCATTGTTGGAGTCCAGATCTTAATCAAGACAAAACCATTTAGCAAAACAGATGAAGTGAATAGAACTAAGCACTTAACTGAGGTTTCAGCAAACAGAAAGCAACGAGCAGATCTGCTAATAATACCCCTGCCTCTCACCTCCTCTGCAGTTGTACAAAGTGACTAAACTTTGGGAAATTGCCCCCTGGATTCTGAAACACAGCTGCCCTTAGAATGAAGCCAGGCTTGCTTTCTCAAGCAGTGCATGCTCACAGTTCTTGCCACTTTCACAGTAAATACACAATATCAGGTTCATGACCATATTTTGGTTTAAATTCTTTCCAAGTATCATTATACCCCCAAATTGCACGTCTAACAAAAGTAGGACCAGTGCTTTGAGCACAGATAACACAAAGACTCTCGGCTCCTGGATGAAGGAGAGCTATTTCACCTTGACACTGTTGCTGGCAAATCTCTGAGAGATGAGCATTTTGAAAACGCTATAAACAGCTTAGCCTTTTCTTAGCATTTTGAAGAGCACATTAATAGCCTGGCCTTTTCTTAAGGGCTTTCTTTTTCCCTTAGCCAAATCTGACAGTTAGAAGTGGAACAGTGAGCGGATGGAATCAAAGTCAGAGCCGTGTTTTAAAAGCAGTGTGGAACTGATGTCATCCGGCATTGTCTTCAAAAGAATAGGAGAATATTAAGTGGATGTCTCCTGAACTTACACACAAAGGATACTCTTCACTTGAGGAAAGAATGATAATGTCTCGCAGAAGAGAGATGTAATTCTTGATGCCCATGAAATCTATTCAGACAGCTCTTGGCTGGTACAAAAAAAAAAAAAAAAAAACCCCAAAAAACTCCTGCAACTTGCAACTTAACCAAAAGAAGTAATATTAATGGAATTAACTTTTTCATAACTTAACACACGCCTAGCACAGAATACCTTGTTTCCGGAGCTGTCGATGACAGTTTCAAGGCAGTATTCTCAAGGTCACCATTTGGGAAGTTTTGTTTAAAAAAAAAAGAAAGAAACCAAGAGGCACGGGGTGATATAACAAAATAAGCCAAAGGAAGTTAAATAGCCTCTAGGACATAAAGGCCCCCCGCCCCCTGCAGTGAAAAGGTAAAGTGGAAGCTGTTCCACACCAATTAAGGACACATGCGATGCCATCCACCACGTAGAAAAGCAGGTTAGGTTATTCAAAGAATCCACCTAGTTTATCCTCTACCCTATGGTACAGACACACTCAGCAACCCCATGACAGTTACCTAGCACGCACAGCTAATTTAAAAAATGACCCAACTGGGTTGCCAGGAGCGGCCTCTCTCAGAGCGGGAGGAGGCCTAGAAACAGGGAGGGAGTGTTTCACTAGCTGCGGCGGCCCATTGCATCTTCCCCAAATGGCTGCAAGAGGAGCGGCCAACCCCTGTGTCCTTCGTACAATCTGATGTAGACACTTCTCCTATCAAGAGGTGGAGGCCGTGTCCTCCCTTGAATGTGGGTGGCACAGGGACGAGCAGGGAAGGGTTGTCACAGAACTTCCAAACGAGGGCCTAAACCCGGATGGAGTTTCTGCCTGCTTCTCCCGGGAGGCTCACTCTTAGTTATTTTCTTTTTAGAGCTGCACCTGTGGCATGTGGAAGTTCCCAGGCTAGGGGTCGAATTGGAGCTGCAGCTGCCGGCCTACGCCACAGCAACACCAGATCTGAGCTGCATCTGTGACCTATGCTGCAGCTTGAGGCAACGTCAGATCCTTAACCCACTGAGCGAGGCCAGGGATCGAACCCGCATTTGCATAGATTCTAATGGGGTTCTTAACCTGCTGATCCACAATGGGAACTCTGGGGAGGCTCACTCTTGAAATGCAGATACCATACCATGTGGAGTCCTACCAGCCAGAGAGAGGTCATGAGTTGTGTTCTGGTCCCCGACCAACAGCCAGCATCAAGCACCAAACCAAATGAGCCCCTGAGCCTTCAGGGATTCCGGCCCCCAGCAGCTGAATCACCCCTAACCTTCAAGACTTCTTAGCAGATGCCCCAAATACTGTGGATCAGAGAAAAGTTGCCCCTCTCCACCCTTTCTTTTTTTTTTTTTCCATTTTTTGTCTTTTTGTTGTTGTTGTTGCTATTTCTTGGGCCGCTCCCTCGGCATATGGAGGTTCCCAGGCTAGGGGTCGAATCGGAGCTGTAGCCACCGGCCTACGCCAGAGCCACAGCAACGTGGGATCCGAGCCGCGTCTGCAACCTACACCACAGCTCACGGCAACGCCGGATCGTTAACCCACTGAGCAAGGGCAGGGACCGAACCCGCAACCTCATGGTTCCTAATCGGATTCGTTAACCACTGCGCCACGATGGGAACTCCTCTCCACCCTTTCTGAGTATGTGACCCAAAGAAGCCCTGAGCTTAATGAAATAATGGTCATTTTATACAACTAACTGTAGGATGCCTTGTTGTATAAACACGGTAACTGGAACAGGTAAGACTGGGGGATATGTGTCGTTAAGAGCGGTAGATTCCTAGCGCTTGCATTATTCCGGCCTCTCTTTTGGGAATGTATTTTTTCTCTCAGGCATTTGCTATTCTTCTTAAGGAAGCAAATCTATTTACAAGGGTCTAAGTCCCAGTGAACTATCTAAGGATTATCATGATAATAACAGTAACCAACTATGTTGCTTAGTATGTGCCAGATACCATGTGAAGAGGATTTTTATGTTTGGGTTTGTTTGGCCATGCCCGCAGCATGTGGAAGTTCCCAGGCCAGGGACTGAACCTGAGCCACTGCAGTGACAATGCTGGATCCTTAACTTGCTGTGCCATAAGGAACTCCCCAAAAGTTTTATCTGGATTAGCTCATTTAATCCACACAACAACCCTATGAGGTAAGTTTTACTTTTATTCCTATTTTACGAACAGGGGAACTGAAGCATTGAGGTTAAACAACATGCCTAGAGTTACACAAACAGCAAATGTCAGAGCTGGGCTGGGATTTGGGGCCAGGCAGTTGGGCTCTCAAGCCTGTCTGTTAACCAGCACACACACCGTTCTCTAACCCTGTCTCTACCCTGACTCTAAGTCTTCCTCAGTGACTTACTGCTCAACCAGTCTCTCTACCAGAATGACCAAGAGTTTCCAAACCGAAGAGGAAGGACAGTGCTGGCTTAAGGGTAATGACGATGGTTGACTCCACAGGCTCTGGGGTCTGCCGGTCTTGGCTGTGACAGTTACCTGGTGTAGGACCTTGGGCAGCTTTTTTTTTTTTAAGGTTTTTATTTTTTCTATTATAGTTGACTTAGTGCTCTGTCAATTTCTGCTGTACAGAAAAGCGATCCGGTCATATATATATATACACACACACACACTCTTATTCTCACATTATCCTCCATCATGTTCCATCACAAGTGACTGGATATAGTTCCCTGTGCTATGCAGCAGGACCTCATTGCTTATCCATTCCAAAGGCAATAGTTTGCACTACCACCCCCAAACTCCCAGTCTATCCCACTCCCTCTGGCTCCCCCTTGGCAACCACAAGTCTTTTCTCCAAGTCCATGAATTTCTTTTCTGTAGAAAAGTTCATTTGTGCTATTTATTAGATTATAGATATAAGGGATATCATATGGTATATGTCTTTCTCTTTCTGACTGACCTCACTTAGTATGAGAGTCTCTACTTCCATCCATATTGCTACAAATGGCATCATTTTGTTCTTTTTTATGGCTGAGTAGTATTCCATTGTGTATGTGTACCATATCGTCTTAATCCACTCATCTGTTGATGGACATTTAGGTTGTTTCCATGTCTTGGCTATTGTGAATAGTGCTGCAATGAACATGCGGGTGTGTGTGTCTTTTTCAATGAACGTTTTGTCCCATATATGCCCAAGAGTGGGATTGCAGGGTCATATGGTAGTTCTATGTATAGTTTTCTAAGGTACCTCCATACTGTTCTCCATAGTGGTCATACCAGGTTCCATTCCCAGCAACAGCGCAGGTGGGTTCCCTTTTCTCCACACCCCCTCCAGCATTTGTTATTTGTGGGCTTATTAATGATGGCCATTCTGACTGGTGTGAGGTGATACTTCATGGTAGTTTTGATTTGCATTTCTCTAATAATCAATGATGTCGAGCATTTTTTTTATGTGCTTGTTGGGCATCTGTATATCTTCTTTGGGGAAATGTCTATTGAGGTCTTCTGCCCATTTTTCAATTGGGTTGTTGGTTTTTTTTGTTGTTGAGGTGTATAAGTTGTTTGTATATTTTAGAGATTAAGCCCTTGTCAGTTGCATCATTTGAAAGCATTTTCTCCCATTCTGTAGGTTGTCTTTATTTTTATTTTTTTATGGTTTCCTTTGCTGTGCAAAAGTTGTCAGTTTGATTAGGTCCCATTGGTTTATTTTTGTTTTCATTTCTATTGCTTTGGGAGACTGACCTAAGAAAACATTTGTATGATTGATGTCAGAGAATGTTTTGCCCATGTTATCTTCTAGAAGTTTTAGGGTGTCTTGTCTTACATTTAAGTCTTTAAACCATTTTGAGTTTATTTTCGTGCATGGTGTGAGGGTGTATTCCAGTTTCATTGATTTACATGCAGCTGTCCAGTTTTTCCAACACCCCTTACTGAAAAGACTGTCTTTTCCCCATTTTATAGTCTTGCCTCCTTTGTCAAAGATTAATTGACCATAGGGGTTCCTGGGTTTATTTCTGTGTTCTCTATTCTGTTCCATTGGTCTATGTATGTCTGTTTTGGTACTAGTACCACACTGTCTGGATTACTGTGACTTTGTAATATTGCCCGAAGTCTGGGAGAGTTATGCCTCCTGCTTGGTTTTTGTTCCTCAGGATTGCTTTGGCAATTCTGGGTCTTTTATGGTTCCATATAAATTTTTGGATTGTTCCAGTTCTGTGAAAAATGTCCTGGGTAATTTGATAGGAATTGCATCAAATCTGTAGATTGCTTTGGATAGTATGGTCATTTTAACAATATTGATGGAGCTCCTGTCATGGAGCAGTGAAAAAAAACCATGAGGTTGCAGGTGGGATCCCTGGCCACTCTCAGTGGGTTAAGGATTTGGCATCGCCATGAGTTGTGGTATAGGTTGCAGATGCAGCTCAGATATGATGTGGCTGAGGCTGTGGCCGCAGCTGTAGCTCTGATTGTACCCCTAGCCTGGGAACCTTGATATGCCACAGATGCGGCCCTAAAAAGCAAAAAAAAAAAAAAAAAAAAATTTGATTCTTCCAATCCAGGAGCATGGCATATCTTTCCATTTCTTCGAATCCTGTTTAATTTCCTTGATTAATGTTTATAATCCTCAGCATGTAAGTCTTTCACCTCCTTAGGTTTACTCATAGGTATTTAATTTTGGGGGTGTGATTTTAAAAGTATTGTATTTTTATATTCCTTTTCTAATACTTCATTGTTAGTATACAGAAATGCGATTGATTTCTGAATGTTAATCTTATGTTCTGCTACTTTGCTCAATTTGTTGATCAGTTTGAGTATGTTTTGTGTGTGAACTCCTTAGGGTTTTTAGTATATACTATCATGTCATCTGCATAGAGTGACAATTTTACTTCTTCTCTTCCAATCTGGATACGTTTTATTTCTTTTTGTTTGTCTGATTGTTGTGGCTAGGACTTCTAATACTATGCTGAATAAAAGTGGTGCGAGTGGGCATCCTTGTTTTGTTCCAGATTTTAACTGGAAGGCTTTCATCTTTTCTCCATTGAGTATTATACTGGCTGTGCGTTTGTCATAAATGGCTTTTGTTGTGTTATGTTCCCTCTATACCCACTTTGGTAAAGAGTTTTTATCATGAATGGATGTTGGACTTCACCAAATCTTTTTCTGCATCTATTGAGATGATCATGTAGTTTTTGACTTTTCCTTTGCTAATGTGGTATATGATGTTGATTGATAAGTGTATGTTGAACCATCCTTGTGAACCTGGGATGAATCCCACTTGGTTGTGGTGTATGATCTTTTTTATATGTTGTTGGATTTGGTTGGTTAAATTTTTTTGAGAATTTTTGTGTATGTATTCATCAAAGATACAATTTTCTTTTTTGGTAGTATCTTTGTCCGGTTTTGGTATTAGGAGGATGGTGGTTTCATAGAATGTCTTTGGGTGTGTTCCTTCTTCAACTGTTTGGAAAAGTTTAAGAAGGAGGGGTATAAGTTCTTTGTATGTTTGATAGAATTCACCTGTGAAGCCATCTGGTCCTGGACTTTTGTTTGTAGGGAGTGTTTTTATTACATACTCAATTTCATTTCTAGTGATGGGTCTGTTCAGTTGATCTGTTTCTTCTTGATTCAGTTTTGGTAGGTAGTATGTCTCTAGAAAGTTGTCCGTTTATTCTAGGTTGTCAAATTTGTTGGCATTTAATTGTTCATAGTATTCTCTTGGGATTCTATCGTACTTCTGCAGTATCCATTGAGATTTCTCCTTTTTTTTTTTTTTTTTGGTCTTTTGTCTTTTTTGTCTGTTGTTGTTGTTGTTGTTGCTATTTCTTGGGCCGCTCCTGCGGCATATGGAGGTTCCCAGGCTAGGGGTTGAATCGGAGCTGTAGCCACCGGCCTATGCCAGAGCCACAGCAACGCAGGATCCGAGCCGCATCTGCGACCTACACCACAGCTCACGGCGACGCCGGATCCTTAACCCACTGAGCAAGGGCAGGGACCGAACCCGCGACCTCCTGGTTCTTAGTCGGATTCGTTAACCACTGCGCCATGACGGGAACTCCCCGATTTCTCCTTTTTTTATTTCTTATTTTCTTTGAGTTCTTTCTCTCCTCTTCTTGGTGAGTCTGGCCAGGGGTTTGTCAATTTTGTTTATCCTTTCAGAGAACCAGCTCTTGGTTTTATTAATTTTTTTCAAATCTCTATTTTATTGATTTACTCTCTGATCTTTACAATTTCCTTCCTTCCGCTGACTTTAGGTTTCCTTTGTTCTTCTTTTTCTAATTCTCTCAGGTGGTGGGTTAAATTGTCCATTTGAGCTTTCTCTTCTTTTTTTGAGGAAGGTCTGTATCACTATGAATTTCCCTCTAATCTCTGATTTTGTGGCATCCCATAGATTTTTGAATGATTGTTTTCATTATCATTTGTCTTGAGGTATTTTTTAATTTCCCCGTTGACCCATTAGCATGTTGTTTAGTCTCCATGTAGTCAGCTTTTTCTCATTTCTTTTCCTGTGGTTGATTTCTCATTTCATGCCATTGTGGTCAGAGAAAATACTTGAAATTATTATTATTATTTTTTTGTCTTTTTGCCTTTTCTTGAGCCACTTCTGTGGCATATGGAGGTTCCCAGGCTAAGGGTCTAATCGGAGCTGTAGCCACTGGCCTATGCCAGAGCCACAGCAATGTGGGATCCAAGCCATGTCTGTGACCTACACCACAGCTCATGGCAACGCTGCATCCTTAACCCACTGAGGAAGGCCAGGGATCGAACCCGCAACCTGATGGTTCCTAGTCAGATTTGTTAACCACCGCGCCACGACAGGAACTCCTTGAAATTTATTTCTATACTCTTAAATTTGTTGAAGTTAGTTTTGTGCCCCAGTATGTGGTCAATCTTCGAGAATATTCCATGTGCATTTGAAAAGAATGTATATTCTGATTTTTTTGGATGTAATGTCCTGAAAATATCATTTAGGTCTAACTTTTCTATTGTGTCATTTAGGATCTCTGTTGCCTTATTGATTTCCTGTCTAGAGGATCTGTCCATTGATGTGAGTGGGGTGTTAAATTCTGTTACTGTATTCCCATCAATTACTCCTTTTACGTCTGTTAGTATCTGGGTGCTCCTATTTCAGGGGCATATATATTGATGGTTATAATATCCTCTTCTTGAATGGATCCTTTTATCATTAAACAGTGTCCTTCTTTGTCTTTCTTTATGGCCTTTGTTTTCAAGTCTGATACAAGTATTGCCACTCCTGCTTTCCTATCTTTTCCATTGTCATGAAATATCTTTTCCAATTCCCTGACTTTCAATTTATAGGTGTCCTTTGCCCTAAGGTGAATCTCTTGTAGACAGCATGTTGTAGACTCTTGTTTTTGTCCAATCTGCCACTCTTTTCTTTTGATTGGAGCATTCAGTCCATTGACTTTTAAGGTAATTATTGATAAATATATATGTACTTATTACCATTTTAAACCTTGTTTCCATTTGATTCTGTTTCTCTTTTGTTCCTTCCTTTTTTTTGGTTGCATGATTTCCTTTTATTTTATGCTCGTGTCCTTTTTAGTTTTTGTGAATGTACTGTATGGTTTTGACTTGGGGTTGCCCTGTTTTTCAAGTATGTTAATCCCTTCCTATATCTGCTTACTTTAGTCTGATAGTCATATAGGCTTAAACACATTCTAAAAAAAAAACAAAGAAGTTAGATTTACTTTCCTTCCCTACATTTTAGAATTTTGGAAGTCCTTTTTTAAACATTTTCATGTTTATCCTTTTGTTGTTCCTTATGTTTATCATCGATTTTACAATATTTTTTTTTCCTTTTAGATCTGTATATTGGCTTAAATGATTGCTTTCCAACTGTGACTTCCTCCATCCCATTTCTTCTTAAACTTTTTTATTTAGAGGAGCCCTTTCAGTATTTCTTTTAAAATGGGTGTAGTATTGCTGTACTCTTTTAGTTTTTGTTTGTTGGAGCAATTTTTTATTTCTCCTATTTTAAATGATATTCTTGTTGGGTAGAGTATTCGAGGTTGCAAATTTTTCCCTTTTAGAACTTTGAATATATTTTGCCACTCTCTTCTGGCCTGTAGTGTTTCTGTAGAGAAATCAACTGATAGCCTTATGGGGGTTCCCTTATAATTAATTCTTTGTTTTTCTGTTGCTGCCTTTAGAATCGTCTCTTTAACTTTTGCTATTTTTATTTTAATATGCCTTGGTGTGGTCCTCTTTGGGTTCAACTTGTTTGGGGCCCTCTGTGCTTCCTGTATCTTGCTATCTGTTTCCTTTAGATTTGGGAAGTTTTCAGCCATTTTCTTCAAATATGTTTTCAATCCCCTTTTCTTTTTCTTTTCCTTCTGGCCTGCTTTATATTATCCCATATATCTCTCATATTGCTTTCTTGTTTTTTTCATTTGGTTTTCTGTCTGCTGTCGTGATTGGGTGATTTCCTTTATTCTCTCTTTCAAGTCACTAATTCATTCCTCTGCATTACTCAGTCGCTCTTCAGTGCCTTTAACTCAGCTTGCATCTCTGCAAATGAATTTTCTAATTTTTCTTGGCTCTTCTATATATTTTCTAGTTCCTTTCTAAAGTAAACTGCATTACTGTTCATATCTGCTCTTAATTCCTTCATATTCCCTCTTAACTCCTTCAGTATTTTCACTCTTTCCTTTTTGAACCTGGTGTCTATTAAACTGCAGAGTCTGTTTCATTATCTGCTCCTTCAGGTGAATTCTTCTGTTCTTTTAACTGGGAATGGTTCCTGAGCTGCTTCACTTTGCTTATATTTTTCTTACTCTGTGAGTTTAGGGGAAACAACTACTGTAGTCTTGGAGGGCTATTTATATGCATGAGCACCCCTGTTAGGTTTTGTTAGGGCTGGCTTTTTATTTTTAGGGTGCTGCACATGCTTCCAGGGAGATGGAGGCAATGGGCAGGGCTTGCCCTGACAGTGGCAAGGTTGCTCAGGCTGCTCCTAGTTGCAGGGGCCTGGGAAATGACTGTGATCAAACATCTGAGGTGACACCTGGAGCATTTGGTAGTGGCAGCAGAAGGACAGGTATGTTTCCAGGGGAGTGAGAGCAACAACATGTGGTGCCCAGTTGCAGTGCCCTCTTCTTCTTCTTCTTTTTTTTTTTTTTTTTTGGCTTTTTAGGGCCATACCTGTGGCATCTGGAAGCTCCCAGGCTAGGGGTGGAACTGGAGCTACAGCTCCTGGCCTACACCAGAGCCACAGCAATGGAGGGATCCTAGCTGTGTCTGCAACCTATAGCACAGGTCATGGCAATGCAGGATCCTTAACCCATTGAGTGAGACTAGGAATTGGATGCTCACGTATCATAGTTGGCCATGAAGGGAATGGGACAGTGCCCTCTTCTTTGCTGACCTCTGAGATGACTCGGGTCACAGGTGGTGCCTGTTCACAGGCCATGACTCCCTCTGGTGTCTGAGATGACTGCTGTGGTTTTTCCCTGCGGCCTGTAGATCACACAAGAGGTGCCACATTGCGCTTCGCCCCCTGCTGCCCTTAGGCCCCACAAGGGGCACCTACTTGCCTGTGGCATGGAAAAGTGGCATCTCACCATCCATAGCTTGTGACAGAGGTACCCCACCTGGGCAGCTCTTTTAAGTTCTTTCAACCTCTTTCTGCCCATCTTTATGTAATCACCTATTTAAAAAACCACACCCACTGCCTTCTCCCTGTGTGTAACCTTTAGCCCCATACCTCCTTTCTAGACTGTCCGTCTCTTGGGGCAAGGACTCTGCTTCTCTGGTTCCTCTAGTGGGTTACAGAGCCTGTGCTCAGCTGCAGCTTGTAGGCTAAACTGATCTAAAACAAAACAAAAAACTTATCTATTTTTATTATACAGGGCTTTTGGGATTTGCCTCTTCTCTCCATCCTCCTGAATAGATCCGTAAGTCGTACCCTCATGGCAACTGATCATGCTGGCAAAGCTAGGACTTCTGTTTTCTGCCTCATCTTCTGAATGTCTTCCTAATTGGAGGGAAATGCTTTCACAAGTGCCCTTGATCATGTTTATATCTACCTAAGGATTCTCTACTGCCTTCCAATCATTTTCCAAAGTCATGAAAACTTTTAATCTTGGGCCATGGGAGCTTCCACTTCTTTCATTTCCCATATAGAACTAGTGAACCCTCCTAAAAAGTTACCAAAGAGAATGTATCACCTTCAGAATTATGCCAAGATAACATCAGAATATTAACTGATATCATTACTGAGGAATGGTGTTTGGTCCCCAGCCTCTATTTCACCCTGTGCTGTAATTGCTTCTATGTTTGTCTGTCTTCCCTCCTAAACTGCAGGCCTCCTTGAAGGCAGGGACACAATGATCCAAAACCCCATGGGACACACAAATAGCACTTCTAAGAGGGAAATACATAGCACTGCAATCCGCAAACAAGAAAAATCCCAAGTAATCACCCTAACCTTAGACCTAGAGCAACTCGAGAAAGAAGAACAAATAAAACCCGAAGTTACTAGAAGGAAAGAAATCATGAAGATCAGAGCAAAAATGAGGTAGGGGAGTCCTTGTCATGGCTCAGCAGTAAGCGAACCTGACTAGCATCCAGGAGGACGCAGGTTTGATCCCTCGCCACACTCGGTGGGTTAAGCATCTAGTGTTGCCTTGAGCTGCGGTGTGGGTTGCAGATGTGGCTTGGGTCCAGCATTGCTGTGGCTCCGGCATAGGCTAGTAGCTATAGTTCCAACTGGACCCCTGGCCTGGGAATTGCCACATGCCACAGGTGTGGCCCCAAAAAGCAAAAAATGCCGAAAAAAAAATGAGGGATGAAGAAAATTAAAAAGTGAAACTAAAAGCTGAAAAAGCTGATTCTTTGAAAATATAAAAAAAAAAAATTGATATAACCTTTAGCCAGATTCAATAAAAAAAGGTAGAGGTTCAAATCAGGGTTTAAATCAATAAAATGAGAAATGAAAAAAGAGAAATTACAACTGACAACACAGAAATACAAAGGATCATAAGAGACTACTACAAGCAACTATATGTCAATAAAATGGACACCCTAGAAGAAATGGACAAATTCTCAGAAAGGTAAAACCCTTCCAAGACTGAACCAGGAAAATAGAAATATGAATAGGGCAAAAAAAAGTTCTGAAATTAAAACTGTGGTTAAGAAACTTCTAGGATCAGACAGCTTCATAGGCAAATTCTATCAAACATTTAGAGAAGAGTTAACACCTATCCTTCTGAAGCTCTTCCAAAAAATTACAGAGGAAGGAACACTCCCAAGCTCATTCTACGAAGCCACAATCACCCTGATACCAAAACCAAAGATACCACTAAACAAGAAAATTACAGACCAATATCATTGATGAATATAGACACAAAAATCTTCAACAAAATACTAGCAAAAGGAATCCAACAATATGTTACCCATTGAGATTTATCCCAGGGATGCAATGATTCTTCAATATATGCAAATTATACCACATTAACAATCTAAAGAATAAAAACCATATGATCACATCAGTAGATCCAGAAAAAGGTTTTGACATAATTCAACACTATTGTCTTTGTTTTATGACTGCATCTGTGTCATATGGGAAATCGTGGGCTAGGGATTGAATCAGGGCTACAGCTGCAGGCCTATGCCACAGCCATGGTACCACTGGATCCAAGCCTCATCTGTGACCTATACTGCAACTTGCAGCAATGCCAGATCCTTAACCCACTGAGTGAGGCCAGGGATTAAACCTGAATCCTTAGACAACTTTAGGTTCCTGCTGAGCCACAATAGAACTCCTCAACATACACACATACACATTTTGCCATACCTGTGGCATGTGGAAGTTCCTGGGCCAGGGATTGAACCCATGTCATAGCAGTGACTTGGGTTGCTACAGTGACAATGCCGGATCCTTAACCCGTGTGCCACAAGGAACTCCTCAACAAACCTTTTCTTTTTCTTTTTTTTTTTTTTGTCTTTTTGCTATTTCTTTGGGCTGCTTCCGCTGCATATGGAGGTTCCCAGGCTAGGGGTTGAATCGGAGCTGTAGCCACCGGCCTACGCCAGAGCCACAGCAACGCGGGATCTGAGCCGCGTCTGCAACCTACACCCCAGCTCACGGCAACGCCGGATCGTTAACCCACTGAGCAAGGGCAGGGACCGAACCCGCAACCTCATGGTTCCTAGTCGGATTCGTTAACCACTGCGCCACGACGGGAACTCCCTCAACAAACATTTTTGATTAAAAAACTCCTCCAGCAAGTGGGCATAAAGGGAACCTACCTCAACACCACATATGACAAACTCATAGCTAACATCACTCTCAATGGTGAAAAGCTGAAAGCTTACCTGCTAAGATCAGGAATAAGACAAGGATGTCCATTCTCACCACTTTATTCAACATAGTTTTGGAAGTCCCAGCCATGGCAAATCAGAGCAGATATATACATAAAAGGAATCCAAATTGGAAAAGAAGTAAAACTGTCATTGCAGATGACACAAAACGACACATAGAAAATCCTAAATATACTACCAGAGCTGATCAATAAATATGGTAAAGTTTCAGGATACAAAATCAATATACAGAAATCTCTTGCATTCCTATACACTAACAATGAAAGATCAGAAAGAGAAATTAAGGAAACAATCCCATTTACCATCGTGTAAAAGAGAACAAAATATCTAGGAATAAATCTACCTAAGTTGCTGATAAAAGAAGTCAAATATGGCAGGAACAGATGGAAAGATATAGCATGATCTTGGACTTGAAGAATTAATATTGTCAAAATATAGTACTCGAGGCAAACTATAGATTAAACATAATCTCTATCAAACTACCAATGGCATTTTTCATAAAACTAGAAAAAAAATTTTTTAAATTTATATGGAAACAAAAAAGACACCCCCATAGCCAAAGCAATCTTTTTTTTGCTTTTTAGGGCCGCACCCACAGCGTATGGAGGTTGCCAGGCTAGGGGTTGAATAGGAGCCACAGTTGCCAGCCTATGTCACAGCCACAGCAATGTGGGATCCAAATCTTGTCTGCAACCTATACCACAGCTCATGCCAACACCAGATCCTTAACTCACTGAGCGAGGCCAGGGATGGAACCTGCATCCTCACGGATGCTAGTCGGGCTTGTGAACTGCTGAGCCACAATGGGAACTCCTGCCAAAGCAATCTTAAAAACAGAGGAATCAGACCCTCTGACCTCAGACTTTACTACAAAGCTACAGTCATAAAAACATTATGGGCCTGTCACAAAAATAGAAATATAGATCAGTGGAACAGCACAAAGCCCAGAGATATATCCATGCACCTATGGTCAATTAATCGATAACAAAGGAGGCAAGAATACACAATGCAGAGAAGACAGCCTCTTCAATAAGTGGTGCTGGGAAAACCAGACACCTACATGTAAAGGAATGAAATCAGAACATTCTCCAACACCGTACACCAAAATAAACTCAAAATGGATTAAATGTATGGCCAGATACTATAAATCTCCTTGAGGAAATCACAGGCAGAACAGCCTGACATAAATCGCAGCAATATCTTTTTTGATCCCCCCCCCCGCTTCCAGAGTAATGAAAATAAAAATTTAAAAAATGGGACCCGATTAAACTTCCTTTTTTAAGTTTAAGGCCATACCCACAGGTCAGGGATTGAATCTGGGCTGCAGCTGCAACCTACATGGTAGCTGCGGCAACATTGGATTCTTTAACCCACTGTACCAAGTCAGGTATTGAACCTGAACCTCTGGAACCTGCACCCAAGCTGCTGCAGTTGGATTCTTAACCCACTGCACCCCAGTGGGAACTCTGAGACCTAATTAAACTTAAAAGCTTTTTCACGGTAAAAGGAACCATAAGCAAAATAAAAAGACTTCCTATACAATGAGAAAAAAAATCTTTACAAACGAAGCAATGGACAAGGGATTAATATCCAAAATATACAAATATCTTGTATGGATTTATAAAAAACCAAACCCAATTTAAAAGTGGCCAGAAGACCTAAACAGGTAATTTCTCCAAGACAGATGGCCAAAAAGCACATAAAAAGATGTTCAACATCACTGATTATTAGAGAAAGGCAGATCAAACTTACAATGAGGTATCACCTCACACCAGTCAGAATGGCCATTATCAAAAAGTCTACAAATGGGAGTTCCCTTGTGGTGCAGTGGATTAAGGACCTGCAATGGTCTGGCTTGCTGCTGTGGCATGGGTTCGATCCCAGGCCTGGAAACTTCCACATGCCACAGGCATGGCCAAAAGAGGAAAAAAAAATCTACAAGCAGTACATACTGGAGAAAAGGGAACCCTCCTACACTGTTGATGGGAATGTAATTTGGTACAACCACTAAGGAGAACAGTATGGAGGTTCCTTCAAAAACTAACTATAGAATTACCATATGACCCAGCAGTTCCACTCCTGGGCATATATCTGGAGAGAAAACCATAATTCAAAAAGGCACATGCACCTCAGTTTAACTTGCTCAATAGTTGTAGCACTAATTTGCAACAGCCAAGATATGGAAGAAACCTAAATGTCCCTCAACAGAGGATTTGACACCCCCCCCACACACACACACCCACACACACCCACACCAGAATATTAGCCATAAAAAGAATGAAATAATGCCATTTGCAGCAATATGGATTGTCCTAGAAATTATCATAATTAGTGAAGTAGGCAGAACAAGTATCAGATAACTAATATGTATAATCTAATAAAGATACAAATAACTTGCAAAATGGAAACAGACCCAAAGATTTTGATATCAAAATTATGGTTTCCAAAAGGGAAAGGGGGGAGGGGAAAGGGATAAATTAGGAGGTTGGGATTAGCAGATACACACGACTATATGTAAAATAGATAGCTAACAAAGACCACTATATAGCACAGGGTGACCTGCTCAATAATGTGTAATAACCTATATGGGAAAAGAATCTGAAAAAGAACAGATATGTGTATATTAAAACTGATTTACTTTGCTGTATACCTGAAACTCATCTAACTTTGTGAATTAACCACAATAAAATTTTAAAAATTGGAACCTTTGCATTTTTTAATAGGAATATAAAATGGTGCAGATGCTGAGGAAAACTATTTGGGGGTTTCTTAAAAAGTTAAACATTGAATTACCATACGATCCACCAATTCCACTCCTCGTTCATACACTCAGATGCCTGTACACCCTTAGTTACAGCAGCATTATTTACAGGAGCCAAAAGGTAGAAACAAATGTCCATCTACAGAAGAGTGGATAAACACACGTGGTAAATACATAAGGGAATATTTAGTCTTAAAAAGAATGAAGTGATGATACATGCTAAAACATGGATGAATTTTTAAAAAACTGCTAAATGAAAGAAACCAGCCACAAGAGACCATCTTTTATGATTTCATTCCTGTGAGGTACCTGGGATAGGCAAATAGTAGAACAGATGTTATCAGGAGTTGGGGGAGGAAGAAATGGAGGGTTAATACTTAGTGGGTACAAAGTTTCCAAGTGGGATGATGACAGAATTGTGAGGAAGGATGGTGGAGATGGCCGCACGACACTGGGAATGTATTTAATGTCACCGATGTGTACACCTAGAAATGACTACAGTTACACATTTTATGTATATTTTACCACAATAAAAAAGATGTATACATGTTTACTTACAAGGGGGTTAATATCTCAATAAAGGAGTAAACCCATCCGAGGTTGAAAACATCTTAAATCAAAAATACACTTAGCACGTCTAACCTACCGGAAGTCCGGCCCACCCTAAACGTGCTCTGAACGCATCCTTAGCCTGAAGTTGGGCAAAATCATCTAACACAAAATCAGTTTTGTAAAAAAGTGTTGGCTAGCTCATGTAATTTATTGCGTACTGGAATGAAAGTTAAAAGCACAATGGTTATGTGGGTCCTGAATGGTGAGTGTGTGTGTGGTTTCCCCCGTGGCAGCACGTGGCCACACAAGTATTAGACTGCTTATCACTAGCCTGGGAAAAGCTCAACATTCAAAGTACAGTTTCTACTGAATGTATGTCGCTTTCATAATATCATAAAGTTAAAAAATGATACATTGAATCATTATAAATCAGGGACCATATGTACATACTTTTTACTACAAAATCCTGCTCCTAAAAATTAGCTCTGAACCTGGGTGAAACATGTATGTTCTAGAACCCATTAACCTCAAGGTCCATGAATAGAGATCTAGTTATACAATTAGCACCCGACACAACAAATACACACAAGACTACTATAGAGGCATTAAACAAGACAGGTATTTCACATTAAAATATCTTCAGAATATAGTTTTTGAATGAAAAATAAGACCAAGTTACAGAATGCATGTGCAGTATGATCCTACTAATATAAAAATCCTAAAGTCTAAATATATATGAAAAAAAAATTGAGATACTCTCCAAAATGTTGATAGTGGTTCTTCTCTGAATGGTAGATTTGAAATGATTTTAAAATTATCCTCTTCACAATTTTCTGTACTAGTTTATTTTTTAACAAAGACTATTTCTAACCAACATAGCATGCTATTATAAACTCATGAGTATCGCTTCTTCACATTAATTAAAGAGGGTTAGGCCCTTGATACTTTTATAGTAGATGTTTTCTGCATTTCCATTTCCATAGCAACAATACTTGTGAGAGAATCAGATACAGTTTTAAAAGAGACACATACCTCAGACAGTGGTGGTTTCTCTCCATCCATGAAGAACAAAGACACTATTTCAGAGCAACAGTCAATAATCATGTGCTGGAAATAAGAAGACAATCTAGTGAGGTTGATCTTCTTGGTAAAATACCAGATATTTTAATTACAGACTTTATTTCACTTGTCTTTCATTGCATCATTACCTAATCTTAATCCCCAGGATAAAACTTACAGGGATTCAGAGGTCACAATCTTTTAAATAATGAGGGTTATTTGAAAGGATATAGAATGGCCACAACAAATACAACGTGGTGACGAGTAACCAATTATTTTAGGATCCTCTCCCTGCAAATTCACCATCAAAATTGCTGTTACCGAAGAACAGGTAAAGTAATTCACACCAAAATAAGATTTTGGAGTATCACTTTTCTTCCGAAAAGAGAGCCCGGGAATAAAGAGATTTGCATCCCTTTAGAGATGAGGGTTTAAGCCCAGTTGAACAGCTGGGAATTGAGGAAGAAATGGAAAGAGTAAATGAAAAGGAATAGAGAGCCAACGTCACACGTGGCCTATTACCGAGGGCACTGCTGCAGCCCCTACTGTATGGACGATGCTGTGTTTCTGCACGGGTATTTGACCCAACAGAGATCTACCTGGAGGCAGGGTTGAATCAACCAGGTTCTCCATCCTTGTCATTTCCTATAAGGACGAAAACAGAAGCAGGCTCCGGGTGGTACTGGCCGGATGAGCTAAGTGGTCCCTAGGCAGGGTTGGAGAAAGCAGCCAGTGGGCTCGAGGTAAAATTAGCAAGAGGAGGAAGCAGAGATAAAGGAGACCTGACACCATGTTGGGACTGAGCATAAATCTTGGCTCCCAGCTCTGCAGTTTCATTTTCTGTGGGGCCCACTGTGTTTTGTCCCCACTCCTTGGTTACGCACAAGCTTACCTTGCCCTGCCAAATACTGCCTCCTTGCCAAACCTATTCCATTTGACCCAGGATAAGCAGGTTTTCTTTAAACAACTAAAGGAGTCATGATTACAAGACTGTCAGAAACTATACTTACTTCACAACGTTGCCAACATCTAGCAACAATCTGCTTTTATTTTAAAAGTCGTAGTGACATGTGCTAACATCCAGAAATACAAAAATGATGACAGTGCATTCATTTTTAAATGATAACCGACAGTGCTGGTTAAACCTTAAAATAAAGCAATTGAACTCACAGACCCAAACCAATTATACTTAGGTTTTAGTAAATGCACGAACCTAAAAATGATCAAATTTTTAGGGAGTTCCCTTCTGGTACTGTGGATTAAGGATCCAGTGTTGTCACTGTAGGCTTTGTCACTGCAGTGGCTCAGGTGGCTGCCGTGGCTCAGGTTCAACCCCTGGCCCAGGAACTTCCAAATGCTATGGATATGGCAAAAGCAAACAAAAAACAAGTTTTAGAGTTCTAAAGCTATAGTTGATTGATTTCAACCTAACATATATTCAAGGCATTATATTAGGTGCTGTGGAATACAAAGATGAAGAAACAGATCCTCTCCTCACAAAGTGTACAGCAACTGAAAAAAATCAATTCCTACATGGCTAAATAACATGCAAAGGAGGACGCGATGAGAACTCGCGTAGTGATGACCTGTCACAAGAGCCTAGAGGTGGTGGAGAGGAATGGTAGGTATGATGAACAGGGAACATTCCCTGAAGAAAGGGCCATAGGAGCTGAGGCATGAAAGAGGAGCAAGATTCAACCGGCAGAGAAGGGGGACCAGGGCTCTCCAGGTGGCAGGAGCCATGTCAGCAAGGAAACGGCAGGTACTCAAGGAACATCACGGATCTGCTCTGGTCTTTCCCGTGGGTAGTCACGGGAGGCATGGTGGTGAGAAATACGGCTGAGACAGAAACGGATACTAGGAGAGGTAAACGTAAGGAATTTGGGTTTTGTGGCTTAGGAAATTGAGAAGCACTGGACTGAGGGAATAACGATCGTAGTGCTTTAAAAGGTAAATCAGGCCACACTTTAAAGGCACATTGGACCAGGAAGACAAGAGAAAGAGAAATGAGCTAGGAGGTTACTCACACTGTTTGGGCAAGAAGTGATGATGGCCAGAGGTAGGACACTTTCTACGGGACCGCACAGGATGGAGGGCAGTCAGGACATCCGGCACCGATCAGGGGACATCCCTTTCCTACGATCACCCTTCCAGGCTCCTGGTCCACGTTACTCGACAGAGGGGAACACACATATTGGGTGTGTTCTTAGACACTCCTCTTATTTAGCCACATTTCCCACAGTCACAATCGAGTTCTTGTTTTCTTTCTATCCAAAAGGTTTCAATAATAGCTGTGATGGGTTATTGTCACGTTTTCATCAAGAGCTATCAAGCGAAAGGACACTGCCTGGATAGGAATCATTTCATATAACAGATGAAGATGGAAATTCTACCTGATAACAGTGCCTTCCACTGCCTGTCTCAACATTTATCAAAGAGAATTTTCGCCTCAGCAATATTCTATTTCTTTGGCATCACTGGAGGTAAACCACATACATCACATCAGGAGTTGGCGGATTTGGGCTGTGAGACACCTCTGTGACCTTGCTGCCGCAGAAACAAGACAAGGAGGTACTGAGTGCCTCAATCCCGAGCAGAAAGCTGCCGGAGGGATGCTGCGGGTGGCAGGGGTGCTGGCAAGCACAGAAGGATCCTGGGTCAATCTTTGCTATTCCTCCCTTAAAAGAGAGCAGCTGTTGATTCTATAAGGAATGGCCTTCTGAGTTACTTCCAAGATAATAGAGCCAATTTTTTGACTTTCCTGAAGTCCTCCTCATCACTCACCAACTTCATGGAAAAAAACTTCCTAAATTGTTTTCCATCCAACAAACTCATCCCTCCTGCATGTGCCACCAGGATTATGCAAATCACTGGGCAGATCAGGAGATGCTCTTCCCGGGGGCTGCCTCCACCTTCCCCTACTCCCTGCCCCCAGGCCTGTTTTCCCATTCACCACTTATTCGATCAACATCTATTGAATGCATCCTAAGTGCCATGGGGTGGAAATTCGAGATGAATAAGATGGAGCGAGAGCCCTTAGGAGCTCATAGTTAGCAAGAGGAATAGGAGAGACAGACTCTATAGCACTCTGTGGTGAGGTCACCGAGGAGGAAGCACTAGATTCCACAAACCTCTTGAGCCCCGCTGCCACGACACTCACCCTGCAGTCCCACCACCCTGAATACAACACCCAGCTCCATGATTTCACATCCCATCTCTCGCTGTATCCTCGGTCTGGAAAACGTGTTCTCCGAAGGTCTCCAACTAGAAGTTTCACAACCAGCTATTAAAGAGGCATTGAGTTTCAGTTAGTTGATATCAGAGATCAAAGGATGAGTAAGAGTCCTGAGCAGAGGAATTCAAAGTCAAGAGAGAGGAAGAGACATATAAAGACATAATGACCAAAACAATATAGTGAGGGCACAGGGTATTTTGGGGTGCAGGAAAACATCATCTTTAGTTCAATCTATAGGGGGCTATAAAATGCTGCCTGCACTATGGAAGCAAGTATCAAGTCTAGCTCAGCTTTCTCTCTTAACACACACACACACACACACACACACACACACACACGCCTATGTGAAAGATTTTTTTTTGTTTTTATTTCCATTTTTTAAATTGTTATTTCCCCAATACAATTTTTTTTTCTACTGTACAGCATGGTGACCCAGTTACACATACATGTACACATTCTATTTTCTCACATTCTCATGCTCCATCATAAGTGACTAGACATAGTTCCCAGTGCTACACTGCAGGATCTCATTGCTAATATATTCCAAAGGCAATAGTTTGAATGAGATTTTTTTTTAAGTGATAAATGAGAAGAGTCTGCGTCATGAGCTCCACTATTGAGAAGGAAGAATTCCAGCAACCTCGCCCTGTTGTATAGAATACAGATAATGCTAGAAACAGGAAAACTGGAAGGTGCCAGAGAGGCTAAAATGACCTACAGAATCAGAAGCTAAGCCAGAGAGAGAAGGGGAGAGGAGTCAAAACACTCCATGCAGACTGAGTTGGAGGGAGAGTGTTGGGAGTTTGAACCAATGGGACAAGAGGTTGGAGCTGCCGTAGATGTCAGAGAGGCACCCCTAAGGCAGTGGGGGAAAGGAGATTTAAGAGAAATTATGCTGTTTATGATGAAAGAATTCTCTCTTGGTTGTTCTTATGAGAGACTCCATAAAGATTTAGATTCTTTTCAGTGCCTCTGAACATTAAATTGATGTTCCTTTGAATGCCACACGTTGCTAAGAGAGGGCCACTAGGTGGCTGGGCTCATTCCAAAGGACATCTGGATACCTGTGACCATACCCATAGGGTGATTAAGCCTGTCCATGATGGAACCCAACTGTACTGATTTCTGTATGAATTTTATCTCCTTGAGCCTGGAAAACTTTTGCATGTAATGGTTTCTGAAATATAATGTGTGAATGGATGCTAATGCTGAATTGTTTTTTGTTCTGTTTGCAACAGTTTTTTGATATGTTGGGGCTATGTCGCCTATACACTAACTTAAATTGCCTTGTGCAATCCAGCCATCCTATACATGTTTACTGAACTAATCTTAGGTGACTTGTGTAAACATATTTTAAGCTTTTCATATCAGTATGTTATCATTCCAAAAAGATGTTTGTGTCTTCAAGTCAGAATGGTCTGCATCTTTCATATGCTTTAAAGCTCCTGGTATGCTCTGAAGATACCCCATAAAGCTGTGAATGACAGGTTAAAATAACCCAGTGATTCTCAGCCAGTGTAGTTCATTTTTGAAGAAGGACATGTTTTCAAGCCAGAATTGACTAGAACACCTGTTCTGTAGCCCTCCCAAAACATCTTAAATTAATATCTGTGTTCTGAAGTTTTTGGCTTATTCCAGACTGTAGGGATTTGGGGGGTAGAAAAGGAAAAAAAAGAGGGAGAGGGAGTGCTAAGCAAAGGCACATTTTTCTGGACCCTTACATTTAATAACCCACTAAAAATCTATACTGTGATAGAAATAAACAGAATATAGAGGTTATGAAATCTTGTCCAATTCCTAACCACAATCGATCTCTTCAAGTGTCCTAGTTAACTTGTAATTAGCTCCAAGTGAAGGTTGTCATGACAACAAACTGGCAGATTTTAGTCAATGGAATTTATTTTATATAACGCAGAACCTAGCTTTTTTTTTTTTTTCTTCTTCTTCTTCTTCTCAAGTGCTGGTTAGTTTATTGGGAAAAAGGAAGCTCTCTATGTCCTTGCATTTCATAACTTTCAGATGTTGTGAATTAATTTGTTTGCTAATTCACCTAAACTAAAAATATTAGTTTTGCCTCCATTTTGTGACCTTTCATATACAGAAGGAATAGAACTGGAACACATCTTAAAATGCCCCAATTAAAGCTAAAGGAACACTTGTGAAGTTGGAGAATAAAACAAATCCAAAAATATGGAGAAGAACATCAGGCTTAAAAGGAGTTTGTTCTACTCAAGGTCTGACCCACTCACACACACCATTCTAGGCAGGACAGGAGAGCACGTCACAAACCTTGGCTAAAGCAAGGTGGGATGCGAATTCCTCCCTCTGTCTGCATTCAAATGTCCCCATGTATTCCTGATTTGTTTATATTCCTCATCAACTTCTTGGCTCATGTACTGGGCTCCTTGTGATGAATCTGGTAACTACCTCTGACCCCCAGGGAAATTTTGATGACTCTCATTCCAACCAAGGGGCCACCTCTTCATCTCAGCAATATCTGAGTAAAAGGATCATGTTCAGAGATGAGGGGAAAATTAGTCGCAGGAAAGGTTAAGTGGCTGACCCGCGGTAGCGATGCTGAGTGGCAGAGAACCACCTACAACCCTTAGCCTCAGGGATACTCACTCTCCAGTCTCAGTGTGAGCTGAAGAGACAAATGGGTTCAGGAGAAAAAAACAACCCTTTTCTATTTGAAAACTGTAATCATAGATTCAAGCACAACTTCAACATGGAATAGTCTAGGCTATGGTTCAAAGACACCAACCTGATAAGTTTGTTCTATGATGAAAAACTACAATTGTGAGGGATCTACAAAAGAAGTTCAAAAATGAAGAGCTGAGTTCTAGCTGAAGATGACATGCAGGGGCAGCCATGCACTTTAGGAAAATAATTACTTATATGAGTCTCATGAGTTTGAGGTATCTAATCTATTGAGAGATTTATTATAAGTACTTGGTATACCATTAATATCATTAACCATCTGGTAACTTGTAACATTTGAGGACACTATAAAAGATGTGCAGCTAAAATTCCAAGATATCAGTTTCTGTGATAAATATAAACATAGAGCACAGGTGACATAAATTCTAGAAAGTTGCTTTTTGCTAAGATGAATGGTTCTGGCCTGATAATCCTCTTACAGCTGGACTTGTTGCTTTCACAATAATGAAAAATGCACTTTCACTCAACTGGTAAATTCAGACTGAAAAGTGCCTACAAGTATATTCTGAAAATCAGCAGAGTTGCCAACTTTGGCACTCTCATGTAATCGCTATATAGTGAAGGCAAACAAAACAAAAAGAGCCATATCAATAATATTCTTTAAGAATTAAAAAGGTTCTGTTATTGGTAACCAAGTGAATATTAAGCTATCAAAAGTGATTTTCAGAAAAAGGCACAGCAGACCAAAATTAAAGATCCTAAAAGCTTTCAGAGACGGAAAACAGAGATGGGACCCAAGTGGCTGGGAATTCAATCAGAAAATCAGCAGAGGGAGGTCCCAGAATTAGAGCTCTGATGCAGGCCCTGGAGGCAACCAGTCCTCAGCCAGAGCAGGAGCGGGGCTTCCAGGAAGGAAAAGGGGAACTGAGACATAAGTGTAAACACATGGATGAACATATGACAGATCTGATGCCATGATCAGAAAGTGGTTAAGAAAAAAAGACAAGTGAAGAGGAGTTCCCCCATGGCTCAGAGGGTTAAGAATCCAGTGTTATCACTGCTGTGGCAAAGGTTCAATCCCTGGCCCGGGAACTTCTGCATGGCCAAAAAAAGAGGTAAACAAAGAAAAAACTCAAACCTTATACAGGAAAGGAAAATAACCACAGTACACTACTTGGCTGTGAACACCATTACAGGATTATAATAATGTAGACACTGGAGAGTGACTTCGGTTAATTGTGTGATGTAACAGTATTCAGAAAGGAGAAGTTGAGTAGCAGGAGCGAGCCAAATCCTTGTATACCACAGTAAAGTCAATAGATACTATATAGAACTGATACTTCCAGAAAAACAAACAAACAATCACCTGGGGCTATCATCAGCCCTATTCATCAAGATCTCTGGTTTCCTTCTCTCCAAGCCAGGAGCAAAATTGTTTGCATGGCTTGTGACCTATTTGGCCGATGAAATGTTAGTGGAAATGATAGGGTGGGAACTTGAAGAGCCAGTGTGTGCGTCGCCTCCTTTCTATCCTCCTGCCCAGTGACTGGAGATGCTGCATAGGATGGATATGCCACCAGCCCGGAGACTGGTGTGAAGAGACATGGAGCAGGGGTCCAGGGGACAGCCTTGGATTTGAGGGGTGCTGGTTACCTTGCTTGTCATGACTGACCCTGCATATTATTTATAGATTTGGAATAGCAAAAGAAATAATTGAAAGAGTTTGAAACAGTCTGCTCTCAGAACTGCAGAGTGAGGACAGGTTGGGGAGGAGACTGTCCCTTTTCATTTTAAGCCTTATACATCTATTTGATTTTTTTTGGTAATGGTCATTGTAACCACAGAACATTTATCTCAAGAAAGTGGAATAATGTGTAAATGGAAATTTAAGAGCAAGTGATTGAGGGAGAAGAGATATTGCCTGTTCCTCTCATCTTCATAGAAGGTGAGGAAATTCCACTCCACTCCGGAAGGAGGAAGGACACGTCCAGCTTCTTTCAGACACCGCCAGGAGAGCAGAGTGACTTCTCTGATTGGTGACTTTGGGAAAAGCAACAGGGCATGCTAAGTTCAGCCCCACTGTTGCAATCTTCGCTTCCATTTTTTGAAGCACCCTGCCTGCAGGAGGACTATTCTCTTACCCCCCATGCAGTAAGCCTGAAGGAGTCGGGGCAGAAGGAATGGGGGAATTCTATGGTTATACAAAGTGGGCAAGAGTACTGCGTGATTAGGTATGCAAGTCTGCCTATGGCAGGAGTGAAATATTAGTAAACTCGTTTGGCCATTGATCCACAGCCATGTTTGCTAATCAGCAGTAATGACACTGATGCTTTGAGAACTCCATTTATCTGTTTCTTGGTTCCAATTTCTTAATGGGTTTAGAACTCAAGAGAAATAGAAGGGAAATAAGCCTCTTTTCCAAAACGTGAGCCTCAGTCATCATGAAACCATTCAACACTGTAATCAGATTAATAACACACTACAAGGTTAATGGGTTGTTTTTTTTCTGGTTAAAAAAATACAGATGCATAGAAAAGTCTGAAAGATATATGCTTATCTGTATTTTCTAACTTTTCTTCACATATTACTTAGGTGATAAACATGTTCAAATACTACACTTAAGGTAAAAAATTACAAGTAACAGCACAAAGTCACAAAGCATTGTTTCTTAGAGTTCATGGTTATATCTGAATGATTTCTTTAGACTGGCTTTATTTTCATTCACCACCAGATTCTTATAATTGGTATACTCAGAATGACTTCAAAGAAAATAGTACTTAGGTGACCAAAAGTTGGGTCATATCTGGTGAGAAGGATACAGGGCAGAAGAACCACAGGGGTCAAGGTTAGTTATATAGTTCTGCTCTCATGAAATAAAAAATAATTCAAATAATTATGTATAAAAACATCCATCCTGCAATGGCAATAGAATTTTCCATTACTGAGCAACTTACTTCCAGTTCTTTATCAACTGATTTCTCTTCTGTTTCTTGTACTTCGGATACATTTTCATTTGAAGCAACTTTAGGAGGTGTTGGCAATGATATTTCAGCAATTTGCGTAAGGTTAGATAGTTTCTCATGAATTGAAATAACTCTAAAAATAAATATAGATGCATTTTATTTAAGAAGTTAAAAAAAAGCATTCATTTGTTCCCAGAATCAATAATATGTCTGAAGTAAGTCCTTAGTTATTTAACACTTAGATTTTTGGCATACCCAAATATCATTCATTCGTTCATTCAAGAAACATGAGCAAAGAGACACAATTCTTACCTGCATGATGTTTTAAGATCTAGTCAGATGTTCAAACAGATTTATACTTACAAACTGGCAAAAGAACAATGAAAAAATGTATACACTCAAAATATTGCTTAAGATAAAAATCAAATAAATATCAGAGTTCCTTGGTGTCTGAGCAGGTTAAGGATCCAGCATTGTCACTGCAGTGGCTCTGGTTCCTGCTGTGCCAAGGGTTCAATTCTTGGCCCAGGAACTTCCACATGCCATGGGCACGGCTGGAAAAAGAAAGAAAAGAAATATCTACATGGGCAAAGAAACACCAGGCAAATGACAAAAAGATCTACTTCGACATAATTTTTTTTTGTCTTTTTGTCTTTTGTTGTTGTTGTTATTTCTTGGGCCGCTCCCGCGGCATATGGAGGTTCCCAGGCTAGGGGTCGAATCAGAGCTGTAGCCACCAGCCTACGCCAGAGCCACCGCAACGCGGGATCTGAGCCGCGTCTGCGACCTACACCACAGCTCACGGCAACGCCGGATCGTTAACCCACTGAGCAAGGCCAGGGACCGAACCCGCAACCTCATGGTTCCTAGTCGGATTTGTTAACCACTGCGCCACGACGGGAACTCCTACTTCGACATAAGTTTAATGCCATTCTCTGGCTGCTGGCCTGAAACTGAGAATTAGGGCAAGTCAGCAGTGGCTCTAAGAGACCGGTCCAGGAGCCCATGCAGGGACATGTACTGTGTGGGGAGAGGGGGTAGAGAGAAGGATCAAGAAAGAAGGAAAAGCAAAAACCAAGGAGGAGGGCAGAGGACAAAGTGACAATGAGCTGAGGACAGAAAGCTTCTGGAGCCACAATACAGCAAACTGTGGATGTGCTGAAGGCAGAGGTGAACTAATGGATGGAGCCAGAAGCTAGAAAAGCCTCGAAATGGTTAAAGGAGGCAAAGGGCCACCTGCAGGCAGGCCCCCAGTGACTCAACAACCAGGTGCAGAGCGCAGGTGCACACGTGCCTGTGTGTGGGGATGCTCAGTTCTCTACCCGGGGATGGAAGGATTTTTTTTTTCTGGCCTCGCCTGCAGCATGCAGAAGGTCCCAAGCCAAGGATGAAACCTGTGCCACAGCAGTGACCACGCCGGATCCTAACTGCTAGGCCACCAGGGAACTCCAGGAAGGAAATTTTTATGAAAAAGAAGTAGATGATGCGTAAAAGCAAACTGACATCAGCAACGAATGTGGGATGTCCACAGCCTCCTCTTTGCTTCTAAAGGATGATGGATAAGAGCAATTCCCCAAAGACTGATCTTATCTTGACCCGCATAAGAACACGAGGAACTCCAGCCTGGGGGGAAGAAACAGCCTATTTTCACTGCGTCACTGAGGCTTGACTCTCAGACGAGAGTTCGCCAGGCACCTGCGGCTGCAACAGCCTCAGGGACAGGGGCAAGTCCCTAACTACAGTCATCCTGTGCCTGATCCTGACCACACCCAAATCAAGAACTTTTCGGAATAAACAAAAGAATCCTGTCACGTTGATTACATCATGCTCTGTGGGAATTACAATCATTTTCATCATATGGTTCTGAAAAAAAAAAAAAAAAAGATCTGGCCCTGTTTCTGGGTATACAAAGAAGGGGCAGAATTGACTAACTTTATGGCTCAACAGGGCTGGTTTAGTCCTGTGTCTGACTTCCTGCCATTTCACTGAAAAAAAAAAAAAAAAAGGAAAAGGAAAAGAAAATTAACTGAATAATTGAAAGTATGGCAGCTCTTGAAACATCTCTTGTTTTATTCTCTTTCATGGTGAGGCCAAGGAGTCCTTGCAAATGGAAATCAGGGAGCAGAACAAGAGTCTTCAGGGAAGGATGGAGAAGCCCCGAGTCCTTGTTCCCTGAGTGCTGAGCAGGCAGGCAGCTAGGCAGAGAGCTGACCCCGACGGACACAGGAGGCAGGGATGAGACTTGCTATTTGCCCAGTGCTCCTGGCCTTTCAAAGTATATGTGCACATGGTACATGCACAGAAAGTGTATGCACACACCATCTGGCTAGATCCAAACGATACCCCCACAAGGCAGGCTGAGCAAGGATGATCTCCATCTCGGGACTGAGAGAATGGAGGCCGAGGTCACAAGGACAACAAACAGTGGAATCAAAACTGAATTAACTAGGAGTCCCCACTGTGGCGCAGTGGGTTAAGAATCTGGCTGCAGCGGCTGCGGTCTCTGCAGAGGCGTGGGTCTGATCCCCCACCTGGCACAGTGGGTTCAACGAGCTGGGGTTGCTGCAGCTGTGGCTTGGATTCAGTCCTTGGCCTGGGAACTTCTATATGCATCGGGGGCAGCCATTAAAAACGAAACCAAACCAAACTAACCCCACAAAAAAGAAAACTGAAAACCATGCAAGGACTTTGCTAAGGTGAAATCCGAGAGAGAAACCAGGCAGAAACAAAGTTCCAGCCTCCAAACAGTGCTGCTGACTCAGAGGCTTTGGACTTGGGGAGCAAAATGTGAAACAGCACTGAGCAGCCAGGGAAGGGGTGGATATTTGGGTTTAATTTTGCAACTTCATACAGAACCACATGAAGTTATTTTTTAAAACACACTCCAAACTACAGGCAGAATAGGGTACGGACCACATCTTTGTACTCCCTATAATCTTTATGAAATATCAGGAACTGTTCCTCCAACAACACCCGCTACTATCATCATCATTATTCTTCTTCTTCCCATTTTACTGAGGCACAGAGAGGTTAAGTAACCAGGTTAAGGTTGCTCAAATAGGAAGGGGCACAACCAGCATTTGAACCAAAGCAGGCAGGATTCAGAGTTCATGCCCTGAACCACTGCAATATCATACTCTTCTAAGGAGAAGGAAGCTTTAAAAAAAAAAAAAGTCTTCCAAAATTTCTCCCATGATTTACCTTGTATATTACCAATAGTGCCTGTTCTTAGGAAAATATCTATGGAGTTCTCGTTGTGGTGCAGCGGAAATGAATCCAACTAGGAACCACGAGGTTGCGGGTTTGATCCCTGGCCTTGCTCAGTGGGTTAAGGATCCAACATTGCCATGAGCTGTGGGGTAGGTTGCAGACGCGGCTTGGAGCTGATGTTGCTGTGGCTGGGGTGTAGGCCGGCAGCTGTAGCTTCAATTCGAGCCCTAGCCTGGGAACCTCCATATTCCACAGGTATGGCCCTAAAAAGCAATAATAATAATAATAATAATAGTAAATTTAAAAATCCGCAATGAGGGCTAGGGTTGTGGATAACCCATCTTTACTTGCCTGTTCAGTGGAACCCAGAAAGAGCCAGTGTATACACTGCTGTAAGCAGTAGATGCAACATCTGAAACATTCAGGGGCTTCATATTATACGCATACAACAATAACACCTATAAGAAAATTAGAAGGCATATAAAGTGTGACATCCAAATTACCTCAAAAAATGCAGCATCGCTTCTCAAAATAATATCATTAAACTTTAAAAGGTTTTTCTTTGAAAGATAAAAATGACAGCTCTTTTTTTTCCCAATTCACTTTAAAGAGAAATGATATGAAAAGGATTATGCAAAGGTTACGAGATGAAAATAAGTGCTCATTGGTGCCAAGATGATACTATTTTTGATAAATGACATTGGTTGTGGCAGTTGAGTTTAAATTTAAGCCTTTGAGGGCCCCTGCAACAGGTTCTCATATGTACCTGGTGAATATTCAACGTTGTTTCTTGTTTCTTCTCAACATACCCCTTTCCCATCAGTGGTTGTGGCTGCTTCGGTGTGTTCACTTAGGCTGCTCCCTTCCTCTTCTCTCTGTGTATTCAGCCCACACACAACTTTCCAGTCCCTCAGATGAAACTTCTCTGATGACTCATGCTGTAGTAACTTCCTTGATGCTGGCTTCTGACACTTCTTACAGTCAGTCCCACACTCTACAGCCCCTATGTACACTCCCGTGATTCTGGGATGCACAGAATTTGAGAGAGAACCTTGGAGGCGGTCTGCTCTAAGGCCTTCAGTTTAGGTGTATGAAAGCTGAGGTCAAAGCTGACCAGCTAATAAGAACATGCACTTTTCTTGCCTCCTCACAAATCAAACAAAATAAGAGTAACGAGAATTTTTTTTTTTAAAGGCACAAATCTACAAAGAGAGAAACAAGAGTGGAAATGAAGCAAAGGAAAGATGCTCGCAACATTTTGAAAGCACCTGAGTTAAGCCAACTCAGCAGTGAAGAAAAGCTGTGTCCTAACTGCCTCTAGAGGGGTTGCCGACAACAGGCAGGACTGAGGTCCTCAAAAGGCTTGGGGACAACCCCTCTCCTGCCCTTCTCTGAGCCCATGCAGCCAGGAGACTCCACCCTCCTTCCCTGCCTCTTTTCTGCTGACTGAACTTTTCCATTTTTCTCTCTGCTGAAGTTCAATCAAGGAAGCTCTATGCTCAGGAGTGACACTAGGTGCAGGGGTGACGTGCTGAACTGAGAACACTGGAATTAAGTGAAGGTCTGTATTTGGAGGAAGAGCCATCCCCCTACCTGACTCCAGCCCCTGCCCAGAATACAAAAAACCAAGCAGGAATCTAAAAGAGTCCTCTTTGGGGAAATTTACCAGATGAAGAGAAAAGACCTACAGAACTGACATTTCAGCATCATCCAGTGAAACTGCTGGCTCCTACAGGAACCCTGCAATGAGGCCGCAAGTCAGTAAGTCTGACTTGGTATGCACCTCAGTGCCTCAAACATGAATGGGGAGCCAGGGGTCACTAGACATAAAGTGAAAGGTAGAGACCAAAACTAACATAAGAAAGGAGTTCAAAGAATCAGATACAAGATAAAGAACAGAAGAGAACTTCAATGAAACCATAAAATCCTCTGAGAGAAGAAGGCCAATATTGCAACTATGAAACAAGAACACAGTGCTATTAAAGTGGAGCAGAGAATAAGACACCTCTTAAAAATTAAAAAATATGATTGTGGCAACGAAATAACTGATAAAAGATCTGAAATATAAAGTAAAGTGAAATTTAAAAACACAAATGGGGAGAAAAGATGAGAAAAGTAAACATTCAAACTAATAGGCTCAATATCTGAATAACAGAAATTCCAGAAAGTACAGAGATAATCAGAGGGAGGAAATTATCAAAGAAAAACATCTCCGTGAACAGAAGAATACACTTTACAAATTGAAAAGGGCACCCTAGGAACCCAGCCCAATGGATGAAAGACCCACACCAGGGTCCATCATGGAATTTCAGAACACAGGGGAAAGAGGGAGGAGCCCCATGGCTTCTGGAGGAAAAAAAATCACAAAGGACCAGGAATCAGAATGGGAAGAGAATTCTCATCAGCAATGCAGGATTGCCAGAGATAATGAAACAATGCCTCCCACATTTTGAGGGAAAATAATTTCCAACCTAGGATTTTTATGCCTAGACAACAATAACTCAAGCATCAAAATGATGACCTTTTATCAGACATCTGAGGTCTTTTTACCTCCTATGTGAGTGCAGGGTTCATCTTAGTCCATTCCAACCTTGTTAATCACCTCAGGGGACAGAAGTTATGGAATTGTTCCTTGGCCAAACTTGGATAGACTGCACTGACTCGTGATTAATGTAGCCTTGTTTAGGGTCTGAAACACACCAAGGGGCAGCCTGTGCCAGCCTGTCTGCATTTTTTTTTTTTGTAGAAAATGTACATGTTGATGATTTACATATGGAATCTATTGTTATCTTCACTTCTGTCATTGAGTCTGGTCCCATTGAGTTTTGTCTTTTTTTTTTTTAATAGTGTTAGCGTTTTATTATAAATACGTTTATCCCTAAATCTCTTATTAATCTTTTTTAAAGTATAGCTGATTTACAGTGTTGTGCCAGTTTACAGCATAGTGACCCAGTCATACATATATACACATTCTTCTTCTCATACTATCTTTCATCATGGTCTAGCCCAAAAGACTGGATATAGTTCCCTGTGCTGTACAGAAGGAACTCATTGCTATTCATTCTAAATGTAACAGTTTGCAGCTACCAACCCCAAACTTCCTGGGCTTGACTACATGATCAGAGAGGCACAAAAGATGCCTCCTCAGAAATAATAGCAGCTTTCTTAAAATCAAGATATCTCACCATAGTTTGGTAGTTTATGATCCATATATGACATGAACCACAGGTTCTTGACGTGTGTCCTGTGCAACTGAGAGAGGACCCAGGAAGCTGCTCCTGGTAATCTCTAATGGTCATTTGTGCTGTCTTGCTGTGCCTTATCCTTGACTAAAGCCCTCCATGATGCACTCTCTGGTTCACAGAACCTCCAGCATACCCTTTCTTGGGAAGCTGAAAGAGGTGTTCATTCAACAGGAGAGGGCAAGTCAAGACAGAGAGAAATGTGGGACCCAGGGAATCCAAGTCAGAGACAGGGAGGAAGGAATTATTAGGAGGATGGAGAATGGGTTCTTAAGATGATTTCTTTTTTTTTTCCCAGGGCCGCACCTGCAGCATATGGAGGTTCCCAGGCTAGGGGTCAAACCAGAGCTGTAGCCAGCGGCCTACACCACAGCCACAGCAACACGGGATCCGAGCCACATCTGCAACCTACACCACAGGTCACAGCAACCCACTGAGCAAGGCCAGGGATCGAACATGCAACCTCATGGTTCCTAGTCGGATTTGTTAACCACTGAGCCATGACAGGAACTCCTTAAGATGATTTTTGAACCATGAAAACAATTGGTCCAGTTTGGAGCATGTCTCTGAGGAAGGAAAGGGAAAAAGGAACTAAGAGATAAGCTGATGAGTTGGTCCACAGGGAGAAGGACGGTATAGTTCTTTGAAACCTTAGAAAGAATGAGAGATTCTAAAATACAGAGAACATTAGAATGAGAGATTCTAAAATACAGAGAACAAAAATGAGGCTTTTTTTTTTTTTTCTTCAGGAAGGAAGAAGGAAAAGAAAGGGTACCTCATTTGGCTCAGCTGTAATATTCACACAGTCACAATGTAAACACTATGGTTTAAGAATTATGATGGAACTCAATTAGGAGAATGGGCAGAGGAGAAGAGTGGGGGTGGGTGGGCAGAAGGTGGCATTCGCCTTCTCTTCCACGGTAGTGTGTGAAGTTCATCACGTAGAGAAATCATCACATGAGCATGTAATTTAGATAAATGGGGGGGGGGGGGCAGATAACCAAACAAAAAAGACAAAGAATGTAAAGGACTTGCATCTGAGGAGGGAGATTCAGAGATAAGGACAGTTATATGGAGAACTGTTCTTTATTCACTAGAAATCTTTCAAAATTTGATTTTTCAAACTTTGGAAAATTTGACAGAACATGTCTGAAAAGAAAAGGAAATGAGTCCCAGAGAGGTTAGCCCAAGATCGCACAGTGCTGCGTGGTGTTCGCTCTCGGTCTGTGTTTGTTAACCTTGGCTGGGCTAGCATGTAAAATCCCTGAGGACAGGAGTGATATCTTGTACTTTATTTTAGTAGCGCTTGCAGTCCCTGGTACAGGGTAATTAATATCTTCATATTTCTGAAATTTTCATTGCATTTGTTAAGAGCCCATGAAGTTCCTCAAAGCACGCTAGTGGGAAACTTGAAATGGAAAATACGCTTTACATTGAAGCCCTGATAATGAACATGACTTTCTTCCTCCTCAAGCTGATGCTTGTGAATGTTTCTGAGTACAATTTAAAGCCTTTCCTAACTGAACCTGGCACAGACAACTGGATTCAAAGTATAAAAGTCTGAAATCGGAATGAACAAAGTAGGGCGGTTGTTAAACAGTACAACTGAGCTCACTTGTCTGTTGTTGTGGCTTGAGCTCTGGAGCCAGGGTGTCTGGGTTTGCCTCCACCATTCCTTGAGTGTGTGATCTTGGGAAAATTATTAAAACATTATGCCTCTGCTTCTCATTTGTACAATGGAGATTTGGTAAGCCCCATGCCCTGGATCGGTGTGAGGATTCAGTGAGCCAGGGTATAGTGCTTGGAGCAGTATTTAAACCTGTATTGTTGTCATTTTTAGCCCCATGATCATTCCTGGCTCCTTACCCTCCCTGGGTACCTCATTTTCCAGATTCTCTTAGACCTGCTGCTAATCCCAGCCAGCTTCCCAACACATCCCCAGCCTGTCCTCATCAAATCCACTTAGTTCTTAGTTGGGAATGGTGCTTAGTTCTATTCCCAACTTGTCCTTACTCCTCAGGGATAAGTTATATCACCTTGCTTACTCAGGAATGGATTCCTTAGGAGGCCAAACATTTCCAATGCTTCCTAACTCACTTCTGAAAAGATTTTTTTTTCCCCAATGGAAAAGAAGTGATAAGGTTTTGACAAACACTGAGCAATACTATATTTTAAACCATCTCCTATGTACATCATGATCAAGTGGGATTTATCTCAGGGATTTAAGGATGCTTCGGTATCTGCAAATCAATCAATGTGATGCACCACATCAACAAACTGAAGAATAAATATCATTTATTATCTCAATAGATGCGGAAAGAGCTTTTGATAAATTCAACGTCCATTTATGATTAAAAAACCTCAACCAAGTGGGTATAGAGAGAACATACCTCAACATAATAAAGGTCAAATATGACAAATTTAGGACTAAAATCACATTCAATAGTGAAAAGCTAAAAGCTCTTCCTCTAAGAGCAAGACAAGTCAAGGATGCCCAATATAATTATTTTTACTCAACACAGTATTTGAAGTCTTAGGCACATCAATCAGATAAGAAAAATAGTTGGGAAGTATCTAAATTGTAGAGGAAGAGGTAAAACTGCCCTTGCTTGCAGATACATGATAACTATATACAGAAATCCTAAAGATGCCACACACACACACACAAACTACTAGAACCAATAAGGAAATTCCATGAAGTTGCAGGATATAAAATTAATATACTGATATATATTGCACTTCTATACACTAAAAAATTAAGAAAACAATCCCATTTACAATTATATCAAAAAGAATAAAACATCTAGGAATAAACCTAACCAAGGAGGTTAAAGACCTGCACTCAGAAAACTATAAGATGTTGATGAAATTTATCAACACAAACAAATGGGAAGATATTCATGGACTGAAAGAATTGTTAAAATGACCATACCACCCAAGAAAATCTACAGACTCAACGCAATCCCCATCAAAATGCCAATGGTGTTTTTCACAGAACTAGTACAAATAACTCTCAAATCTTTACAGAACCAGAAGAGACTTCAAACAGCCAAAATAATCCCAAGAAAGAAGAACAAAGCTGGAAGTATTATGCTCCCTAATTTAAAATTCTACTACAAATCTATAGCAACAGAAAGAGTATGGTACTGGCACAAAAACAGATACACAGATCAATGGAACAAAACAGCCCAGAAATGCGGTCAATTAATCTACAACAAAGGAGGCAAGAATATACAATGAGGAAAAGACAACCTCTTCAATAAATGGTGTTGGGAAACCTGGACAGCCACATGCAAAAGAACCAAACTGGACAACTCTCTCCCCTCATAACAAAAATAAGCTCAAAGTGGACTAAAGACTTAAATGTAAGTCCTGAAACCATAAAACCCCTAGAAGGAAACACAGGCAATATGCTCTTTTACATTGGTCTTTTGGATCCATCTCCTGAGGCAAGAGATTTCAAAAAGGAAATGTAAACAACTGAGATTATATCAAACTAGAAAAACTTTTCACAATGAAGGAAACCATCAACAAATTAAACACAGCATATTGAATGAGAGAAGATATGCACAAGTGATATATCTGATAAGGCTTTAGTATCCAAAATATACAAAGAACTCATACAGCTCAACCTCAAAAAAAAAAGCAACAGAGAACCTGAGTAGATATTTTTCCAAAAAAGACATGCAGATGACCAATAGGCACATAAAAATGCTCAATATCAATAATTATTAGGGAAAGGCAAACCAAAACCATAATGAGATATCACCTCACACCTGACAGAATGGCTATTATAAAAAAGACAACAAATAACAAGTGTTGATGAGGATGGGGAGAAAAAGGAACCCTATACACTGCTGGTAGAAATGTAAATTGGTGCAGCCGCTATAGAAAACAGTATGGAGGTTCCTCAAAATGTATGAATAGGAGCTCCCGCTGTGATGGCATCTTGGGAGCCACTGGGATGCAGGTCCGATCTCCAACCCAGTACAGTGGGTTAGAGATCTTGTGTCGCCACAGCTGAGATTTAGGTTGAGACTGTGTTTCTGATCTGATCCCTGGCCCTAGAGCTCCATATGCTGTGGGGTGGCCAAAAATGACCCCCCCCCCAAGAAAAATATAAATAGAACCACCATAGGATCCAACAATTCCACTTCTTGAAAAAACACTATTTCAAAATAAAGAAATTAATGGGAATACATTAATAGTAGGAGACTTCAACACCCCGCTCACATCAATGGACAGATCCTCTAGACAAAATCAGTAAGGCAACAGAGATCCTAAATGACACAATAGAAAAGTTAGGCTTAATTAACATTTTCAGAACATTACATCCAAAAAAATCAAAATATACTTTTTTTTTCAAGTGGACATGGAACATTCTTAAGGATTTACATACTGGGGCACAAAACTAATGTCAACAAATTTAAGAGTATAGAAATTATTTCAAGTATCTTCGCTGACCAAAATGGCATGAAACTAGAAATCAACCATAGGAAAAGAAATAAGAAAAAACTGACAACATGGAGATTAAACAATTACATATCCAGGAATAAACCTGATTAAGGAGGTGAAAGATATATGCTGAGAACTATAAAACATTAATCAAGGAAATTAAAGAGGATTCAAACAAATGGAAAGATATTCCATATTCCTGGGTTGGAAAAATTAATATCAGAAAAATGGCCACACGACCCAAAGCAATCTATAGATTCAATGCAATTCCTATCAAATTACCCAGGACATTTTTCACAGAACTAGAACAAACAATCCAAAAATTTATATGGAACTATAAAAGACCCAGAATTGCCAGAGCAATTCTGAGGAACAAGAACCAAGCAGGAGACATAACTCTCCCAGACTTCAGGCAATATTACAAAGCCACAGTCATCAAGACAGTGTGGTACTGGTACCAAAACAGACATACAGACAAATGGAACAGAATAGAGAACCCAGAAATAAACCCAGGCACCTATGGTCAATTAATCTTCGACAAAGGAGGCAAGATTATAAAATGAGAAAAAGTTGTTTTAGCAAGTGGTGCTGGGAAAACTGGACAGCTGCATGTAAATCAATGAAACTAGACCATACCCTCACACCATACACAAAAATAAACTCAAAATGGCTTAAAGACTTAAACATAAGACACCATCAAACTCCTAGAAGAGAACATAGGCAAAACATTCTCTGACAACAACCTTACAAATATTTTCTTAGGTCAGTCTCCCAAAGCAACAGCAATGAAAACAAAAGTAAGCCCAAAGGACCTAAACAAACTGACAAGCTTTTGTACAGCAAAGGAAACCAAAAAGAAAACAGAAAGACAACTTACAGAATGGGAGAAAATAGTTTCAAATGATGCAACTGACAAGGGCTTAATCACTAAAATATACCAAGATCTTACACAACTCAATGAAAAAATAAAAACCAACAACCCAATTGAAAAATAGGCAAAAGAGCTGAATAGATATTTCTCCAAAGAGGATATACAAATGGCCAATAGGCACATGAAAAAATGCTCAACGTCACTGATTATTAGAGAAATGCAAATCAAAACTACTATGAGGTATCACTTCACACCAGTCAGAATGGCCATCATTAACAAGTCAATAAATAACAAATGCTGAAGAGGGTATGGAGAAAAGGGAACCCTCCTGCACTCTTGGTGGGAATGTAAGCTGGTACAGCCACTATGGAAAACAGTATGGAGGTACCTCAGAAAACAAAATATAGAACTACCATATGATCCAGCAATCCCACTCTTGGGAATATATCCCGACAAAACTTTCATTGAAAAAGATACATTCATCCCTATGTTCACTGCAGCACTGTTCACAATAGTTAAGACATGGAGACAACCTAAATGTCCATTGACAGATGAATGGATTAAGAAGATGTAATATATATTTACACAATAGAATACTACTCAGCCATAAAAAAGAAAAAAATGCCATTTGCAGCAGCATGGTTGGGACTAGAGACTCTCATACTAAGTGAGGTAAGTCAGAAAGAGGAAGACACATACCATATGATATCATTTATATCTGGAATCCAATAAATGGCACAAATGAACCTTTCTACAGGAAAGAAAGAAACTCATGGACTTGGAGAACAGACTTGTGGTTGCCGGGCAGTGGGAAGCAGGGGACGGAGTTGGATGGATTGGGATTCTGGTGTTATTAGATGCAAAATTTTGCCTTGGAGTGGATAAGCAATGAGGTCCTGCTATATAGCATAGGGAACTCTTTCTAGTCACTTGATGGGACATGATGGAGGAAAATGTGAGAAAAAGAATATATATATATATATATATATATATATGTATATATACACACACACATGTATGGGGTCATTTTGCTGTACAGTAGCAATTGACAGAATACTGTAAAATCAACTATAATGGAAAAACTTAAAATCTTAAAAAATATACCAATGAACTATTAATCATGAAAAAAGAATGAGATCTTGCCATCTGGGACAATATGGATAGAATTATAGGGTATTATGCTAAGTGAAATGTCAGACAGAGCAAGACAAATACCATGTGATTTCACCTATGCAAGTATCTAAAAAAGAATAAAAAGACCAAATATAACAAAATAGAAACAGACCCATAGATACGACAGATGCCAGAGGAGAGAGGTTTTGGGAGATGAGTGAAATACATTTACAAAATAAATCAGTCACAGGGATGATACAACATAGGGAATATAGTCAACCTTGTAACATCCTTGTAAATGACAGATGATGACTAGACCTTTCGTGGTGATCATTTTGTAATGTATAAAAATATAGAATCATTATGTTATGTTCCCGAAACTAATATACTATTGTAAATCAATTATACTTCAATTTTTTAAAAAAAGAAAAAATTTATCTTGTCAGCCCAGGAATGGTGAAAGAAGAAGAATGGTCTCTGAGTTACAGATTCCCTCACTTCCAAGTTGATAACATTGGGCTCCTGCTTTTATTAGGACTTGGTATTTTTTTTCCCCAGGAACCCTAACTCATCCTTCGCATCCTATCAGACCTGAACTTGTCTTGAATGCACAGCCTGCTTGCTTGGGACCCTGAAATAGAGTCTTGCTCTTCTTCTTCTTTTTTTTTCTTATCTTTTTAAAAAATTTTTAATCATTTATATATATATATATATATTTCTACTGTACAGCATACAGTTACACATACGTGTATACATTCTTTTTTCTCACAGTACATGTTCCATCGTAAGTGACTGGACAGAGTCTCTTAGGGGTATAAAGACCTCCAGAAAAGAGCACTGGCTTCATATTTTTTTGTTCCCAGACTTGATGGACTCTGAATAAACTTATCTTCAAGAACTATTTCAATTCTAACCAAATTTGTGTTTTCACTTGCCAGATGGAGTCGTGCTTTTTAGTGCTTTGCTAGATCAGACTTCTTCCATTTGATCATGCTTGTCTGCCTACAGGTTCTGTGGCCTCTGAAGAACATGCCTTGGACTGTCTACCTGCCCTCAGTAAAACGGCCTTTGAAGTTATTTGCTTCCTTCCAACTCAGGTCTCACAGGCCAAAAGAAGGGCCAGCAACTGATGCTTTACTGCCGCTCTGCCCTGCTGGCTCTGAGTTGCATTCCTTGAGCCTGATTAAGGTACAAACACAATTGAAGTCTCGTTCTGAACCTCAGAGGGGCTGACTTGCAATCCAAAGCATCCTACTGGGAACCCTGGATGCTAAATCTAGCAAGAATATGAAGTAGGTTAAAGCTAACGTTCCTAACGTGTAATCTTGAGATAAATGTGAACCATCACACCTTTGGTCATGGTTATATCTCTTTAAAGCTAAGCTGAAGTCCTACGTCTCTCTGACTTAACTTAGCCATTCTTCACAACTATTTTTAATGTCAGTATCTGGGAAGCTCTTTAAAATGATAGTCCCTGGCAGCATCTTTAGTATCCGTCCTTTGCAGATACTGAAATTGTTGAAAAGATATTTAGTTTGTAAAGAAGTTCCAGGGGATAACGTGATGGGCCTCTAGTCCATTCTACTAAAGGTAATTTTGTTAAATAGGGTAATATAATTTCTACCACCTATACTTAAGAAGTTAAATTTTTCCAAGTTATAAAGTATCATATCATGAAAATAAATACAGCCCTTTGAATTAGCTAAACATTTTTATCTCCAAATTCCCAGTCCTCAGATTTCTCCTTTGCTGTCACTGGCATCCTTTAGTTGCTCCTGGCATTTCTGATTCGGTGCAGCGGGTAAACCTAAGTGACCTGAGAAGGTGAATCATATGACGTTAACTTGCACTGTTATTCAGTGACCATCTAGGTCCCTGAAAATTCCAAAGCTCCAAGTCAGGTATTAATTTCACTACTCACTGCCATCCTACCTAGAGTTTGGAAGGGCCCTCAACCAGGACTATCAACTGAGGACGCAACATAACACCGTACCCTGGTGTGCTGACTTGGAGACAGATTGCTCCAATCCCGACTCCTTGCCGGCTAGCATCCCTCCATCCAGTGTCTCAGTTTCCTCTTTCATAAAATGGGACAAATTACAATACCCAGCCCTTTGTAGCCATCTGTTCGGCATCTGCAGATTCAACAAACCGTGAATCAAAAGATGTTTTTAAAAATTCAGAAAGTTCCAAAAAGCAAAACTTGAATTTGCCATGTGCTGGCAACTATCTACATAACATTTACATTGTATTAGATATTATAAGTAATGGGGATGTGATTTAAGGTATACAGGAGAATGTGCATAGCTTAACTGCAAATACTATGCCATTTCACATAAGGGTCTTGAGCTCCCGCGCATTTTGGCATTTTGGTATCGGAGGGGATCCTGAATGATCCCCTGTGGATACTGAAGGATGACTATACCTACTTCATAGAGTCATGAAGTGAATGAAGTAAGATACCTGGAACACACTGAGCTCTAGGTAGGTGTTCATTTTTGCTATTATCTTGGGTTTCATGAGCTCCAGCCAGTTTTTCCAACATTTAACTCTACACTAAAGGAGTAAAATAATGAACAGATGAATGCTCAAATATATGACTGTTTAAATCATCAAGCAAATGTCACTGTTATCTTCTGAAAAGGTAGACTCTTAGTTCTGAGAAGACCCAGCCCTCCCGAGTCAGTGTTTCCTGATGTTTTGAAAACTGTGATTTCAGGGCAGCAACTGCATCTTTTATCATGACTTGATACATACATACTTACTGTTAAAGGGAAAAATTGTCCCTGAACTAAGAAATAGGAAAACCGTGTGTTCTCTGCCTCTGCTTACGGCTTACCAAAATCACTCAAGCAACCTGTTTAAAAGTCAGAATTTGTTAGTTGGTGCGCTGCTTCTGATCTCTGCCTGACACCAGTTCATGTGTCCACGCTAATTGTCAGACATGACTGTTGATGCATGAAACCTTGTTATTCTAATTATCAGCCACAGATGCAGTCCTAGCATTAACTTCCCAGATCATCCTGCCTTAGACTGATAGGGATGTGATATTTCTATGACCTTGTGGAACAACCTTTATGCTTTGTTCCTCATTTTTTTAACTGGTTGGGTATACATTCTGCTTCTCAACGGTGTAATTCTTCTATTTCCATACCCTTTCTGAATGGAACACTCTTTCATCACTTTGCTGGCTTTCTTGCCAGCAAGTAAACAAATTCTGACATGTGCTGAATGTCAATCTATCTAAGAAAGCTTCTTTTTAACAGTATCTATCATGAAACAGAAGTTTCAGAAAACACATTTTCACTTCTGTATATGATGCATTCTGACATTGCCTTCTTCTAGTTAGTTTCTTTTTAAAAAATACTACTCCTGACCCACCATGCTGACTGCATGACCTACGACTATTCTTGAAATTGCAATTTGAAAACGACTGCACTAAATTCCCCCAAAGAGACCATGGATTTATTATTTTTAAATATATAGGGAGTGTCTGGCAAGGATTTGACTTGGAAAGGGTGGGAAGGAGAGTAGTTTCAAAATGTGAGAAATAACTTTAAGTGTTTCTGGGGAGTGATCCGTTCAATTTTCTCTTTTTCGTATGAGTAGGAGGGATGTATAATTGACCGAGAGTGAGCAGCAGGTTGCCACCCGGAGGGAGCAGAATGAATGGGCAGTTAGTTGGGAGAAGATGCTTGAGAGCAGAGGTGGGCCCGGGGGTTTCACCATCTGACACAGGTCACATGAATTAAGGAGGAGCAGAAGCTATCAGAGGCACAGCTAGAGGGAATAGCACTCAAGAGCTGGGGAGTGCAGGAGCAGACCACTGCAGGGGGCAAACAAACAAACAAACAAAAACAACAAAAAAACCCAACCAGATAAAAAGTGCTGAACAGGGCAAAACCATATGGCAAATGTTTTATGGGAAGAAGCCTGAGGCTCTTCTTAGAGACATAATCAAAAGAATGCTAGAGTGGCAGGTTCCTCTGCAAAAGGCTAGTGACCAACTGTCCTATTTTTCTTAAAAGCTTGACCCCTCTTCACAACTCTCCCAGAATCTGAATCTTTGTTCTTTCTCCAAGAGTTCAGGCCCATATTGAACTGCTCCCAAATACCCCCAAATCCTCTCCAACTAGCCCTATTGCAATGGCTATGCATGCATATGAACACAGATATGAATAAACAAACAGAGTCAGAGAAAGATATTAAGCATTAAAATAAGGAGTTATGTATGTGATAGGAATTTGTAAACATTTAGAGACAAAACTTAAGTTTTTTCTCCTATTTGCTGTGCACTTTAATTTGCTGGTTAGGTACAGTTTACTCTCTTTCCTGTATACTGTTGGCAGCTAGGGTATCTAAAGAAGATATTGTTGGTAAACTTTAAAAGGTGCTTTAAAATAATTCCTACCAAGTGTATTACCTATTTGATGTTATTAAATTTTATTTTTTTGTTTCTATTTTTTGGTTTGTTTTATTTTTTTTAATCATTTATTTATATATATTTTTTCTTTGTACAGCATGGTGACCCAGTTACACATACATGTACACATTCTTTTTCTCACATTACGTGTTCCATCATAATTGACTAGACAGAATTCCCAGTGCTACACAGCAGGATCCCATTGCTAATCCATTCCGCAGGCAACATTCTGCATCTATTTACCCCAAGCTCCCAGTCCCTCCCACTCCCTCCCCTTCCCCCTTGGCAACCACAAATCTGTTCTCCAAGTCCATGATTTTCTTTTCTGTGGAAAGGTTCATTTGTGCCATATATTAGATTCCAGATATAAGTGATACCATATGGTATTTGTCTTTCTCTTTCTGACTTACTTCACTCAGGATGAGAGTCTCTAGTTCCATCCATGTTGCTGCAAATGGCATTATGTCATTCTTTTTTATGGCTGAGTAGTATTCCATGGTGTATATATACCACATCTTCCTGAACCAATCATCTATCAGTGGACATTTGGGTTGATTCCATGTCTTGGCTATTGTGAATAGTGCTGCAATGAACATGCAGGCACATGTGTCTTTTTAAAGCAAAGTTTTGTCTGGATATATACCCAAGAGTGGGATTGCTGGGTCATATGGTAGTTCTATGTATAGTTTTCTAAGTCACCTCCATACTGTTCTCCATAGTGGTTGTACCAGCTTACATTCCCACCAACAGTGGAGGAGGGGGTCCCTTTTCTCCACACCCCCTCCAGCATTTGTTATTTGTGGACTTATTAATGATGGCCATTCTGACTGGTGTGAGGTGATACTTCATGGTAGTTTTGATTTGCATTTCTCTAATAATCAGTGATGTTGAGCATTTTTTCATGTGCTTGTTGGACATCTGTATATCTTCTTGTTGGCTTTTCTGCTGTTGACTTGTATAAGTTGCTTGTGTATTTTAGAGATTAGGCCCTTGTCAGTTGCATCATTTGAAACTATTTTCTCCCATTCTGTAAGTTGTCTTTCTGTTTTCTTTTTGGTTTCCTTTGCTGTGCGAAAGCCTATCAGTTTGATTAGGTCCTATTGGTTTATTTTTGCTTTTATTTCTGTTGCCTTGGGAGAATGACCTGAGCAAACCTTTGCAAAGGTGACATCAGAGAATGTTTTGCCTATGTTCTCTTCTAGGAGTTTGATGGTGTCTTGTCTTATGTTTAAGTCTTTAAGCCATTTTGAGTTTATTTTCATGCGTGGTGTAAGGATGTGTCCTAGTTTCACTGATTTGCATGCAGCTGTCCAGTTTCCCAGCAATACTTGCTGAATAGACTTTCTTTTTCCCATTTTATGTTCTTGCCTCCTTTGTCAAAGATTAATTGACCATAGGTGTCTGGGTTTATTTTTGCATTCTCTATTCTGTTCCATTGGTCTGTATGTCTGTTTTGGTACCAGTACCACACTGTTTTGATGACTACGACTTCATAATATTGCTTGAAGTCTGGAAGAGTTATGCCTCCTGCTTGGTTTTTGTTTCTCAGGATTGCTCTGGCAATTCTGGGTCTTTTATGGTTCCATATAAATTTTTGGATTGTTTGTTCTAGTTCTGTGAAAAATGTCCTGGGTAATTTGATAGGAATTGCATTGAATCTATAGATTGCTTTGGGTAGTATGGCCATTTTTACAATATTAATTTTTCCTATCCAGGAAAATGGAATATCTTTCCATTTCTTTATGTCTTCTTTAATTTCCTTGATTAATGTTTTATAGTTCTAGGCATATAAGTCTTTCACCTCCTTGGTCAGGTGTATTCCCTGGTATTTGATTTTTTGGGGGTGCAATTTTAAAAGGTATTGTATTTCTGTATTCCTTTTCTAATATTTCATTATTAGTATACAGAAATGCGACTGATGTCTGAATGTTAATCTTATATCCTGCTACCTTGCTGAATGTGTTGATCAGTTCAAGTAGTTTTTGGGTTGAGTCCTTAGGGTTTTCCATATATAGTATCATGTCATCTGCATACAGTGACAGTTTTACCTCTTTTCTTCCTATTTAGTTACCTTTTATTTCTTTTGTTTGTCTGATTGCCGTGGCTAGGACTTCCAATACTATGCTGAATAACAGTGGTGAGAGTGGGCATCCTTGTCCTGTTCCAGATTTTCAAGGGAAGGCTTTCAGCTTTTCTCCATTAAGTATTATATTTGCTGTGGGTTTGTCATAAATGGCTTTGATTATATTAAGGAATGTTCCCTCTGTACCCACTTTGGTAAGAGTTTTTATCATGAAGGGATGTTGGACTTTGTTAAATGCTTTTTCTGCATCTATTGAGATGATCATGTGGTTTTTGACTTTTCTTTTGTTAATGTGGTGTATGATGTTGATTTATTTACATATGGTGAACCATCCTTGTGAACCCGGGATGAATCCCACCTGGTTGTGGTGTACGATCTTTTTGATGTGTTGTTGGATTTAGTTGGCTAAAATTTTGTTGAGAATTTTTGCATCTATATTCATCAAAGATATTGGCTGATAGTTTTCTTTTTTGGTGGTATCTTTGTCTGGTTTTGGAATTAGGGTGATGGTGGCATCATAGAATGTCTTTGGGAGTGTTCCTTCTTCTTCAACCTTGTGAAAAAGTTTAAGGAGGATGGGTATAAGTTCCTCTTTGTATGTTTGGTAGAATTCTCCTATGAAGCCATGTGGTCCTGGACTTTTATTTTTAGGGAGTATTTTTATGACATATTCAATTTCATTTTTAGTGATTGGTCTCTTCAGTTGATCTATTTCTTCTTTATTCAGTTTTGGCAGGCTGTAGGTCTCTAGAAAGATGTCCATTTCTTCTCGGTTGTTGAATTTGTTGGCATATAATTGTTAATAGTATTCTCTCCTGGTGTTTTGTATTTCTGTTGTATGCATTGTGATTTCTCTTTTTTCATTTCTCATTTTGTTTATTTGGGTTTTTTCTCTCCTCTTCTTGGTGAGTCTAGTCAGAGATTTGTCTATTTTGTTTTCCTTTTCAAAGAACTAGCTCTTGGTGTGATTGATTTTGTCTATTGTTTTTTGAATCTCTATTTTATTGATTTCCTCTTTGATCTTTATGATTTCCTTCCTTTTGTTGACTTTAGGTTTTGCTTGTTCTTCTTTTTCTAATTCATTCAGGTGGTTGGTTAAGTTTGGTGATTTGAGATTTTTCTTCTTGAGGAAGGCCTGTATTGCTATGAACTTCCCTCTGAGCACTGCTTTTGCAGTATCCCATAGATTTTGAGTGGTTGTGTCTTCATTATTATTTGTCTTGAGGCATTTTTTAATTTCCTTTTTGATTTCCTCATTGACCCACTGGTTTTTTAGTAACATGTTGTTTAGTCTCCATGTAGTAGGTTTTTTTCTCACTTCTTTTGTTATTAAATTTTGAAACAGAATAATAATGTAAAAATCATTTCATATACTACTAATAACGATAAATGAAAGGACTTAATCTCCAAAATATACAGAAAACTCATACAGTTCAACAACAATAACAAACAAACAAATTGAAAAGTGGGCAGACCACTTCTCCAAAGAAGTCATATGGATGACCAGTAGGCACATGAAAAGATGCTCAATATCACTAATTATTGGAGAAATGCAAATCAAAGCTACAATGAGATACCACCTCACACCAGTCTGGATGGTCATAATTAATAAATCTAGAAGAGGGTGTGGAGAGAAAGGAACCCTCCTACACTGGTGATGGGAATGTAAATTGGTACAACCACTATGGAGAACAGTATGGAGGTTCCTCAGAAAACTAAATATAGAACTACCATATGACCCAGCAAAACCACTCCTGGGCATATATCTGTACAAAGTTATAGTTCAAAAGATACATGCACCCCTATGTTCATAGCAGCACTATTCACAATAGCCAAGACATGGAAACAACATAAATATCCATCAACAAATGAATGGATTAAGAGATGTGGTACCTATACACAGTGGAATACTACACAGCCGTAAAAAGAATCAAATAACACCATTTGCAATGATGTGGATGCAACTAGGGATTCTCATACTAAGTGAAGGAAGTCAGAAAGAGAAAGAAAATACCATAGAATATCACTGATTTGTGGAATCTAAAATATGGCACAAATGAACCTATCTACAAATAGAAACAGACTCACAGACATGGAGAACAGACTTATGGTTGCCAAAGAGAGTCAGGGGAGAGAGTAGGATGGACTGGGAGTTTGGGGTTAGTAGATATAAATTACTACATTTAGAATGGTTAAGCAATGAGGTCCTACTGTATAGCACAGGGAACTATATCCAATCTCTTGAGAGAGATAATGATGGAAGATAATATAAGAAAAAGGAATGTGTGTGTGTGTGTATATATATACATGAGTGTGTGTATAAGTCACTTTGCTGTACAGAAGAAACTGGCACAACACTGTCAGTCAAACATAGTCTAATAAAAAATTAAAAATAAATGACAACTATTTAAGAGTTTATATGACTATTTCTAGTTACAGGTAAGGGTAAAACCATGATACAGAAAAGTTAACTAATCTACTGAAGATCACAAAGACAGAGCTGGGATTTGAACCAGGTAGTCTGATTTGCTCAATTCCAAGGGTTCTAGAGTCTGGGCTCTTAACCATTACACTAATGTAAGCAAAATAAATAAAAAGAAGACCATTGCCAGTAAAACTGTGCAAAGAGAAAGTCTCAAAAGTGGCTCGTGAAAGAGGTCAGAATTTTGGTTGGGGGGGGCAAACTGGCATCATGTGGAAGTTCCCAGGCTAGGGGGTCAAATCAGAGCTGTAGCTGCCAGCATACACCACAGCCACAGCAATGCTGGGATCCAAGCTGCATCTGTGATCTACACCACAGCTCACACAATGCTTGATCCTTAACCCACTAAGCAAGGCCAGGGGCTGAACCTGCTTCCTCATGGATGCTAGTCAGGATCATTAGCAGTGAGCCACCAGAGGAACTCCTGACATTAGAATATTTTTAAAGCAACATCAGTTCGACTCTCAACAGCAACAATGGAAATGAATAGATGACATTTTCAATTTACTTATAGAAAATAATTTCCAATCTTGTATTCTCTACTCCATAAAAATTTATATCACAAATAAATGTAAAACAATTTTATCATGCAAAAAAAAAAATTGAGAGTGTCTGCCTCCAGAAGATGCTCACCAAAAGAAATTCCAAAATATGCACTTCAACAGAAAGAAGTGGTCCTAAGTGAAATGTCTAAAATGCAAGAGAGGGCATTGAAAACAAAGTGAATGGGGAATATGTAGAAAATTCTAAAGGAAAATAACTTTTTTTTTGGTCTTTTTAGGGCTGCACCCATGGCATGTGGAAGTTCCCAGGCTAGGGGTCAGATCAGAGCTGCAGCTGCCAGAGCCACAGCACCACAGCCACAGCAATGCTGGATCTGAGCTGCATTTGCAACCTACACCACACATCACCGCAGTGTCAGGTCCTTCCCCACTGAGCAAGGCCAGCGATTGAAACAGCATCCTCATGGATACTAGTCAGGTTTGTTATTGCTGAGCCATGATGGGAACTCCAAAAATAACTTTTATAAAACAATTAAAATAACATTATTTTGGGTTAAAAAATAAAATGTTCAATATCATATGTCATTAGAGGAATAAAGATATTCATTAATTTTAGATTTTGGTAAGTATATATAGTTGTCCTGAGGGCAATTACTAAAAGCACTGAAAAAGAGTGCACAATTCCAAAATTCAGAGAGGAAAAATAATTGAAAATAATCCAAAAGAAGGGAGAAAGACAGAAAATCTGAGGAAAACAGAAAATCTAAGACAAGTAAAAACACAAAATAATATCATACATTTAAAACCAAATATGTTACTATTTACATTAAGTGTAAATGGATTAACATCAATCAAAATACAGTAATGTCAGGTTGTGTTTTAAAATATTCAAGTGTATACCTTTAATAAAAAATACAATTAAAACATAAGTACACCAAAGCAAAATGTTGGAAAAAGAAATATTATGAAAATAACCACAGGAAAGTCATTTTCCTCTAGTAATATCAAACACAGCAGCCTTTGTGAGGGAAGAAGCATTATTATGAAAATGTGAGAAGTCACTTCAAAATGACAACATACTGAATTCATCAGGAAGTCACAATACTTAGCAATCTGATTGTACCTAAGAACAAAGCCCCTGATTATACAAAGCAAAATTTGACAGAACTATAAGAAAAAAACAAAACAAAACAATAACAATCTTAGAAATTTGAATGTTCAAATCTTAGTATAGTTGACCCTTGAACAACATGGGTTTGAACTGCACAGGTCCTACTCTAGGAGAATTTTTTCGATAAATACTTTCTGTTTCACCATACAATCCACAGTTGGTGGAATCCACAGACGTGGATGTGGAGAGCCAACTATAAAGTCACACATAGATTTTCCATCATGTAGAAGGTCAGCACCCTGACTCCTGTGTTGCTCAAGAGTCAACCATGATTGATTTAAAAAAAATAAAAAGGCAAGCAAAATAGAAACATCCGAGAGAATATAGAATATCTGAACAAAACGACACAAACTGACCTACTGGACATATCTGAACGCTGCCTCAACAACTGAAGAGAGCACATTCTCTTTAAGAGCAATGGAGTGTTTATACAATAAGCACTTTCCTGGATAAAAAAAGCAAGTTCCAACCAATATCACTCATACACAGCATTTGTTATTACCACAGAACAACACAATCTAGGAGTAAACAACAGAACATAACTATGTAAGCTTTATATAGTTTTTAGTTAAAAAAAAAAACAAACACAGGTTGAAATGACCCTTAAGTCAAAGAAAAAATCGTATTAGAAATTTAAAAAGTTATTGTAAGCGAAAGATGATGGCAATACTACAATGAAAATTGTGGGACAAAACCAAATCAATGTTTAGAAAGAAGTTTATAGCTTTAATTTGCAAATATCAGGGGAAAAAAAGAACTAAATATTGAGTTAAACATCTATCTCAAGAGGTCAACAATTAGGAATACACACACACACACACACACACACATGCACGCACACACACACACGCACTCACAACAGAAGAAACCTTAGTGACAGCGGCCAAGAAAAAAATGCACAAATAACAAATACAAGGCGTGAAAAGGGGTACTTCACTATAAATACCTCAGATAGATTAAAAATATGAGAGAAACTTTAAACAAAATGGAGAAATTCCTGGAAAAAAGCAACTTAGGCAAAACTGACTCAAGAAGAAATAGAAAACCCCACTGTTCCATAAACGGGGGTGATACATAAAATACTTAAAACTTGCTTTGACACAGGCACCAACCATTTGAAGAGACATTAGCCCAATCAGGACTGATGCCGGCTCTGTTAGCCAGTATATTCGCACTATTGCTTAAAGATGGCCTGCACCTACCGAGAATTACATCACTAGTCTTACGTTATTTCACCATGAAAACACAAGGACTTTACTGATGCACTTGTAGCCAAATACTTGAGGAAAAAAAGTTATGCCAGACCTACACAAACTTCGTCACAGAACAGAAAAACATGATTACATTTATCAATGCATTTTATGAGTCTAGCAAAAGCCTCATAGAGAAAATATCTGATAAGGACTGCATAAAAAGGAAGTTTTATAGTCCAATATTACTCGTGAAAACAGTTGCAGAAATCCAATATGTAACATTAACAAGCTGAATCCAGTAAAATTAACACATCATGACCAATTTGAGTTTATCTCAGGAACACAAGATAGTTTAATATTATAAAACCAACCACCATATTAAGTGACACATCAAAACATTATCTTCATAGATATAGTAAAAGATTCATAATAAAAATTCCTATCAAAGTGGCAGCAGGAAAAATTTCCTTAATGTGATAAAGACTAACTACAAAAAATACTAAACATCATATGTAACAGTGACACGCTGGAGTGTTTCAGTCTAAGTTCCGGAAAAGGGAAAATCATCAACATGAATCAGACTTTCCCAGGTTTTTGAGTAATTTTTACATTCATTCTACTAGGCAATATAGACTCTAAATTGCTGTATATTTCCATCTATACGATAAGAGGACTTTCTCTACTCAAGTTATAATGGTTTCATTAAGCTTTGTATCCAAATGTAAGATTTACCTTATACTAATTACGCTACATACCATAGGTTCTGTTTCCTTTGGAGGTTTTTCCAGGGGAGGAATGTACCACTGAAAGCAAAGTTCTTTGTTTAAAGCTTGTGTTGCCATGACCGATGATACCACCTCTCCGTATGATGGGCTGGTAAAAACCTTTAATGATGAATCGGAGTATAAAGAACTTTCATGACGTGACTGGAGAAGAAACAAAAGCATAGGCTTAATTGCTGGGAATGAACTTATTCAATATTTAAAACATCCATTGGAGTTCCCATCGTGGCTCAGTGGTCAATGAACCTGACTAGTATCCACGAGGACGAGGATCTCAGGTTTTGCTCAGTGGGTTAAGGATCTGGTGTTGCCATGAGGTGTGGTGTAGGTCGCAGGTGCAGCTCAGATCCCGCATTGCCGTGGTGGTGGCTGTGGCGTAGGCTGGCAGCTACAGCTCTGATTCGACTCCTAGCCTGGGAACCTCCATGTGCTGTGGATGTGGCCCTAAAAAGACAAAAAACAAACGAACGAACAAAAAACACTCATTCGATTTTCATTCAGTATTGACTACACTGGAGATACAGGATAGAGATACAAAAAATATACATCTGGGAATCATCTCAGCTTATTGTATGAATGTAGGTCTTAAAACAGCCCCTGGAAAACACAGAGAAGTTTCTTCTCTAGAAAAAATTACGCTTCAAAATCCAGTGGACTTGACAAATGTTTTCTGCTTTTGTAAATATCCAAGAATAAAGATCTAGAGGGAAAAGGTCCGTGCTGTCATTTCCGTCTCAAGGTTGTCATGCAGTCTAAGAACATCTACTTTTCTTCTGGTTTATTTACTGGTGAATACACTGAAGTGGGGTTACAATTTATTATCTATTTACCTATAGCATTTTTTGCAGTACTAAATGCAAAATAAGAAAGTTTTTGTTCTAAGAGGTTAAAATCCATTGCTCTCACTCCCTCTTATTATCTTTTTGTGGCAAATGGAAATTCCTGGGCCAGGGATCAATTCTGAACCACAGCTGAGACCCATGCCGCAGCTGTGGCAACAGCAGATCCTCAACCCACTGTGCCAGGCTGGGGATCAAACACACGCCACTGCAGAGACAATGCAGGACCCCCTAGCCTGCTGCACCACAGCAGAAACTCCTCTCATTTCCTCTTTAAATGAATGGGGCTGGTTTGTAAGTTTCAGCCTTGGTGAATCAGAGCCCAGGTCATTTGATGGAACTTGGTCCCTAAATCATGAGTTTTTAAGGAACATAAATGTGCAGGCTGTACTGGTGGTTTCATAATGTATTTACTTGTTGATTGCTGTCAATGAAATAAGAATCGAGCCAGAGAGATAATAATGAGGATAATAATATCTCAACGCTTTCTTCAATAGACTGCAAACTATTTTCAAAATTAACTTCTTGTTATTCCCAAGATTATCGTTTAGTAGCTGGAAAGCAGTTCCAGTTTCCTAGACTCTTGACATCTAAGGCATTGCAAGGCTTTGTGACCAGGGAGAACATGTCAATGGCTAGAAAGACATGCCTGGTGTTTCTTAAGACTTTGTACCTCTCATTTCTGAGCCTATTCAGGATAAAACAGCAAACCGTCAACGCGAGGCTTCAAAATAAAATAAAAAGAGAAATAAATACACTCACCTTTCAAGTTATCTACTGATTAAGTAAAAAAAAAAATGTCTTGACTGAAAGGTAACATTAAAAGTGCAACTTTGAAAAAAAGTCTATCCACTATCACAAGATATCGTAAGCCAGAATCCTCATTTATTAGCACCTCGATACAAAAGCATAACCAAAATACACAATAAATAAGACTGTTAGCATTAAATAATCATTTTAAAGTGCTTAATTAAGATTAATGCTATGTCAGGCAGTTTACCCAACAAGTCAGGTAAGTAATTGACTCCAAAAAAATTTCTCAGAGTTCCTGTTGTGGTTCAGCGGTGATGAATCTGACTCGTATCCATGAGGATGTGGGTTTTAGCCCTGGCCTCGCTTAGTGGGTTAAGGATCCAGCATTGCTGTGAGCTGTGGTATTGGTTGCAGACAGGGCTCAGATTTGGTGTTGCTGTGGCTGTGGTGGAGACTGGCAGCTGTAGCTCTGACTCAACCCCTAGCCTGGGAACCTCCATATGCTGCAAGAGCAGCCCTAAAAAAAAAAAAAAAAAAAAAAAAAGCAAAAACGAAAACAAAACTCACATATATATATATTTACATAAAATATATTTATATATATTTTTAGCAGCACCCATGGCATGTGGATGTTCCTGGGTCAGAAATCGATTCCAAGCCACAGCTACAACCTATGCCACAGCTGTGGCTACGCCAGATCCTTAACCCACTGCACCAGGCCAGGGATCGAACTCGTGTCTCCGCAACCACCTGAGCCACTGCAACTGGATCCTTAACTAACTGCACCATAGCTGAAACTCCTCTCATTTTTTTCTTTCATATCTGAGTGCTTTTCAGAGGTTCTGACAACTATTTTAGCAAATAATTCATATTTAATAAGTAAGTGGTGGAAACAAAAAGCAAGTACCTTCTGTTTCAATATATACAGTGTTTTAGCATGATGGCCTAGTAATAACAAATTGTTACAGAAGTCATTATTAAAATAGGCATTTCATTTTCCTAGTTCTTCTTAAAAACATCATATTTAATCGTGAGTGGGATTGATTTCATAAGCTAATTGATGGGCTATACAGCGAGTACTTTTGATATGTTTGATTTATTCTTTGAAAGCCATCGAACAAGAGACCTAGCAGGAGCACTCTTGCTCGCTGTCATCCTATAAACAACAAATCACTTTGCACTAATCAAATATTTGACCTTACTCCGTCTGTCGCAGGCACAGAGTCTAAACATGAGTAACTCAGCATTGTGCACGATTTTAACCGCATCCTCTGTTTTTGGAATTCTTAATGTAATTTGCTTGGCACCTTTGTTTTTCCATCACAAAGCTTCAACAGACTTGACGACATGCAGACTCACAAAGCTGATGAACTAGACATACAGCAGCTCTGGAAAGGCATCTACTTCTTTGTGGGGAAGACACGGGTTTAGGTATCGAATTATGGACAGAGTTTGATTGAAATAGCCTCCTGAGTGATTAAGGCTCAAAAACGTTATTATAAAAATCAGCCAAGCTTGGATTTATCATTTTTTTTTAAATCCAAAAGGCTTCATGCTCGTTAGCTGTCTACCCCAGTGGAACGAACACATGATTAGGTGGCTTGCACCTGTCAAGCAGGCAACAGTGATCTCCAGAGCTGATTACCCTGGGAGAATGTGACACTAATTCTACCCCCCCAAAAAGAGCAAACAGAGTAAAGCAGCTCTTTGATAACACTACTGCCACGAGAAACATCACATGTATTTACACGGTATTCAGGGCTCTGTGTTTGGAGCCTCATCCTTGGGAGCTGGGTAATGAGAAGCTGCCCTTGAGAGTGAAATACACAAGCAAAGTTCCTTTCAAAACCGTGTTTAAGAAATCACACATATTAGTGTCCAAACTCTCAATAAAATATTCACAAGAAGACATCCACTGAAAGTCTAGTTCTCAACCTTCCCATTTTCTCTGCCCTGCTTCACAACTCCTGAGGCGTCTGGGACATGGGGCAAGGTAGTCTTGGTTCCTAGGAAGGCTGAATCAACTCCAGTATTAGATGGAAACACGAACTCCCACTCCCACTGCTTTCTGCCCTGGGTGCGGGGGGGGGGGGGGTTGGGGGGCATGAACATTACATTCCTGGCCTTTCCACCCTCTCTCACCCTCTCCCTGGAGAGTTACCTGACTGATGAATTTGAGAAAAGGAATTTTGGATATGCGTCATTCTGCTCTCTCGTCTTTGGAGCATACTGTTTGCAGGGAGTGAACATTCTCTGCTCCTTCATGCAACACATTTGAAAGGGTTTTCCATCCCCACAGATTTAAGGAAGCTGTCATGACTCCCCTCCCCTGCTCCCCAGAAAAAGCCTGGATGGGTAGAACTGTCAGCTTTGCTAATCACTACTCGGATGAGCATTTACTGTAAATATAAACTCTATGACTCAGAAAGTTGAGTATTTTTTTAGTCCCAATATAGCTTACTCTTTTATTTCTCAAATGAGGTAGCATCTGGAGCAGGAAATGGTGGGGTGGGGGGCTGCATATTAGGCATCCCAATACCCCCGTATCCAGGAAGTAATATGAAAAAATCCTCCCATGTGGATTCTAACACACAGGCTTGGGGGCGACTCCATAACCCTGAGAATCACTTCTTTGAATGAATTCTTAAATATTCCTCAGAGGGTCTTTCCACTACTTCTACTACTTTTAAAAATCACAGTTTATGAAGAGTCACCCTATTCTCCTGTTCTGAGTGATTTTTTTTAAATGTATTACTATTTACCCCAAACTAAGGTTATTATATTCTAGCAGGATAAGATGAGCAAAGATCCCAATTTGGAACAAGCCACATTTTCAGGCCACTTCCCTGAGAGAGTTGACAACAGAAACATGAATGGGTCTGGAATGGGCCAGTCTATAACCGTAAAAATTAAAGTGCTATATGATGAGTCCAAGGTCAAGATAATTCAAAATAAATGAATGATTTTTTTTTTCTAGTTTTGAAAGAATTCTATGCACATGACTTGACTTATTCATCTCACAAATACATAATGGAAACTTACACTAGGTCCTCTTAAATTTTCTACTAAAATCTCAAATTCTGTGTCTTGGAGCAGAATATACCAGGCTTCTCCACCCACATTCTCACCCTCCTGCCTCCACTGTATCTGCTAATGGTGTCACCACGCTCTGAGGACCACAGACAGAGGTTCCAAATGAGGGGTAAACTTTGTGATCATTCCCTCTTCTTCACTTTCCATCTCCAAAGGGTCGCTTGGTGGTTTTGTTTTCAGTTTTACTTAAGCAAGATCTTTTAGGGGAGTTCCTGTCATAGCTCAGTGGAAATGAATCCGACTAGGAATGATGAGGTTGCAGGTTCGATCCCTGGCCTCGCTCAGTGGGTTAAGGATCCGGCGTTGCCGTGAACTGTGGTGTAGGTTGCAGACGCAGCTTGGATCTGGCTCTGCTGTGGTTGTGGTGTAGGTCTGCAGCTACAGCTCTGATTAGACCCCTTAGCCTGGGAACCTCCATATACTGCAGGTGCGGCCCCAAAAAGACAAAAGATAAAAATCTTTTATATCCATCTCTTCCTCCCCATTCCTATGGTCATAAACTTGGTTACCTCATCATTGCTTTCCTGGATAACTCCTTTTCATTTATACTTGGCCGATCAGCCCTACACGCTATTGATGGTAGAACTAACATTTTAATTTTCCTGTTCTTTCTGCTATTAACCCTGCCATTTTCTCTTAAAAATCATCCCCAAAGTGCAGCAATGTCTCCCTACTGCCACACCGGGACTATGTCCAGAGGCTATGCCCCCTCCATCCGCAGTTTCTCGGCCCACTAAGAGTGTCTGGTGTAGTGTTAGCAGTCAACACGTGTTTGCTGAAAATGCCAAATTTGCAACAAACCTTTGTTTTTACTAAAATGCTTTACTTTTTCAGCATCTTTCAGTTCATTTATTTTGGTAGTTTACTGAAACATCTCTATTATCCAAGACTCTAGTAGCTAAAAAATGTCTTCATTCATCCTCCTCTTTTTATGTCTTTTCAATAGGTAACTTCAAAGAGGCTTCCATATTGCATATGGGGAAAGCGTATTCAATTTAATAACACTTACCCCCCCCCCCCCCCCCCGAAAAAAGAATTCAAACTTTTAATTTACTTTAAAAATTTCCCCTCATTATTTATTCACACTCATGATTGCAAAGAATACACAAAATGAATGGTTCTTATTACACATTTAAAATATAAGCACCTTGTAGCACAGCAGGTTAAGGATCCAGGGTCTACAGCGGCTCGGGTCACTGATGTGGCACGGGTTCAATCCCTGGCCCAGGAACTTCCGCATGCCGTAGGTGAAGCAAACAGACACAAACACAAAAACAAAAAAAACTAAGGGTAGTGAAATTGGACACAGATTTGGAAAGCCTCAGTCTCGTTTCCCTGTAGAGTGATGATACTGAAATGTGTATATCTTGGCAAAAGGATTCCCTGAGACACGTTGTTATGTGCAGGAATATAGAAAATTCGGAGACATTCTGAAGATTTATGAGATCAGTAGAACAGAACATTTGATAACAGAAGGTCCAGGGTGTTTGGCTGGCTTTTCAACGTGGTAAGAAAGAAATGAGCTTTCCCAGGAACTCCGAGGGAGCTAGAAACCTTTGTGCCAGCACTGATGTTAATATGCTTCTTTCAGACATAGGAGGATCATTCTAAGACATTTCCCAAAAGCAGAGAATGTTTTAAACTATTACCTTGCTTGATGAGTCATATATGATTTTTTCTGAAAAAGACGGATTCTCCGTGACTTGAAGTAGTTCTATTGGAAATTCATCAATACAAGAGGCAGAGTACAGCTGTAAGAATCTTTTCAGGAAAAAATGCATTTCTTTTTGGCGCAGCATGAACCCAGAGTTGAAAAGAGAAGTCAGAAGTGTGTCATCTGGCAAAGACATTCCAGATCCTGGCTTCCGAGAGGCTTAAAGGAAAAAGAAAAAAATTAGAGTCATGCTAGAGTACAGAATGGACTCAATATTGTTGGCCTTCACCCATTAACCACATTCCTCTATGTTCTCACTTCAGCTAGTGGCTGCCCATGACCTTCCTCCATCTTTCTGAGCTGATACACTAATAGAAGTGCTTCTTGCCACAGAAAGACAGGAAAATCTCAGAAGCATTCGAGGATCCTGCTTCTGGTTCCAAACTTAACAGTGCAAAATAGTCTACCTCGCTCTCTTATTTGGTGTTCCCTCCCACTTCCCTAAAAATCTTAAAGTAAAAATTTAGGTGCAGGGAATTTATTTGAGAACCGATCTTGTGAGAGAATGGCGCAAGTTGGCCAGAGAAGAGGCAATGAGAGTGAGCTACCAATGGGCTACGGCGATGGACGAGGAGGGCTCTGTGCTGCTGAGGCCCTCCTGACACAATCACATACAGTTGTTCCTCCAGGAAACTGGGAAGCTGGAAGGTTCATCTCCCAGTTCCCCACCTCATGAGCTGCAGGTTACTCCTAGGTATGTGGAACCCCCTGGTACTTCCAGGCTGCCTTGCCTGAAGGCTGGGCGAGCCTCAGTGGCTTCAGAGAAAGCCCAGAGCAGAAAGCAGTAAAATGTGGGCAACTGACATGGGAAATACCACCAGGCGAATCAGAAGTGAGTTGAGCTGAGATGGCGAGGGCATCTCCAGGGGACGCTGTGCTGGCAAATGCCCACTGCCTCTGCTACTCAATGCCAGGCCCCATCACAATGCCCCCTTTACCCAGCACCTTCCCGATTGCTCATCTCTCCACTGCTAACTCCCGATAACCATGCCGAGCCACTCTCACTGCCTGTTTGCCCTGCTGGCCTTTCCGTCACTGGACTGTGGCATGGGTTAAAAGTCTCTTCCACCTGTCTGCACTGAGAAGCAATGCTGGATCACCAATTTCACAGGCACAGATAAATGCCTTGTTCACACAACCACAGGATGGACTGATGTGAAGCAGGTGGTATACGGTTGTTTGGATATTCTCTAGACAGCATCAATGATTTCCCAAAAAACCTCAACCAAAAACTTCATGGAGTTAAATTTTCTTTTTCTTTACATACTGGATACTGGAACATTATCTCCTTAGAGCCAAAACTTCATCTTGTTCATTTTTTTTTTTTCATTTAAAAAAGTTTTATTGAAGTATCGTTGATTTACAACGTTGTGATAATTTCTGCTGTACAACAAAGTAATTTAGTTATACATGAACACATATCCATTCTTTTTCAGATTCCCTTCCCACGTAGACCATCACAGAACACTAGGTAGAGTTCCTTGTGCTACACTATAGGTCCACGCTGGCCAGTCATTCATTGCACCACAGTGCGCATGTGCCAATCCCAAACCCCCAGTCCATCCCGCCCCGACTACTTGTTCCCTTTGGTAACTATAAGTTTGTTTTCAAAGTCTGTGAGCCCATTTCTGTCTGCAGATAAATTCATTTGTATCCTTTTTTTATATTCCACACATACGTGATATCATATGATGTGTGTCTTTCACCGTCTAACTTCACTTGGTATGATAATCCCCAGGTCCATCCAGATTGCTACAAATGACATTATTTCATTCTCTTTTGCAGCTGAGTAATATTCCATTGCATATATGCACCATAATGTCTTTATCCATTCCTCTATTTATAGACATTTAGGTTGCTTCCATGTCCTGGCTAGCGTATGTAGGGCTACAATGACCCCTGTGGTGCATATATTTATCTCGTTCATTTTAAAAGCTGTCACATTATGGTCACTGCGATTCGTAACTGTTTTGAGCCACAAGCCACTTTGGCAGTCTTGGAGGAAGCCTTTGGACACCTCCTTCTAAGGATGTTTTAAAATATATTGAAATACTGTTTTATTCAAAGGTCCATGTAGCTCAGGTTAAGAACCCCTGTCATTTCCATCTTCTGATGAGAGGTCACTCAGAAAGTGTTAAAAGTATTTTACAATTCTAAGGAAGAATGACTTATATAGCCACTGGAAAGCAATATATTCTTTCGTAACACATTAAAAGCGTACCTAGCAGCTTGCTCACATTATTAATTCTTTGCAGGTGAATATAGTAGCGCAGCAGAAGAATCCATGTAATATCCACTTTAGATGGGGGCTTTGTTCCGGCATCTGCATTCTCATATGTATCATCACTTGGGCAAGAGTCTGTATAGCCCGTCTGGAAGACAACTTGGTAGTTATCTGAAAGTAAAAAAGTTTGGAATACAAATATGCTTTCCTTGCAAAATACCCATATGTGAAAAAAGAAAAGCACAACTCTTAAAGGATTGACACTTAAGACTGCATTCAATTAAAACAATTTTGCTTTGTAACACAAAAGTCACCAACACAAAGTTAAACAACTAACCATAGACGGAGAAAAGATATTTAGAACATAAAAATTATTTTTTCTCTACAATGTAATTAAGAAGAAAAAGTCAGATAGTCCAACAGAAATGTGGGCAACAAATTTCAACAGGCAATTCGTGCAAAAGGAAGCCCAAACAGCCCAAACAGCCAAAAAATCAGGGAGTTCTTTTGTATGCGGGGTTAAGGATTCGGCACTGTCACTGCAGTGGCTTGGGTTGCTGCTGTGGTGTGGGTTTGATCCCTGGCCTTGGAACTTTTACATGCTGTGGGCACAGCTCCCACCCCAATCAGGAAAATTGCAAGTTAAAATGAAATACCAATTCCTATTTCTCAGGAATTAACAGAACCTAAAATCTGAAAATAATAAATATTGGTAATCGTGTGAAGAAATCAGAATTCCCATATGCTACTTGTGAAAGCAACTTCCTCTTAAGGTCTAAAAAAATTTTAAATGAAGATACTCATAAATGTGCCCCAGGAGTCTTGCACAAGACACATGGCAGCACTGTTTGTATTATTTAAAGGAAATAAAAGAAACTTGAAGAAATAGAGATTAATCTGATGGCATTTAAAATGAATCAATTACACCTATAAGAGAGAAACTGCAGTCTGTGGGCCAAATCAGGGCCATGCATGTTTACGTGTGATCCATGAACTAAGAATTTTTTCTTTCTTTTTACGGCCGCACCTGCAGCATATGGATATTCCCTGTCTAGGGGTCAAATCGGAGCTGCAGCGGAGGCCTACACCATAGCCACAGCAGTGCAGGATCTGAGCCACATCTGCAACCTACACTACAGCTTGAGGCAACATACTAAGGAGCCATTATGAAAAAGAAATAGCCATGTTTGAAGTTTTGAATCATACAGTTTTCAGATTTCGGCCTTATCCATAAATAGATCTAATTCACTCAGTCTACAGATTAGACCGAGGTTGAGAGAAATTCAACAGTTTGACAGGATCGGGGTGTAAGTTGCAACCTCGTTATTAATATTTCATTCTCTTTGTAGCAAAGCAATAATGTGTGCTTCTAAGAGAGCTGCCATCCCAGCATCCTGAACCGGGGTGGACTGAGATGCCGAGCAGTGTTCAGAGAAAGAAGCGGTGACTGGACGCTGCTGCCAGACTGCCCTGTTTTGTCGCCCAGAGCCTACTTATGGGAATTCTAAGGAAGACCATGCACCCCGGCCGAGATCCAGGCCACAGTCCAGAAATCTGATGAAGCAAAATCCCACCAGGCACGAAGGCAATAAAAATAAGAAAAGAGTCTCTTGGCATTAAAAAAATCCATCGGATGGTTTAACCTCAGGGAAAACCATTTTCAGACTGGCAAATAGTCTGGGACACCCCTTCTCTGGGAGCTAAAGAAGGAAATGGTGTCAGGCACTAACTCCTCAGCGAGAGTTGACTCACTGCAGCAGAGTGAGCTGCGGCGTGACGGTGTGATTTCAGAGGCTTTAGGAAGACTGCTCCCACCCCCATCAGGTTAAATTTAATGTTCTTCATCGCCTTTAGCTCCCCTCATGCCAAGCAAAATTAGATGTTGTTGCTACTAAGATATCCTTCGGAAAGTTAGATTTGACTTCCTTGCTTCTTAGATCCTATGTATGTGCTTAGCAGACAGAAAGCAGTCAATAAACACTTTTTTTGAATGAATAAATGGTGACTGTTCGATATTTATGCTACTGCTGATCTCACTTAGGGGTCCCCGTTATACTTTGCTAACCAACAAAGAAGATTAAAAACAGTAGTGAGGTCAAGTTTAACTTCTGCTAACCTCTCATTCATTTAACAAATATTAATGTCAAAAATTGCTATGTGTAAGCAATGCGTGGTCTTTTTGTAGACAGAGCAACAAATCAAATAGATAAAGTCCCTGCCCTCAGGAAGCCGAGGACAGTTTAGTAAGAGAAAGAGCTCAAACACACACATACGCATAAACACACACACACACACACACACACACACACGAACTAAAAGAACAGGAATTACATCAGAGTGTAAGAGTGAGTCCACATTTTAAAGGGTTAGAGAAGGTTCCTTAAATAAACAGTCCCCCAAGGGTCTCATTTGAAATGTGCGAACTGGTACACAAAAATCAGGGAAAACCATTTTTTTTCACAGAGCCCTGCATCCGAAATGCAGCAGTGGATGGAGCAGGGCATGTACATGTGGACAGTGAGACGGGGACCCTCTGTTTCAGCAGCTGGACCCTAAGTCCCCTATCTCCTCCCAGGAGTTCCCCAAACTATTGTCCTTTTAAAGATAAAACCCAACAGATCACTACAGTTAAATCTCTGAAACTTGATGACACATTATGTATCTAAGACTTTTATAAAATGCCTAACATTCAAACATACCACGCAAATAATCTGTGTATGAAGACAAAAGATCCATGGTGGCAAATTCTGGGATATGTGGTAATGCCCCTTGGCTAACTTTATCAGTTCTAGCATTCTTCTTTCCAATAAGTAGGTTAATTGCCAGCACAGCCTCGCTGACCTAAAATGAATGCATAATGAGAATTCATAAACAGAAGCTTTCTGATTCATAGATTATCCATTAGGTGAACAATGTGAAAAGTGAACTCATAAAATAATAATCAGTATACACTGGGGAAAAAAATAAAGACAACCGGAAAAACCATATGTGATCCCCAACATGTCAGTCAAACAAATCATGAATGTTGACAATTTACTCAATAAATAAGTCACGTAAAATAACCTCACCTAGCTATTAAAAATATTTGCCAAAATGTCAAATATGTGCACATGTGTATCTGGAAGTAATTCCAGTGCCTTGTTTCTTAGAACCTATGCAAGGGCAGAGCACACAAGACGCATTCAATAAATACTTTCCTTTTTTTTTCTGCTCAAATTTTATTTTATTTTTTTATTACTCAAATGAATTGATCACATCTGTAGTTGTATAAGGATCATAACAATCTGATTTCACAGGATTTCCATCCCCCTACCCCCTAAACTGTCTCCTCTGGAGACCATAAGTTTTTCAATGTCTGTGAGTCAGCATCTGTTCTGCAAAGAAGTTCCGTCTGTCCTTTTTTCAGATTCCACATGTCAGTGAAAGCATTTGATGTTGGTGTAGTAAATATTTTCATTAAAGGAAAGTTGGAGCAAACAAAACCAAGTCTGGCTAATCAAGATTAAAAACTACACAGATAAAGAGCATTTCTAATCGTCCCAAAGAAACATAATTGGTGCAAATCCCACAGAATGTGCAAGTTCCCTTTCTCTTGGGTAGATACACTGTGTTGCCTTAACAGATGTAACAGTAAAAAGAAGAGTTAAATAAAAATCACACCAACCTGCATAGCAGCTCTTATTGCAATCCAGGCAAATAAACTGTACATTTCAGATTTGTTTACTGTGGGTTCTTTAACAGAACTACGCCTTCTGGGAACAGCCTAGAAAATATGGCAAGTGTTTTATGATAAAGATATCATACAGGTTCAAGATAGATTTTCTCATCTTCAGATGAGATTTTAGTGGAACACTATGCAGCCATTAAGAATAATAATACAGATGCATCAACTGATGTGAAAAGATATTCAAACTACATTAGGGAAAGAAAAGTACAGATTACAAAATAGCATGCAAAGCATGATCCCATTTTTTTTTAATTATGCATGATCCCATTTTTAAAAACACAGGTACACACATATATTCCCTGTATACACAAGCATGGAAAAGCATAAACAGTGGTTATCCCAGGTTTTAAGGGTGACTTGATTATCTTTTATCTCTTTTGGTGATTTTCTATATGAGTTTACATTATTTGAATAACAATAAAATAAACACAGGTGGCATTTTTAAGTAAATGTTATTTACCATTTTAATAGAATATACATTTTACCCTGTAAATTGAACACATTGTTTTTAAAGATGTCAGAAACCAGAACATTACTTCAAGGTTTTTGATAGATATTTGCTATCAGTTTTCTAACTACAAAATTATTAAAGGGTTGGCTGTAATCTTAAAATCCCACAGAATAGCAAAAAGTAACATTGAGAGGAGGTACTTTTAACATGGGTGTGTGCAGGGGGGGGGTGTTCAGTTTTTAAGCATAAAAAAGTCAATACTGCAGAAGTAAACAGAAAGAAACTCCACCAGCAACAAAGCATCTGTCTGCTTTTAGAAATAGTAATAGTCAATTGTAAAGATTTAACTAATCTGGAAAAAACTATTCAATTAGACTGCTCATTCTAATTTTTGATGCTCATATCTTGACCTATTCTTAAAATTTTCCAGAAAACTGCAGAATAAAACACACAGTAACAAAAATTCTCCCCTGCCCCTTTTTTTGCATCCAGCTATAGGACTCCCAAGGAAAAGGAAAGGCAGCGAGTATTGCTGATGTCAGAGCAGGAAATACAACATAAGTGTGGCCTGGCCGAGATCAAGGGTTAAGCTTGGAGGTATGTGATAATTGGAGAGATCTGGCCACATGGAATCGACAATCTAAGCAATACAACCCTGTCCCAAGATAGGAAGACCTTAGTCACCAGTTGTAATGAGACGACTTGGGCTCTGGGTAGCTGTTGCCAGCTTACTGACTATATAAGCTTGGGTAATTCACCTACTTCATTCAGGAAACAAGGCATTAAGTGACGATCAGAATAACATTAAATAGGTATATTGTAAGGACAATTAGGGACACAGACATTCAAAAAAGAAAGCTCATTTTGAATTAAGAGTAAGGCTCTTATTGAGGTCAGCTGTGAGCTCAGAATGGAAAAATTGAGACTGGGAAAAAAATACGGCAGGCATTTTTTTAGATGAGGACGTGTTCAACATTGCATAGGAGATACCGACTTATGCAAATAAGCAAAGAAAAAGGGGAAAAAATGCATCTAGATAGGAAATGAAGTTAAATTATCTTTGTTTACAGGAGACATGACCCTATGTGTAGAAAAGCCCGACACCCCCCCACACACACAGGTGCATCTTTAGAATTTAAAAATGTGTTTAGTGAGATCACAGGATACGAAACACAATAGTTATAAATCCAGTGTATTTCTATGTATCAGCAATGAACAATCCAAAAATTAAATTAAGAAAATATCCATTTACAATAGAAATAAAACAAAAATGTACAAAATTTGTACACTTAAAAGTAAAAGGCATTATCAACGATCTAAATATCTAAATAACTATTTAGATATTTAATAATATCTAAAATAACTAAATAAATGAAGAGAGAGTTCATATTCATGAACTGGAGGATTCAACATAGTTAAGATGCCTATTTTCCAGAGTTCCTGCTATGGTTTAGTGGGTTAAGAACCCAACTAGTATCCATGATGATAAGGGTTCAACCCCTGGCCTCTCTCAGTGGGTCAAGGATCTGACACTGCTGTGAGCTGCAGTGTAGGTCACAAACGCAGCTCAGATCTGGCATTGCTGTGGCTGTGGCATAGGCCGGAGTTGACCCCTAGTCTGGGAACTTCCATATGCCGAGGTGTAGTGCTTTAAAAAAAAAAAAAAAAGCCAATTTTCCACATTTTGATCTATAGATTCAACTTCCATATGCCGAGGTGTAGTGCTTTAAAAAAAAAAAAAAAAAGCCAATTTTCCACATTTTGATCTATAGATTCAACACAATCCCTACCAAAATTCTGTTAGGTTTTCAGCAGAAATTGACAAGCAGATTCTAAAATGTATATGAAAATGCAAAGGACTCAAAGTAACAAAACAATTTTGAAAAGGAAGAACGTACTTGGAGGACATCTACTTTAACTAAAAGGTCCACAGTAACCAAGACAGTGGATATTCACATAAAGGTAGATTTTTTTTTTTTAATTTAATTTTTTGGCTGCCTGTGGCTTACAGAGTTGCCCGGGGCCAGGGGTCAGACTCCAGCTACAGTTGCAACCTAAGCTGCAGCAACAGCAGATCTTAACCCACTGTGCTGGGCCAGGGATTAAACCTGTGTCCCGGTGCTCCCAAGACACCACTGATCCCCTTGCACCACAGCGGGAACCCCTAAAGGTAGATTTTTAGATCAGTGGAATAAAACTGGGAGGCTAGGAATAAATATTTATATTTATGATCAATAAACTTTTTGACAAAGGAGCCAAGGCAATTCAATAGACGATAGTCTTTTCAACAAATGATGTTGGAACAGCTGGATTCTATGCACAAAAATATGAATTTAGGAGTTCCCGTCGTGGCTCAGTGGTTAACGAATCCGACTAGGAACCATAGGGTTGTGGGTTCGATCCCTGGCCTTGCTCAGTGGGCTGAGGATCCGGTGCTGCCGTGAGCTGTGGTGTAGGTTGCAGATGCAGCTTGGATCCCGTGTTGCTGTGGCACTGGCGTAGGCTGGCGGCTACAGCTCCAATTAGACCTCTAGCCTGGGAATCTCCATGTGCCACGGGTGCAGCCCTATAAAGACAAAAAAAAAAAAAAAGAATTTAGAGCCTTGACTCACACTTTACATAAATATTAATTCAAAATGAATCATGGCCTTAAACATTAAAGCTCTAAAACCTTTAGGAGTTCCTGCTATGGCACAGTGGGTTAAGCATCTGACTGCAACATCTCAGGACCCTGAGGAGCCGCATGTTTGATCCCTGGCTTGGTGCAGTGGGTTATAGTATCTAGTGTTGCCCCAGCTGCAGCACAGGTCGCAGCTACAGCGCCCATTGAATCCCTGGCCTGAGAACTTCCATATACTTTCTTTCTTTTAGAAGAAAACATCAAGAGAAAATCTTCAGCATGTGGGGTTAGGCACAGAGCTACCAAAACCGCAAACCATAACTGAAAAAAAATGATAAGCTGGACTTTATTAACATTAAAATTTTTTTGTTTCCAAAGACACCATTAATAGTATGATAAGACAAGCCACCAACTGGAAAAATATATTTGCAAATTATATATCCGATAAGAGATATACAGCTTATCACTTACATATACAGAAAAATTCTTACAACTCAATGATAAAAAAGATAACCCAATTTAGGTTATGAGCAAAGGATGTGAACAGACATTCTCCCAGATAAGATATACAAACGGCTAATAAGCATGTGAAAACACCTCAATATCATTAGGCGTCGGGGAAATGCAAATCAAAATCACAGTGAAATACTACTTCTGGAGTTCCCATTATGGCTCAGCAGGATAAGAACCCCATATAGTGTCTGTGAGGATGCAGGTTGGACCCCTGGCCTGGGAACTTCCATACATTCAAGGTGTAGCCCTAAAAAGGGAAAAAAAAAAAAAAGAAATACTACTTCAAACCCACTAGGGTGGCTACAATCAAAAAGATAAATAATAACAACGGTTAGCAGGGATGTGGAGAAACTGGAACCCTCAGACACTGCAGTAGGATACACAACGGTACAGTCACTTTGGAAAATGATCTAACAGATCATCAACAGGATAAACAGAGGTGACATATAACCCAGCAATTCCATTCTCAGGTATACACCCCAAAGACCTGAAAACATATATCCACATAAGAAGTTTGTATAGGAATATTCAAAGCAGCATGGATCATAATAGCCCAAAAGTGGCAACAATTCATACGTCCATTGAATGAATGGACACCTGTTGAATGAGTAAAGAAAGTGTGGTATAACCTTGTAAGGGAATATTATTCAGCAGTAAAAAGGAACAAACCATCGTTACATGTTACAACACAGGTGAACTTCAGGAACATAACGCAAGGTGAAAGAAGCAGGTACAAAAGACCACATACTGTATGATTCCACTTATGTGACATATTCAGAAAAGGCAAATCTATAGAGACAGAAAACAGATTAGTGATGACCTGGGACTCGGGGTAGAAATGGGAATTACAGCAAATGCGCTCTAGGGATCTCTGGGGATGATGGAAACGTTCTAAAGCTGGATGGTGATGGGAGTTCCCATTGTGGCTCAGCGGAAATGCATCTGACTACAATCCTTGAGGATGCAGGTTCCATCCCTGGCCTTGCTCAGTGGGTTAAGGATCCATTGTTGCCGTGAGCTGTGGCATAGGTTGCAGATGCGGCTCAAATCTGGCGTTGCTGTGGCTGTGGCGTAGGCCAGTGGACACAGCTCCAATCTGACCCCTAGCCTGGGAACCTCCATATGCTGTGGATATGGTCCTAAAAAGACAATAATAATAATAATAATAAAGCTGGATGGTGATGATAGTTGCACAACTCTGTAAAGTTATTAAACATCTGTAAGCCACACTCTTAAACTAGGTTAATTTCATGGAGGTAATTTATACTTCAATAAATATTTTTTAAACATGTGCTTGATAGTCTCTCCCTTTGGACTATTTTCCTCTCATTTAATCACTTGGAAAACTAACTCACCCTCCAAAATTCATCTCATCTGGGAAGGTTTTTTCAGTGTTTTCCCAAAGCAGAATTAGTACCTACTTTGCTCCACCTGCTACCTTCACATACCTTATTATTGTCCTCGGTACACTGCAATACAGTTATTTCCCCCTCTTGCTCCTCTGTGCTCCTTAGGGGAAGAGAGTAACATGCTTGGCGTACATTAGGCACTCAATAAGTGCTTGGTTGATGAATGAATAAATGAATGAATGTTCAAGAAATAATTCAACTATCAAATCATTTTGGATACCTACCATGTACAAAATACTTCAGAAAGATAGAATGTGGAAGTTTAGTCAAAGTGACCTAGTGATAGAAAATAGTCCCCCACTGTTTTTTTTTTTTTTTTTGAGTGCTTATGATGCACCAATTCCTTTATCTTGTTTAATCTCCTAGCTACTCTAAAGGGCTTCGTGGTCTCCATTTCAGAGATTAGAAAGTTGGGGTTAAAAAGTCCCCAGCAGCACTGCTAGTATGTCATGAACCCAGGATTCTCACCCAAGCCAGTGTTCCAGTCACTGCTACAGCCTCTCCTTAAAAATGAAACAATAGTGTTTTCTTCTAAGGGCTTATAAAGCAGTGCCTTTATTAGGACGTTATTTTAATTGTTGTATTTCAATGGTCTGAATATGTCTAGAAAATGTTTGGTTTTTTACTGCGTTTTGTACTGCCAGTAATTGCATGATTTGCTAAAACATTTATACTGTGTCAAGATATATAGAAAATAATTATCATATTGTATGGAATTATACTATTCTGTTCTTTCCAATCTTATTTGTTCAAGCTCTTTATTATAAACACCTCCCTAGAGAGGCCCAAGACGTGATATATTATTATCCTAGCATCTTATTAAGTTGCATTGTTATTTGTAATGGAAACAAAGATTTCTGTGTTCTCTTTTGGACATAACAGATGTTTATGATATCACAAAAGTAATCTTTCTATGTAATAATTTTAATGAAAAAAAAATAGCAGCTATCCACCTAAGGCAACAACCATATGAACAGTTCAATTGACTGAAAGCCTACTTGCCTAAAGGTTTTAAATCATATTCATGCTGTCTCAAAAATTAGAGATTCAACACTAGAATTTTCTGAAAAGATTTTTGGTGATCAGAGGATTATCTAATTAGGATGAAATATATAAACCCTCCTGAAATTTAAAGAATAAAAAATGAAATTTTTTTTTTTTAAAAAGCACTGGGAATTATATCTAGTCACTTATGATGGAGTATGATAATGTGAGAAAAAAAATCTATACATGTATGTGTAACTGGGTCACCATGCTGTACAGTAGAAAATTGACAGAACTCTGTAAACCAGCTATAATGAAAAAATAAAAATCACTATGTAAAAAAAAAAATCCTAAAAAAAAGAAACAACACTTTTATTAAAAAACTAAAAACTAAGGAGTTCCCATCGTGGCTCAGCGGTTAACGAACCCAACGAGCATCCAAAAGGATGTAGGTTTGATCCCTGGCCTTGCTCAGTGGGTTAAGGATCCAGCATTGCTGCGGTGTAGGTCACAGATGTGGCTTGGATCCAGCATTGCTGTGGCTGTGGTGCAGGCTGGCGGCTACAGACTCCTAGGCTGGGAACCTCCATATGCAATGGTTGTAGCCCTAAAAAGATGAAAGACAAAAAAACCCCTAAGAACTAAAAGTCACGGGGTTCATCCAACTCCAACCCAGCCAACTTCGCGCCCAGAGGATCTCCCTCTGGACCCCTGGTACTCAAGCGTGGCCTGCAGCCAGCAGCATCAGCACGACCCAGGAGCTCCTCAGAAACGCCAAATCTCAGACCTCGCCTCCTACTTACTGAGTCATAATCTGCATTTTCACAGAGCCCTGCAGATGCTTCTGCCCCTTACTTGGAAGCATTGCTCCGGCGAGCACGCGTCTGCCGGTCTCTGCCTGGCTCCCCCCAAATCCAGCAGATCCCACTTTGAACATCACCTCTCTCCCACCACAGCCATTCACAATCCCACCATCCTAAATTATTCCTCGCCCTAAATTCCACGGCCTAAACCACCTCCCACCCCTTCCCTTCTCTTCTGCCCTCACTCCCGGCACTTCTCCCTCTCGTTTTCTTCCTTTAGGTTTATTATCGCTCTCCCTCCACTTAAGAGTAAGCACATGGGTGCGAACATGGAGTTGTCTTGGGCCCTGCTTTATGACCTTCCAGAACACAGCCTGGGTGTAGCAGGTGCTCAATAGAGATGTGATGAATGAATGAATGACGGTTATCAAAAGATGATCTGCTTACAAGCCGCATCAATAATGAAAATCCCACTTTCCCACCTGCTTCCCCAGTGGGCTATTTCCCACAATCTCCTGACCAATACCAAGGACTCAGAGTATTTACATACACCTATTTTTATGCATAACTTTTTCACTGGTAAAAATGTCCACATGAGTCTATTTCCAGAGTTTTACACAAAAATCTCCAAAGAGGTATCTAAATATGATTGCAAACATAAAGAAATGCACTAATTTCTCCAAGTCGCAAAGAAAAAAAAATCAGTCTTATTTCCATAGCACAGTGTTAGCAAAATAAGCCAGCTCCAAGGCAATATACTTTAAATTTCTAATAGAGTCATGTATTACCTTAAGTGTTACAGGTGATGCTGAAAGTTTTCTCTTTGGCTTCCTCATGTGTAAAAAGAGCAGGGCTATTTCTAGGTAGGCGTCTCTTATCAACCTAAAATGATACAGAATTGCACTTATTAGATGGCCTTACCAGTCAGAATCATTTTGCATCATGTGCCAACAATTTCTGAGTGAATGGGAGGTAAAAAAGGCAAACCCAGCATCTGTTCCAAACTTACCCTCTTTTCACAGCATTTTTGGCTTAAACACTGGTGACTGATACTGGAAGCTCTTTTTTTTTGGGGGGGGTTGTTTTTTGTTTTTTTGCCTTTTGTTTTGTTTTGGATGTGCCTGAGGAAGTTCCTGGGCCAGGGATGGAACCCAAGCCACAGGAGTGACAATGCCAAATCCTTAACAGCTAGGCCACCAAGGAACTCTGGAAGCTCTTGAAGAGAGCTGAGCATTCTACCATGTCCTGTTCTGGCAATACTCCATGCCATGACTATGACGAAGCCCAGCATCAAGACTTTTCTGGAATATTCCAGTACACAAGGCTCTAGTGAAGTGAGATCAAGACTCGATGGAGTTCCCGTCGTGGTGCAGTGGTTAACGAATCCGACTAGGAACCATGAGGTTGTGGGTTCGGTCCCTGCCCTTGCTCAGTGGGTTAACGATCCGGCGTTGCCGTGAGCTGTGGTGTAGGTTGCAGACGCGGCTCGGATCCCGTGTTGCTGTGGCTCTGGTGTAGGCCGGTGGCTACAGCTCCGATTCAACCCCTAGCCTGGGAACCTCCATATGCCGCGGGAGCGGCCCAAGAAATAGCAACAACAACAAAAGACAAAAATAAATAAATAAAATAAAAATAAGACTCGAGGAAACAGCCTTGAACATCAGGCCTCTCCCTCTACCTTCTGACAGTAATTAAATTTGAAAGAGATATACAGAGTTATGTTAAAAGCTAGGGTTCAGTATGGGTTAGGTCTGCATATTTATTCACTATCAAATCTGTCAGGGGGAGCCATATAGATCAGTGCAATTGTAATAATCTTAGCTTAGTCTCCATCTTCAGGTGACTTCTGTACAGAACTGAACTGGCCAGTCTTAGAACTGCTGGACCAGGGTGATCACCCACATAAATCCCTTTTATACATAATGTCACATCTCCTGGAGGACCCTGTACCCTGGAACTGACAAGAGATCCATCTGAGTAGAGATGAGAAGTGATTTACAAGCCCATGTGTCACCATGGTAACCGCCATCACCAACCATCACTGTAAATGAGGCCTTGGGTCAGAACCACAAGCAACAAGCTTGAAAAGGAAGTCAGTGAACCTGTTGGACAAAGGACCACAGTGAACTAGCCCTGCCATGGGAAGAGGGTCTCCCAGTCACTCCAGCCTTAAATATTCAATGTACCACAAGCACAACACGGGCTCAAACCAAAACAAATGTTGTTACGACAATGGAAAGATCTTTTTTTTTTTTTTTTACCTTGAGTTTTGATCATGTCTCAGGCTCAGTTGTATAGCTTCAAATAAACTCTTAAGCTGCAAAATTGGAGATTTCTCTTCCATCAGTATTTGACATTCTATTTTGCCTGAAAGAAGAAAAAAATACATAAAGACTTTTTTTTTTTTCCTTTCCTATCACATAGAACTTCAGGACAAATATTTTATGCTGGAAATTCAGAAAACCGGATATTCTGTCCCTTTTGTCCACCCACCTCTCGTTTCTTGCTGGAAGGTAAGCCTGTGGAGAAAGAGCTGTTGCTTCCTCCCCCAGAAGGATCAAGCTCCTCCTGCCTACTTTCGCTTTCTTATCATCCTTATTTTTCTCTCCATTTTCTTACCTCGTGCTCCCTCTTCCTCCTGCAGCACATTCCCTTTTGCTACATTCATTTCCTTCTTTCCTCTGCTTCCACTGCAGATAGCATCGAAAATGTGTTTGCTTAAAAAAGAAATCCAGAGTTCCCATTGTGGCTCAGTGGTTAACAAAACCAACTAGGAACCATGAGGTTGCAGGTTCAATCCCTGGCCTCGCTCAGTGGGTTAAGGATCCAGCTTTGCCATGAGCTGTGGTGTAGGTCACAGACGAGGCTTGGATCCGGCGTTGCTGTGGCTCTGGTGTAGGCCAGTGGCTACAGCTCTGATTAGACCCCTAGCCTGGGAACCTCCATATGCTGCAGGTTTGGCCCTAGAAAAGGCAAAAAGACCAAAAAAAAAAAATCCTAGAAAGTCAGCAAATGCTTGAATACCAGCATAGGTAATGCAAATACTCCAGTTCTCACACAGCTCCCACCCCTCATGGTGAGCTGCGGTTTCCAAATGCAAGAGGCGGTGCTTCTATATCAGGAAGGGCAGGAAAGGGAAATCATACAATCATTGTAAAAAAAGGATTCACAGCTTCCATGCAGCATGTGGACAGGGCACAGAATCACCTAGCATTAAGTTCATGGCGGAGCATTAACAGCTGCTGAGTTAGGGAAAGTCATTTACCCAGACGGCACCTCATCTGTCAACCAGGAATGGTCTTGCTTACCCTGTAGCGCTGTTTTAAGAACTGGCAATAGGAGATGTAAACACTGATTCTAGTATCCAGCAGATGCTCAAAACAAAAGCAACTGCCATCATCACTTTTCTCATGGCTAAAATGGCCACAATAAAGTAATATCAATATGTTACGCCAATGTGTGTTGTACCTGAGCTACTTAATGTAATTTAAATGGGTATGTATCTTTTATAGAAATTAGCTAACATGCCTAGGTAAGTAATGAAATTGTGCATAAAATATACCTTCCAAGCTTTTTTAAAATGTCTTTTCAGGGCCACACCCAGGCATATGGAGGTTCCCAGGCTAGGGGTTGAATCAGAGCTACAGCTGCCGGCCTACACCACAGCCACAGCAAGGCAGGATCCAAGCCTCGTCTGTGACCTACACCACAGCTCACAGCAATGCCAGGTCCTTAACCCACCAAGTGGAACCAGGAATTGAACCCATGCCTTCATGGATACTAATAGGGTTCGTTGCTGCTGAGCCACAACGGGAATTCCCTAACCATTCTTTTTTTTTTTGTCTTTTTTGTCTTTTTGTCTTTTGTTGTTGTTGTTGTTGCTATTTCCTGGGCCGCTCCTGCAGCATATGGAGGTTCCCAGGCTAGGGGTTGAATCGGAGCCGCAGCCACTGGCCTACGCCAGAGCCACAGCAACGCGGGATCCGAGCCGGGCCTGCAACCTACACCACAGCTCACGGCAACGCCGGATCGTCAACCCACTGAGCAAGGGCAGGGACCGAACCCGCAACCTCATGGTTCCTAGTCGGATTCGTTAACCACTGCGCCACGACGGGAACTCCCCTAACCATTCTTTAAGTAACATTATTTATAACTCAATGGCCGATGCTGAGATTTTTAAGTCAAACAGGAAAGGTCAATTACAATGATAAAAGAAATGAAAATGGGCTATGCTTTTCCTTCCTAAATATCAGCTGGGGCTAAGCAGTGTTCTCCTCATCCAAAACTGACTTTGGCAGAGATACCAAGGTGTTGGGCATCACCAAGCCCTTTGTAAAGTCAGGGCTTTGCATTATATTTTTTCTAATCCGTGACCAGATTTTTAAGGAGCCTTTTGGTAACCGGGAAAAAAAAAAACTCCACAAACTTCATCTCAGTTCTGACCCCAAATGCATCTTACCTTTCTGAAAACAGATTTCAGCTTCTACCTCATGCTCTTCTGCTCCTGATGTCTTAGCAAGCTTCAGAGCGACTTCAAAAAGGTGAAGGGCGGGTAACCACTTCGAGGGATCCCTCCTTTTACTCGTATGATAGGTTTGCTTGGCCACTGTATGTCCTAAAAGTAAGACAGTGGGATGAAGAAGGAACAGGAGATGCCCAGATACTCGTAACAAACCTCCACGGTAACTGACTTCTTCCACAGTAAGTAGAGTGAACAACTTGGGTTGGGGGGGGGGTACTCCATTTTTGACATGGATTAAATCCTTCAAAGACACTCAACACCCAAATATTTCAATGAACTATAAACAATAGCCCTTTGAAACTTTGTCTTTGATAAATGTCAACATTTCCTCATTTTTAAAATGAGGGATAATCTCTCAAGTCTCTTTCAGTTCTCCAATTTCCTAAGGCTCCAACTTTTGTGTCCCTAAGATGAGGTTGTTCGTAGGGAACCTCTGGAAGTTTTATGAAGTTTTACGGTGTTCCCAATAAAATAGGCACATATGAATAGGCAGTAATTTCTATTCAGCTCTACAGTGGTTGCCTGTATTGCATATTCTGTCATCCCAACTAGTTGGCAAGCCCATTATGGACAAAGACCACCTGCTGCCTTTCTTGTGTGGTCCCCTCACTACTTAATATAATGAAGGATTGTTATATTACTGAAGAGGCATTAGATTTAATCTCTGTCACCTCAAAGGCAGACAGAAAGGCATTCATTCAACAAATATTTCCCAAGTGCTTACTTAGGTGCTGAATAAGAAATGAGAAAAGTCATCGTTCCTGTTGTGGTGCAGTGGAAACAAATCCGACTAGTATCCATAAGGAGGCAGGCTGGATCCCTGGCTTTTCTCAGAGGGTCAGGGATCCGGCATTGCCGTGAGCTGTGGTGTAGGTTGCCGACGCGGCTCAGATCCTGCACGGCTGTGGCTGTGGAGTAGACTGTAGCTGTAGCTCTGATTCAACCCCTAGCCTGGGGACTTCCATATGCTGTAGTTGCAGCCCTAAAAAGCCAAAAAAAAAAAAAAAAAAAGAAAAAAAAAAGAAAAAGAAACAAAGAAAGAAAGAAAGTGAAAAATAAGAGCTAAGATTCATTGAGTAGTTCCTACATGCCAGGTACCATCCCAAGTACTCAAGTATCATCTCAGGTAATCCTCCCAACTGTGAGTGGATACACTACGTTCCTTTTACAGAGGAAAACCCACCACATAGCTTAAGTAACTTACTCAGTCACATGAAGAGTAAATAGCAGAGCTGTGATCTCAACCAAGGCAGTCTGGCTCTAGGGCCCATACCCTGAACTATAACACTGCAGTGACCCCTTAAGAGAGTGATGATGGGGCTTAGTGTTTAACAGGGGCGGCCAGTCAGGCAAACAAAATACTGTGTCACTGACTGTATGGCAGTGAAAACACAGGACACTGTGGTGGCAGGCTGTAGGGGCCCTGACCCAGACCTGGGAAAGGTCAGGGTCGCCTACCCAGAGAACGCAGCTGTCAAGGCCAGCAGCTGATGACTGCCCTATCTTTTGGGAATTTTAAAGAAGAAAAATGTTAGAATAAAGAGTAAAAGGCAACTGGGGGAAATACTGCATTGTTAGAACACTTTAAGAGGCACAGGAGAAGAGTATCAACAGAAAGGCAGTGCAGGACTGCAGAATGATGCAGCTGCCGGGTTCCCTGCTGAAAGGCTGCGTGCTAGCCGGTCATTGATGCTACCATGTCATCTGACCCTCTGAATATGTCCCGACACGCCTCTGGGCCTTGAGGCAGCAGAACTAGAAAATATCCGGGGTCCTTTCAAGTTCGGAAATTTTTAAATCCAAGATGCCACGCCCTAGAAAGAGTTTGCAAGAAATCTAGGGCTTTTTGCAGACGTTTAGTGCAGGAATGTCCTGTGTGAACGGGAGGATGGGGAGATCAGTATCTTTCTCCCTCTTGCTCTCCTATCTGGGGAGAAGTTACAGAGCCCTTCCTCTGGTCAAGGCAGGATGGAAGGAGCACTTTGGCAAGAAAATGGAGATGCGGACACTGAAGCCTTCCTTGTAGGGAGCTCCTGGGAAGGTAAGAGGCCTGGCGTGGAAGAGTAAGAATAGCTGGCCGACCCCTACGAAGCTCTTAGAACAAACTAGGTGCCCTTCTAAACATGGTGCACGTTCCACTCACGTCTTCCCAGTGAGACTGGGACGTTTCTCACACGCATCTCACGGGAACGGAAACTGAAGCACAGAGAAGTTGACTGACTCCCTTGAGGGAACAGGACCAGCATCCTTTCTCCCAAATGGAAGCTTTTAAACCCCAACAGTTGCCAACGGTGATTAGATCACAGGCAAGAAGGATACGCTGATGCCCTTGTCCAGTACAACGTCTCATCTCAGTACCCTTGGATGCCTTGCTCATTGTTCCAAACTGAGTGTCACGTCTCTTCATGCCATTGAGGCGCTTATAAACATGCAAAGATGTCCTGTACACATAGACATCTTTATTATATCGTAATAATATATAATATTACGATATAATAAAGTACTAATGTATAATAGGGGAATTGTTTCTAGATTTTTGTTAAGATAAAAAAAAAAGAATCGTTACAGAAGTTACTGACTTTTCTCTGTCTTTCCCTAACTGGATAATGGCTTCTTTGAAGGCAAAGATATTTCTACTCGCCGGCATTATTCTTAAAACTTTTTTCACTTATATTACATAATCCATAATCTACTTTTTCACCTAATAGGGAAGCTTTAGGTTCAGTCATTCATGGGAAAAATAATCTTAAACACCCATGATGCTTATTTCTTTGTCTTATAAGCTCAAACTGCCTTTTTCTGTAAGAGGCCTTCACAAAGGAAAAAAAAAAGTTGTTTTAAGTGGCTCTATTTCTGCGATGTAATCTATACGATCACTATAAAGGAAAACTTGTCAAGAAAGCATCAAATCAGATGATTTTATGCTTCATAATATTGAAGTGCTCCTTTTTGCAATAAACATCAACTCTGTGAAAAAGAAGTTGTGAAACTGATGTTGTTTTGACAGAAAAGCTGCTTTGGGTTTTGTTCTTTAAGTTGGTATTTAATATAATCTAACAGAAAGCAAGCTGTTCTGCTTCAAGTGAGTCTAAAAAACAGCAGCAGAATTGCCACTGAGTGGTGACACATCTTCAGGATTAGCAAGGCAGCAATGCAGAGAATACATTCGATTCAACACAGTCTGTACAATTTAACACAATCTGTACTTTAAGCTCTTGTAGGAATCCAATCTACAGATAGAATACAACAAATTGTGGACTGAAAATGCAGAAAAAGAGCTCTGATGGGCTCAGTGTCCTGGAAGGAATTCTACAGGTCCGCTGAGCCAGCCTCCTTTCATAAATGAGGAAACTCATAATATAAAGGTGAACTGATTACCTATGGTAATAAAATTCACATCTGATGCTGCTGCTGATAATCATGAAACAATAACAACACTAATCATGATGGGAAGGAGCAGGAGTGGCATAAGGGGAAAGATACTGGCCAGGTGGTGGTTTGAGCACACTGCTGCCCTCCCCTCCCCACTCTGGTCCAATCCTGAGCTGAGCAGCTGCTGGTACAGGAGGCACATGGGTCCCAAGAGGTGAGAGGTACGGTTTTAAAATGTGGGTTTGGGGAGTTCCCGCCGTGGCGCAGTGGTTAACGAATCCGACTAGGAACCATGAGGTTGTGGGTTCGATCCCTGCCCTGGCTCAGTGGGTTAACGATCCGGCGTTGCTGTGAGCTGTGGTGTAGGTTGCAGACGCGGCTCGGATCCCGCGTTGCTGTGGCTCTGGCGTAGGCCGGTGGCTGCGGCTCCGATTCAACCCCTAGCCTGGGAACCTCCATATGCCGCGGGAGCGGCCCAAGAAATAGCAACAACAACAACAACAACAACAACAACAAGACAAAAGACAAAAAAAAATGTGGGTTTGATTATTTTTCAGGTATGACAAGGTCAGGGGGTCAGGAGAAGAGTGCCCCTGAAAAGACAGTTTGCTGCTTCGGCTCCCAAGAGGAGGGGGCACACCACCACCACGCCATGCAGGGCCCCACAGGGAAGAACCAGGGTCGGTCAGGAGGCAGAAGGATCAAGGAGAAAATGGCAGAGCCTTTATTGTGCTTTTTGTGGGAAGGGGTGGGGTTTAGGGTTGGCCAGTTTGGAAAATTTCAGTGGGCTCTGCTAATGGTCTGACACCCGTTGCTGGGGTGACTGGGGCAGGGGAACGGCGGTCCTGAGGTTAAGAGCCCAGCAAAGGACAATAAAAGAGCTCAATAAAGGTTTGGGGTGTGGGCCTCAGACTGGCTGGTTTGCAGAGGAAAGGCACCCTCACAGGAGAGGGCTTTGCTAATCTAGGAACTGGCTGTCCTTGGGAGAGAAATCCCCTCCCCGGTCAGCAAGGCCCCCGATGTCACAGCATCAGAATACATCTTTCAAAAGGTTAATACAGGTTAGAACAGAGAGCTGTTCCCAAGATTTTCTGCCCTCTCAGCCAGACAAGAACCTTGAAGCTAGAGGCAGGCAGCTTTGAGTTAGAGATCGGAGACAGTGCCCTGGCCAGAGCTTGAAATAATGTCTGTGAGCTCCTCAGAAGGGCTCCTGGAAGGAGCAACACTGGCTGGTTTCTCCACGGTTTACAAGGAGCTAGAAGCCTGCAGCTTACTGGCCTACCTGCTCCAACCAGCTCCCCTCTCTGCTAGCTCCAGTCTATTCGCCAATCTATTTCGCTAGCAGCCAAGGTAATTTTTGAAACATAAACTGTCCCCTGCTTTCCCCCTCCCATTAGGCTGCCTCTAGCCCACTCTGCTCTGGTTGTACGGGTCTCCTTGCAACTCGAGCATTTCAAGCTTGTCCTGACCTCAGGGCTTACAACTTATTAATCCCTCTGCCTCTACTACGCATGCATGACTCCACCAAGCATACGCATCATAGCACTTACAATCCAGAGTTAAATACCACCTCCCCAGAGAGGCCTTCCCCAATTATTCCACTCATACAGGCACCCCTCCCTTTGCCATTCAGCAAATCTTTATCAGCAAATGTTATCCACAGCTTTTACAACACTTATTCAATTTATAATTATATAACATATATGTAATTCATCATATATAAGCTTCCTATATCTTTGATTTATTTTCTAGTCATTACCAAATACACACTTTATATACTATTTATTGTACTAAATTTTATGTTATAAACATTAAATAAATATTAACACATTTTATATAATATTTATTAATATGATAAATGATATAATTTGCATTCATATATGATTTGTTGAGTTGTTTATTTCTGTTTCCCAGGATAAAAGATAAAAGCAGGAACTACATCTGGGTTTTTTGGTTTGTTTTGGGTTTTTTTTTTTTTTTGCTTTTTAGGGCCACACCTGCAGCATATGGAAGTTCCCAGGCTAGAGGTAGAACGAGAGAGCTGCACTTGCCAGCCACAGCCACAGCCACAGCCACGGCAACATTGGACCCTTAACCCACTGATTGAGGCCAGGGATAGAACCTGCATCCTCATGGATACCAGCTGGGTTCGTAACCCACTGAGCCACAAGAAGAATTCTGAACTACATCTGCTTTAAGGTCCACTATCTTCTCAGGATCTCACACAGAGGCTGGCACATGGTAAGTGATCAGAAACTATTTGTTAAATAAATAAAACCTGGGTACTCATAAGTATTGCCCATATAAACGCACTCACGTGACAGTCTTGCCTGAAAATAACTTAAACTTTTTCATCATTGACTTGAATGAAATACAAGCTTAAATATTCTTACCAATCCTCATTTTTGTTTTGGCCAGTAACATGACATGAGGAAGATAGATATTTTTCAAAGGCAGTAATGGACTTGCATAGTCCATGTTTGATAAAGGAAATTCAATGGTTTCTCCAAAAGTCAGCATCTGTAAAGGAAACACTGTAAGGAGTAATTAACGAGTGTGACCTGCAATAAGGCAAAGTGGGGACACAAAAGCTCTCTCACCTGTTCAATAAGAATGTTGTGAGACTGAGTCAACAAACACAATTTTTCTGTTTTTGAAGAGGGAGTTTCCTTGAATTTCTCAGCTTTTGTTAAGTCATCCAGCAAAAGCATGCTTCTCACCAGGGTTAAGTGAGATCGAGGAGAAATAAACTCACGTCCTTCAAGCAACTGTATTATGTCCTATTAAAATAAAATTATTCCATGTAAGAGTACCATTTACAATTCACTGAATTAAGAGCTGCCCATGTTGACTGTTATACATTCAGTACCTACTTCTCTCCTTTTATTCTAACCGGAGTACTTTGGCAAGTAGCAGCGTGAATGAGGTCTCTTTCCTACCTGAAGGTTTTTTCTGATGTCTGCTTTTAAATGCTTTTCTTGTAGGCCAATGATCACAGCTTGCATCAGCAATTCAGCATGTAGCTCCCTGTCGCCTGCACTTTTTGCCTCCACACACATGGCGTTGATGAGGCTCATGTAATCTGTTATGTCATCTTCTAAAATAAACAAATGTAATTACTGAAAATGTACTGAGAAAGTAAGAAATTGTGTATGGGTAATATCCTCAACGTTTACCCCAGGAATACTGTATGATACTGTGCAAGAACAGGAAGGTGTAAAGAAAGAAAAGTGACTCTACCTGAAACATTGCAAATACATGGGTGACTTGGGTGGAGGGGGGAGTACTTATTCAAATGCTGCAAAAGTAATAATGACATTGCATGAAATAGTTTGGGATATGGGTAGAGATGGGCGAATAGATAGGCTTATATAGAGATAATTATTCATCACTGCAAGAACTACCACACGTGCTGGGCTGTGATCTAAGAACTTTACACATTTAAGCCATTTATTTCTTAAAATAATTCTATGAAGTAGGTCCCATTATTTGTATTTTACAGAAGAGGAAACTGAGGCATAGGGGGATTAAGAGAGTTGGCCAAGATCACACAGCAAGGAAGTGGTAGACAGAGCTCTTGAACTCAAGGCGGGCTGGCTTTGGGATCCGCACCGTGCACCCCTGCACTATGCTGCCTTCCCAGATGGCAGGAAGATTTGTGCATTAGGATTTTAAAATCCCCCTGCCTGCTTTGCATACGTCACTAACATATGTGCCATTTTCAGTGACAAAATGATTATTCTCATTTAATAACCTGAATTTTTAGTCTGAAAACAGATTAAGCTAGAGTTATAAAATGTTAACTGCTAATAATAAAACTCATCCCAATAAAATGTTACCTAAATAAAATTAAATTTTGTGAAAACTGTGATTAAAGAGATAGAATACTTGTACCTTTCACAATTCCAATGCCACGTATCTGTGCAACGAACGCAGTCACCAATGCTAAGCGGCACCTCAACCATAGGTGAATGTTGAAATATTCTCGAGAATTTAGGGAAATGGGATCTAAAAACTCATTATCATCTTCATGTTCAGCAGCCTAAACAATATTAAAATGATGGTTATCTTTCCATTAAAAAATGTCCGTGTTCCAGCCTAATGCTAAGTATAACATAAATTAAGGGAAACACTGATGTCATCTAACACTATTAAACTTTTGATTTCAGAAATTATTCTTGAACATTCTATAGAACATAAACATACACAAGAAACAAAGGAAAAAATAAAAATAAAATAAAATAAAATAAATCACCCATCATCCCATGATCCTCTGTTAACATTTTGGTAAACTGCCTTGCAGTGTTTTTGGTTTTCTCTGTATACGACTGCTGAAAACCAGTTTTGCAGACTGAATTTTTCATGGCAAATTATATAATTAGCAGTTTCTATATCTTCAAAAATTTTGTGTCCATCATTTTAAAGGCTGAAAAATAATCAATAATGCTGGCTTATATCTATTGAGTGTTTATTATGTGCCAGGCACTGTGCTCCATGCTTTATACACATTATCTCATATAATACTCCTGACAAGCTCAGGAGGGGGTATTATTATCTCCATTTTACAGATGGGAGAAGCAAAGCCCAGGAGGGTTAACTATCTACTTAAACACCAGCATGTTTTGGCACAGGTTGGGATTCAAGCTCGCATCTTTCTGAATCTAGCGCCCACAGTCTTAATCTACTGTTATGCTGCTGTATTCCGCTCACATCCCGAACAGGTAATTGATTTACCATCCTCATTATTACACTGCAAATGGGTGGCCAATGTTCAGAGCTATTGGGAAGGAGGTGACAAGGGAACTTTTCCAGGGGCAATCAATCTTAGGCACTCCACCTAGAACAAGGCCCATTTGTTTTTTGTTTTTTTGTCTGTTTTGCCTTTTCTAGGGCCACTCCCGAGGCATATGGAGGTTCCCAGGCTAGGGGAAGAGCCACAGCAAAGCAGGATCTGAGCTGCATCTGCAACCTACACCACAGCTCACGGCAATGCCGGATCCTTAGTCCACTGAGCAAGGCCAGGGATCGAACCCCCAACCTCAAGGTTCCTAGTCGGATTCATTAACCACTGAGCCATGATGGGAACTCCATGGCTCATTTGTTCTAGAAATCTATCTATCTATCTACGCTATCTATCTCTGACAGCTCATTATCACCAACCAATCAGCAACACCTGCCATCATGGGGCTGTGGCCTGGGCTAGGGAGGGGCTGGCATGTGACAGACAGGTGGGGCACAGAGGAGGAGGGTGCGCTGTTCCTGGGACCAGGGTAAGTGAACAGAGACGCCAGGCTGGATGGTGATTAGAATGGGCACAGCAAGTACTCGGGGAGTCTAGTGTTTAGATTAGAAATACTGAAAAGATATCCATCCAAATACCTTAATCTCTACCTATATTCTTGTTGCTCTTGAAAAGCCAAGTCATTCTTAATCTAAATCCAGGTTTCTCAACCTCAGCACTACCAACATTTTGGGCCAGATTATTGTTGGGGGGCGGGGGAGACTATCCGGTCCATTATAGGATGTTTAGCAACATCCCTGGCGTCTACTCAGTAGATGTCATTAGCAACCCCTCCAGTTAGGACAACCAAAGTGTCCCCAGACGCTGTAAAATGGCCCCCAACTGACAAATACTGCCCTAAGTAAAATTTCAGAATCAGGTTGCCTTTTAGCATTTATATTGCTTTAATACAGTACAAAATGAGTCCATTAGTTCTGCTTTTTGTAATGACATTAGAGATCTGCAATTTCATTAGTAAAGCTTAAAATGAGCAAGGAATTCTATGCGGGAATCTTTATATGTGAACCCTAAACAACCCTGTATTATTAAATTACTTGGTCTAATCAAAGTTCAGTGAAATCTCAAAGAATGTGTGACACCAGCTGTCAAACGTTTTTAGAGCTTAAATGCAGAAGAGGGAGTTCCCGTCGTGGCTCAGTGGTAAACAAATCCAACTAGGAACCATGAGGTTGCAGGTTCGATCCCTGGCCTTGCTCAGTGGGTTAAGGATCTGGTGTTGCCGTGACCTGTGATGTAGGTTGCCGACGTGGCTCGGATCCCAAGGTGCTGAGGCTCTGGCGAAGGCTGGCAGCCGTAGCTCTGATTCGACCCCTAGCCTGGGAACCTCCCTATGCCACGGGTGCGGTCGTAAAAAGACCAAAAAAAAAAAAAAAAAAGCAGAAGAGTCAGACTATGAGAAATCCAAGGCAGGAAACAGCACAGGTGTTAACACAGGTAATGCCAAAGAAGAAATAAAATCAAAAGTGAAATGAAGCTTAAGTCTTGGGAAACAACTCTATTTACTAGCGATATCAGACCTGAGATACTAGAATGATATTATCTGGTGGGACTTCAGTGACCATCACATCCAATTCCATCCATTCCCAAATGAGATGACATTTTTGAAACAACAAAAAAAAAAAAAAACAAAAAAACCAAAAACCCAACAACTTAAGGAACTTGCCCAAGGTACCTCAGGTAATAAATTAGCATCCATGGGGCTTAAACACAGATTTTTTTTTTTTTTTACTCTGAATACAATGTGTTTTTTCTACTTTATCCCTTGTATCATTCACATAATTAGACAATCTCCTCACATGCCAATAGTTTTTCCGTAATAAGAATTGCAAGGATAAACATTAAATTCATACATACATAACCTCCTGTGTCATCTTCTACTACCTTCTTTTTAAAAAGTTTTGAATCCTGGAGAAGTTTAAGTGTGGAGAATAGGATCGCGGCACTAAAACAGAGAATAGACGTTAAGTGTTACTAGTATGACATCTGCGGCATTTATGTGTTATGTCCTAAGTCTCGTCCTCCAGAAAAAACCTCCCCACGCTCCCACCCACTCCCCAAACTGCTGCCCTTCTGCAGGACCTAAGAGCTCTCGGGCCTTAACCATAAGGCAGCACTTACCATACTATTGAATTGCCTGTAAATTGCTCTATAGTTTGTCTCAGCTAATTTATCTTACGTCCTGCTGAAATCTAGCATCTAGTGGCTGGGACACAATAGAAGCCAAAGATACTTTTAATGAAAACGAGTGGCTAAAAGAAGAAATGAATGAATATATCCAAGATCTAAAACAAAATTTACTGACAATCTCATTAATAAAATGAACACATACATATTTTACATACATTAGAATGTGGCTCTCCAGTTTTGGGACATCATAGAACTGTGTTGCTGAATGCTATACACTGGGAAATTCTCAAGAAAAATTATTGCTCAATCAGGATCTAGCAGTGCCAGGAGAGAAACATACTTAGTTAAGAAAATAGAAGCCAGGACATAGGAATTCTCCTCACTTCCTATTGCTTGGTATGTACATTTTCATTCACATTAAACTATCACATCCGGGGAGTTCCCGTTGTGGCACAGTGGTTAACAAATCCGACTAGGAACCATGAGGTTGCGGGTTCGTTCCCTGGCCTTGCTCAGTGGGTTAAGGGTCTGGCGTTGCTGTGAGCTGTGGTGTGGGTTGCAGACGCGGCTGGGATCCCGCGTTGCTGTGGCTCTGGCGTAGGCCGGTGGCTACAGCTCCGATTAGACCCCTAGCCTGGGAACCTCCATATGCCACGGGAGCCGCTCAAGAAAAGGCAAAAAGACAAAAAAAAAATTATTACTATTATTTTTATTTTGCTTTTTAGGTTTGCACCCATGGCATATGGAGGTTCCCAGGCTAGGGGTTGAACCGGAGCTACAGCTTCCAGCCTACACCACAACCACAGCCACAGCAATGCAGGATCTGAGCTTCATCTGCAACCTACACGACAGCTCACAGCAAAGCCAGATCCCCAACCCACTGAGCAAGGTCAGGGGTTGAACCTGTATTCTCATGGATACTAGTCGGATTCGTTTCCACTGCACCACAACAGGAACTCCCAGCCTTAAGAATTATTGAGAACCCCCAAAGAGCTCCATCAATATTTATCATATTAGAAATTAAGCTGAGAAATGTTTAAATCCATTAACATTTACCAATTCATTTAAAAATAGTAAACCCATTATATGTTAATATAAATAATGTGTTTTTATGGAAAACAACTACATTTTTATTTTTTTCTTTTTAGTGTTGCACCTGCATCATGTGGAAGTTCCCAGGCTAGGGGTCAAATCAGAGCTGCAGCTGCCAACCTACGCCAGAGCCACAGCAATGTGGTATCTGAGCCATGTCTGTGACCTCTGCTGCAGCTTGCAGCAATGCCAGATCCTTAACCCACTGAGCAATGCCAGGGATCAAACCTGCATCCTTACAAACTCTGTGTTGGGTTCTTAATCCACTTAGCCACAACAGGAACTCCCCAAACAACTTTATTTTTCAAGACGATTTTTAAATTAGAATAATGGCACTAGTTTTTGCAAGTCTCTTTAATGTTTGGCTTAGTAAGACAAAATCTACTTAATGGAAGACCCTCCTATCTGCTTCTATGTTCTCTCTGCTATGACAATGTTTTGGCTGAAGCATATGAAGATGATTAGGCCTCACACAGATAGTTATTAGACACGGGAGGAGTATTTTAATAGTCTCTTCTAGTATCTGTGAATATTCTTCCTTGAGACTACACCAACATGCAACAAATAATAGTTTCTTAAAGGTTTATTGCTGTGTGGGATCTAGTACCACACATTCGTGAACTCTGCCTACTCTGTTACTTGAAAACCTATCCATCTACCTTGTTAGACCGCATTTTGGAACGTCATGCACTGGCCACTTGAAAAACATTAGCTCCCTGAGTTATACAGGTCCCCTGAATGCTGAAACATTTCATTACGTCATTTTCAGAAAAGGATGCCTGGTGACTTCACCCCAGTCGCATCAGAAAGATCTAAGCATTATAAAACCATCAAGCCCATGGTGGCAAGCACACATATTCCCAAACTCCAATTTTCCTATGAAAGTTTAGATTTTATCATTGGCAGCAAACACTATTAGTTGTTTTCTTGGAAGCGGCATGTTCGTTTTGCTCATTTTCCACGAAATGCCTGTCAAATACCCAAGGCTGAATAATCATAGTCTGCCAGTTGTTTTTTCAAATAAAAACGGCACTCCATGAGAAAAAAAAAACCAAAAAACAAAAAACAGCTTATACAGCTCTCTGTTCATTCGCACATGTACTCATCCTTCAGACAACTGTCAGGCTGTGATATGCAGTAGAAGTACTTTAGTATTTCCCATTTCGTATATTCCCATAGAATATTAAAAATATACTCAAGGGTAGTGATCTATAAATGTAACAGATTCTATTCCTTTATAAAAGGCATTCTTTTGTGCCTTTTATAAAAGGCAAAGTGAATGTGGCTTTTTTAAAACTGCAACTGTGAGGCAGTGAGGAAGAGAATGACTACTAGTTAGGTTTCTGCCACTGCTTTGATTCATAACGAACTGCCAGAAGTTTGCCCACTGCTGCTTCTGCAGCATCAGTGCAAATAACAACACAGTGAAGAAGGCAAACGATATCTTAGTTTTATCAACTATTATAAAAATATTTACTGTGTTATAAACAATTATAAAAATGTTCTGATCTTAGAGACTCCCCCCACCCCATCACCCCAAAGGGTCTCAGGAACACCTAGAGATCTGAAGACCATGTTTTGAGAATCACTGCTCAAACAGACTTTATGGATTTTCTTTTTTTTTTTTTTTGCTTTTTTTCTGCTTTTTAGGGCTGCATCTGTGGCATACGGAGGTTCCCAGGCTAGGGGTTGAATCAGTGCTACAGCTGCTGGCCTACACCACAGCCACAGCAATGCCAGCACCAAGCCTTGGCTGTGACCTACACCACAGCTCATGGCAACGCCGGATCCTTAACCCACTGAGCGAGACCGGGGATGGAACCTGCAACCTCATGGATCCTAATTAGATTCACTTCCATTGTGCTATGACAGGAACTCCTACCGGTTTTCATCAGTGCTTAGAAACAACAAAAATTATAAATTTCCCAAAACCTACAATGTCTCTAGCAGAGGATCAAATTTAGTTGTGGTTAATCACGGAATAGCCTTCAGTCAAGGCTCACACCGATGAGATGACAGTATGTTTCCAGTCAAAGCAAAGGGGGTGGGGGTGGGGGAGTGGTCAGCTGAATGGATTTCTCCTTTGTAAAAGCTACAGGTGAGCTTCTCCTGTTTAAAGAGAATGGCTGTCTAAACGTTAAAACTCCCCTGCGATGCTGGAACCAGTTTCAAGGCTAATTTCTCAGAGTTTCTGCATTTCCTTGTCAGCGCCAATGTGGACCCCACAACTGCCAAGAGCACAGGTCTGAAGGACTGATTTCTCTTGGGTTACTCTCTTTCCATCAATCTTCAGAATAGGCAGCAGCTTCCTTGCTAGTCTCCAGAGATCATTCTGGAATCTCAAGCCAGGGAATAATTTTATCCTGTATAGCAGAAACGGAGAAGACTGGACCGGGATCCTATTCTACTGTGTACCAATTATATCAGAGCATTCAATGTGTCCTCTCAACTGGGTCATTTTCTTGAGCATATTTTCTCGCTCCCATCTCAAGAAAAATTGTCTTGACCCTACCTCTACTAACTGCTACCACCCTATTTTTCTACTCCCTTTTATAGTAAAACTCCTCAAAAGAATTATTTGTACTTGATTCATGAAATCACTCTGAGCATGATCTTTGCCCCATCACTTTCTAAAATTACCCCTGTCAAGGTCACCGGTGACCTCCACATTGGTACATCATCCAATGGTCAATTCTCTGTTCTCATCCTAATCCATCGGAACCTCTAGGCCCAGTTGACTGCTCCATTCTCCCTGATACACTGTCTTCACTTGGCTCTCATGATTGCATAACCTCTTGATGTCCTTCTATTTACTGGCCATTGCTTCTCAGTCTACTCTGCTGCTTCCTCATTTTCTTCCCAGTCTCCTGCCAAATCAGCACTTAGTCCTTGGTCTTTTTCTTTCTTCCATTCTCTCACATTCCCTAAGGAAGCTCATCCAGTTCAAAGGCTTTAAGGACTATCTATATTCTGAAGACTCTAAGACTATTTGACATCTTCGATTGTACCTCAAAGGGACATCTCAAGCTAAGCATGTCCAAAATATAACTCCTGATCTTTCCCCTAAATAAGCTATACCCCTGCAATCTGCCCCTTTTGGTTAAGGATAACTTCTTTTGTTACTCATCTCTCTCTTTTTTTTTGCAACTCTATAGCCAATGCATCAGCAAATTCTAATGTCCTTACTTTTAAAATATACCCAGAATCCAATGACTTATCACTACCTTCATTGCTACCACCCTGGTCAGACCCACTAACATCTTCCTTCTTATCATAACAGCTTCCCCAATAGATCTCCCTGCCTTCAAACTCTTTCCCTCTTACAAGCAATCCTCAACCTCACAACCAGAGTCATCCCTTTGAAGGGAAAAGCAGAGCGTGACATTCCTCTGCTCAAAATAATACAGTGACTCCCTACACTTCGCTCAGAGGAAAAACCAAAGTCTTCGCCCTGGCCAAAACCTGCCTCCCCAACTAATTACTTCTTTGAACCCCTCTCTTAAAACTCTGCCCTCACCCGCCCCACTCTAGCCACAAGAGACCCTGTGCTGTCCCTCAAACATGTTAGCAGGCATGTTCCCAAGACCTGCAATACTCCGTTTACAGGTATTTGCATTGAGAACACCCACATTTATTAGTTCAGATATCACCTCGTCAATAAGGCCTACCCTGACTCCCCCAAATTTGGTTCAGATGTCAAGATTGATGCCACATACATCAAGAGAATAGGAAAAGGTGTATTAGTCTCATAGTGAGGCTTTTCAGGAAGAGGAGGGCAGCCTCCCAGACAGGCTGAAAACGTCTTGAGAGAACAGAGAAAGGATTCTGGCTGGGGTTGACGGCTCTTAGTGGGTGGCACAGGCGTAAGGGTTTGCACCTATGCACCAGAGTCTATGTGGTTTAAACTTCCCTTCAGCACCAAAGGAGGGGCAAGGAGGCTTTCTTCTCTGTTTGCCCAGATGTGGGACAGAAGGAGAAGGGCAAATGGTAGGGCTGGAAAGCTGTCAGTTATCTCACATTTAAATGGAATCATGCTCTTTATTATAAGCATACAATTAAAAAAAATTTTTTTTTGTCTTTTGTCTTTTTAGAGCCACACCCATGGCATAGAGGTGCCCAGGCTAGGGGTCTAATCGGAGCTGTTGCTGCTGGCTTACGCCAGAGCCACAGCAACACCAGATCCGAGCCGCATCTGAAGCCTACACCACATCTCATGGCAACAATGGATCCCTAACCCACTGAGCAAGTCCAGGGATCGAACCCGCAACCTCATGGTTCCTAGCCAGATCCGTTTCCACCACACCACGATGGGAACTTCTATAAACACACAATTTTCAAAGGATAAACTCCTTGTCTTCCCCCTGCCTCTACTCCTGATAGTCTCCATAACACTTCTATTTGGCCACACTATATAATTAACTTATCATTTTTACAGGTTATTGTCAGCCTGTTTATTATCTATTAGAATATAAACTCCATGAGGGTGGAATTTTTGTCAGTATTGTTATATACTTTGTCTATACTGTTTATATGAGTATTGGGATGTTGATGTATCTCAAGAACTTAGGACAGTGGCTAGCTTATTGTAGGAGCTCTCAACTTACTTCTGAATGAATTAATGAAGGATAAGATAAGAAATTTACTCATTATTTAAAGAATCATTATTGAAAGTGTCCTCATGATAAAAGTACCTATCATAAAAGGTATGGGAAGTTCTTAAACACATAGTTCTGTATTATTCAATAGTAAAAAATTATTCAGAAGTATTTTAACTACTCAATTGTTTATATGTCTATGAGCTTATGAAGACAGAAACTATACTCTATTCATCTTTGTATCCTCAGCATCTAGATCAGAGTCCAACAGTGAGAGAGTTAGCGGAGATTGGCCACTCTAAATGAATGAATGAACAGGTGAAACGAAAAATATGACATTAGCCAATGCATCCCATTTCTACAGTAGTTTACTAAGTGGTTCAGCCCAACATAGTTCAGAAGGTGTTACTTTTTCAAAACAGAACTTATTTTTAATATTTTTGTTGGTTTTTTAGGAAAAAAACACTCCATAGGTACTATTTGTCAAAAGCCATAAGGAATTTAGGTTCTGCCTTTTAAAAATAAACTTGAAAAGGAGAGCCATGGGAATTTTTATGTGTCTGACATAAAACATCCTAGCTGTGTACCAATACACCGATTAATTTGTTGAGAACTATAGCTTTAAGTGTAGTGATGTATGAAAACTCCCCTGAATGATAAAAAGCACGTCTGCTCTGTTAACCTAGGAATTTATGAAACTTACATGAAAACTAGGGGTATTTCACAGATTCGGGTAGGAAGAAACTGTGTGTGAAGAGACTTGCCTGTACGCCGCCTGGTGTCTCTGCAGGGCGATGGCAGCCAGCTGCAGCCTGACCTTCACCATGATCTCCAAGTCGCCCGCTGAACACTTAGCGAGGTCCTTGTGGTCTGGGTGCCCCATCTCTGACGCAAGGATGTTGAGCCTGTCTTCAGCTTCTGCCAGTAAAAGCGACTCGAGAAAGAAGACCACACCATCACTTCAGTTTCGAAAGAATGCAAACAATGTCTCATGCTTACTCGTCAGATATTTTTTAGGTACTGGAAGGTAACAAAAAATGCAAGACCAAAAAGGAAAGGAACAGAAAGAGTAAGCGTGTAAGACAGGTGCCCTGTATTATGTGCACAGCTGTTGCTCACACATGCTTATTCACAGCTATGTTCTAAAAAGGTGCCATGCACACTGGGTTAGTGAACACCGAAGCACTGCTCCTAGGGGAAATACAGGGATAGGTTCCTACGAGCCTCTGGTCACGCCTCTGCCAACTGATCAATACGTAACTTTGTTTAATGCGTGTCTGTGTTTCAAGACACCTTATTTAATTGTAAATTCAATGAACCCTGAACTCACAGCTAGTAGCTCTGTAACTCATGACTGACTGAAGCTTGTCTAACACACATGTTTTCTCCGTAAGGTACCCCACAGCCTTCTTGCCCTTAGGATCAACAGACAGCACTTCAACACTACGCTCAGGGCCATTCAAATAATGAAATCACCCACAAAAGAAAAAAACACAACTGCAAAAAGTCTGGCAATAAATACACCATGAAAAGGAAACGTGTTTATAGTACGAGGGTCGAAACCAAAAGCCAGCACTGCCTTGTTCGGCTCTGCTGGAAATGGGCACATTGGGCAACACGAATTTTTCTACACTCTGTGAGTGTTCCCCAAATGACCACCAAAGAGCCAGGAGTATGGATTTGGGGGTCACACTTTAATTTTAGCAGACAGGCAAATTAGCAAATACCGAACCTGTGAGATCAAATGCATTGATTAACTGTATTTCCGATTAAACTATGGTCACCTAACTGGTAATGTGAAGATAAGGAGATTTTACAGTGAAAAAATCAATAGTAAATAGCAACCTGACATGGCAAAAGACAAAGGGATCAGGTAATCTTGCAAGGATCAGGTCTCTAAAAACTTGCTTCTATAGATGAGTAAACACCATGTAAGTACTTGGGTAATTTAGTATAATGGTTAAGCACACAATCTTGATTTTATTAGTTGTATGCTATCAGTATCTTTCTTACCATCTAAGCCTCAGTTTATTCATGGTTCAGCATAATCCAGTTCAAAAATGATTAATACCTACATCACAGCGTTGTGAGAATTAAATAATCCTGCAAAGTCCCCGTCATGTAGAAAGCACTGAATAAACGGTGCTGCTGCTATTGCTGTTGACATCACTATTATTATTAGGAAATGGGAATATGCAAATCCCATCAAATAATAAATCTTATTTTCTACAGCAACTTAATTGGGTTATAAGGTCAAAGTCAGACATCTCTGGGCATCTGCCTTTTTCATGGGGAGAAAAGTCACCTGGTTCCCAAGAGCAAACATAACCCTGAAAGTTGGCCTGTCCAGGGCCCACTGGTGGGCACTGTGCTTAACAGTGGGCATTTTGGTAACTGATTCGAAAATTTTTTGAAATTTACCTTTAGTGCGCTAAGAGTGACGTCCTCCTTCATCTTCGCAAGCGGAGTAAGTGAGCCTCCTTCATCCTTTAAATGCAGATCTATAAGACACGAAATATTGAGAAAGCTAAGGGTATCTACAGTTATGTATTAATTCTGACTTATAAAACTCATCATTAGCTGGGAAATTCAATGTTTTAAAAACAACCACAATGATAATTAGAAACACATTATTTTAACAAATGGTCCCTAAATCTCATACTGGGGCTGATTCTTACAACAAATCAGACAATTCTGAAAGGAACTTTTGGATGCTGAGTGATGTTATTAGCTACTGATATAAAGCAGTGGTTCTCCACCTGGGATCTCAGGACCCCTTAAGGTTCTCAAAGTATTTTGAGTTTTCTAGATATTTATAATAGCTCAACACGATCTCCTTGGGAGTGTCAGTCTGCTGATTTGCACCAGGCTCTCACGCTAAGAGCAGAGAATGAGACCGCTGGGAATGGTACAACCTACCACCCTCAAGGAGCTCAAGATTCCTACCCACCGCCCAAAGCCAGCCATCATTCTGAGCCAGGGAGAATTGAGAGAAATCAGAGCCTGCTTTTGTGAGCCTGACTTCTAGACTAGAGGAGAGAGAAAAATTACACATCATTATGTGACCAGGAATTAATGCAAAAATCACCCACTTAAAGTGACTTATGTTTGGGAGTTCCCACTGTGGCTCAGCAGAAATGAACCCCACTAGTATCCATGAGGCCTTGCTGGCCTCACTCAGTGGGTTAAGGATCCTGGGTTGCTGTGGCTGTGCTATAGACTGGCAGCTATAGCTCCAATTCGACATCCTAGCCTGGGAACTTACATACGCTGGCCATAAGGTGTGGCCTTAAAAAGACAATAAATAAATAAATATTTTTAAAAAAGAGACTTAGGTTTGTCAAGTGGGAAGAAGGAGTGCAGAATAACACAGACCTGAACGCACCTCCAACTCCAACCTGCTTGCTCTCCTAAATCAGGAGGCTCTGGAGCTAGGGGAGCAGAGCATTGAGACGGGCCCAGCAGAAAGATCTGGGACTAGGTCTTCTCCCCTAAGGGAAAGTGAAAGAGAGAGAGAGAGAGAGAGAGAAGGATAGAAAACAAACGCCTGGAGACTGGTATGGAAGAATGCAAAGATAAATTTCAGAACATGAGAAACCCTAGGAAGAATCTGCCCCACCTCCCCTCTGCTCTCTCTGCCTCCTGAGGGACCCCTGCCCTGTGTGGCCCTCTCGTGTGGCAGCACACCCCTCCCTCTTGGCAGCTGTAATAACAAACTATGTTTTCAGGGACAGCCATTTCTGGATCTGCTGGCGTCATCATACCTGAATAATAATAAAACTTCTGTTTTAAAACAGAGGCCAATATTATTCTGAGACCAAAACTAGACAAAGACACCGTGAGAAAACTACCCAATATCTCTTGTGAATACGGATGCCAAAATCTTTAACTAAATACCAGCAAACAATTCAATAGCATAAAAGAAAGAATTATATACCATGGCCAAGTGGGATTTATGGCAAGAAAGCAAGGTTGGTTAAACACTCAAAAATCAGTTCATGAAATACACCTTAATGATAGAATTAAAAAACCCAAAAACCAGAGTTCCCACTGTGACACAATGGGCTCGGTGGTGTCTGCAGCACCAGGACGCGAGTTTTATCACCGGCCCAGCACAGTGGGTTAAAGGATCCGGCTTTGCCACAGCTACAGTATAGGTCGCAATTGCAGCTCAAAACTGATCTCTGGCCCAAGAACTCCATATGCTGCAGGTCAGCCAAAAATAAAACAGACAAAATATATGTAATCATCTTAATAGACACAATAAAAAGCATTTAATAAAATCCAACACACATTCATGATAAATTCACTCAATGACCTAGGAAAAGAAGAGAAATTCCTCCACCTGATAAAGGATATCTATCAAGAGCCCACAGTTAATATCATACTTAATGGTGAAAAACAACTATTTTTAAGACATAGTTAAATCATACATTTGGCATAGTTAAATAATACTTTTATACATATCCTATAAATCCCATCCCTGGGTAGCTCATCCCAGTAGAAAGGACTCCTCAGTATGGATATGCAGTTCTTCCACACTATTCTCTGGAAACAAGGTGAACACACAACAGGGGAATAAACCACGGCACGGTCACAGCAGACAACACCACACAGCCAGTACAGCGAAGCAACACCATTCACTTGGAGCGGTTTTAGTAAAGTTTTCCTCCACGAGAAAGGCAAGAGGCAGAAAAAAGTAGAATACCTCATTTCTTAAATAAATGACAATTCCTCTTTTGCATGTGCAGCTGACCCTTGAGCGACATGGGGGTTGGGGTGCCAGCCTTCTAGACAGCTGAAAATCCATGTAAACTTCCAGTCAGCCATCGGGATAGACGGTGCTGTGGAGCCACAGTTCAGCATCTGCAGACTGAACCCACCGTGGAGCGTGTGGTACTGCGATGCTCACGACTGAAAACAATCTGTGTATAAGTGGATCCGCACAATTCAAACACAGCGGTCAAGGGTCAACTACACAGACATGGAAAAGCGCACAAATACGCAGCTCTGTTGGTGGAAATGGATGGGCAGGTACCTATGCATGTGTGTGTCACTGAGTTGACGTAGAGAGAACTGGGAAAGAACATACTAGAATGTTTACATGGGTTATTAAGGTAGAGTGGGGAACCGCTGGGGAAAGGCAATAGGAAGAGAAACAAGCTAAAAAGAAAAGATTACCTTTCAGGCTTGAGAGGTTTCCTCTGCTTTTCTCATTAGTGAGTCCATGGCAGACTGTTTTCATCCTACGTTCTGGGACACAATTTATTGTTGCAGCCACTTTTATGAAAAAGTACGCTTTAACGAAAGAAAACTTATTTAAGAGATGTTGCTGACCGATTGTAACCAGAACGAGAGGCAAGCCTTTATTTATTAGTTCATCGATTGCCTTAAAAAAAAGGGGGGGGGGAAGAAGACAAAAGGAAAATGAGTACAATACTATTAACTTCAGTTCCCTCCTGCGGTCCTCATTCGGGGTTGGATGAAGGAATGAACGCAGGACAGACAGGACGTAGGTAATAGGTCTGGAGAGAGAGAGAGACAGAGATAGAGAGTCAGAGAGCGAAAGAGAGAAAGAGAGAGACAGACAGAGAGAGAAAAACAGAGACAGGGAGATAGATAGACAGAGACAGAGAAAAACAGAGACAGGGAGAGAAAGACAGAGACCAAGAGAGAGGAGTGAGAGGACAGAGAGAGAAGCAGAGAAAGGCAGAGACACAGAGAGAGAGGTAATGGCAGAATTGCGCCTGCAGTGCCCCAGTGCTTCTGCCATCCACACCAACTGGCCCCCTGCCTCACCAGCCCAGCGCTGCCATGAGGAGTGCAAACATGGTCCTGAACGCAAGGAGTGGACATCTCATCCACTGAAGAAACTGAAAAAGCTCATCAGCCAGGCCCCTGGCCATTCTGTTTCCACTCGGGTGAGTGAGAGCTGGTGGCATGGGAACAGGGGAAGGACGGTGGACAAGCAAACTGCCCCCCCGCCCCGCAGCTTAGACACCGTGTCAATCACGAGAACCCCGCCTCGAGGACTCCCGCAACACCCCAGCCCCCTCCCTTGCAAGGTCACCAAGGGCCTGCACTTGGCTAAATCCCATGGTCAATTTTCAGTCCTCTTAGGCCATGTTCCTCTAATCTAAGACACCACTCTTTTCTATGCCAATTAAACTGTCACATGCCTGCAACTGTAAAATGCATTCTAACTGCAGAGCCATTAAACATTTTTAAAAAGCACATTTAAGACTCGGTGAATTATGGGACTGTATCCATCAGCAAAATTTGACACTAATAATCATTACTTGTGAGAATGCTCCTTCTCGTGGCTTTCAAGCCACCGCACTCCCCTGGTCTCTTTCCTATTCCATCCACCGTTCCTCTGCCATCTTCCTGGCCGGCTCCTCCTCTTCTCCTGTACCTCTGAATAATGGAGCGTTTCAGGACTGTCGTCGGCTCTTTTCTCACTCGCTCTCTTTCGATGATGTTAGTGAGGTCAAAATGCTGACCAGCTCCCATCACTCTTCGAACTCAAGACTCAGATAATCTCTCTTCTGACTCAATTCTCCCACTTGAACAGCTAACAGACATCTGAAACTCACCGTGTGCAAAGCTGTATACTGAGTCTCCCCCCCCCCCCCCAATAGATAGATAGAAAGATAGATAGACAGAGAGACAGACAGACAGACAGATAGGTAGCTAGACTGATACAGATGTTCTATGACAGGTGGGAATTTGTCTGGATCATCAGCTGTGTGATGTGTTTGATTGACAGCACCAGAATGGTACCTGGCACACAGTAGATTTAACAGATTAGCTAACATGATCCCCTCAAAACATAACTAGATGAGTCTGCGCCTCTGCTCTAAACCCTCCAGTGGCTCCTCCTCCTGCTCAGAGTAAGAGGGTGGGTTGGCCTTACAAGGCCCTTCTCCTCTGGGCCCCCCACCATCACCCACCCCGTTCCCTTGCTCATCTGGTCTCCTCCTGCTCTCCCACTGTTCTTACAGCTCTGGCTACACTGACCAACTTGTCTGTCACTCAGTTCAGCAGTCCTGCTCCAGGGCTTCTGCACTCACTGTACCCTGTTTCTAGATTATTCTTTCTCTGGATTTCTTTTTTTTTTTTTTTAAATGATTTTTATTTTTTCCATCATAGCTGGTCTGCATTTGGATTTCATATGACTTGTGCTTTTACCTGCTTCCAGTCTGTTCACAAATACTGCCTCTATGAGGCCTACACGGACTGCCCCAAGCAAAATTACAACCCCAACCCAGCCCCATGTGCCCAATCCCATTTATGAGCTGCTGAGTTTATTTCCCGATCCGGCATGGCTTACCATCTAACATACTATATAATTTACTTATTCTTTTTTTTTTTTTGTCTTTTTGCCTTTTTTCTGGGGCCGTTCCCATGGCATACGGAGGTTCCCAGGCTAGGGGTCTAATCAGAGCTGTAGCCGTCGGCCTACACCAGAGCCACAGCAACGCGGGATCCTTGACCCACTGAGCAAGGCCAGGGATCGAACCTGCAACCTCGTGGTTCCTAGTCGGATTCGTTAACCACTGAGCCACGATGGGAACTCCAAATTTACTTATTCTTAATGTTTACATATATATCATGTCCATCACTAGTCCCGTCCACAAATATAAGCTCCCTGAGGGCTGGAATTTGTACTGTTGATTGACTGGTATGTGTATGCATATATGTACACATATATAAAACAGCAGAAAGTAGAGAGCCTTGCACAAAATAGGCTCTTATTAAATATTTGTTGAATTAATATAAAAGGCAGATGCTGGGGCTATCTGTTCTACAAAGAGGGAAATTCTTTGCCTTGTGCGAACTAAAAAAGGAAAACCTCTTTGTGTGGCAACGCCAGCAGCAGGGAGGTCTGCTGCTGCTGCTCCCTCTCCTTTCTCCACCTCTTCTGAAGGGTGGAAAGCCAACACCTGCAGGAGAGCCCGATGTGGAGCAGCTCAGAGCAGAGCCTGACCTGGGAACACATGGTGGCCCTAGGACAATGATTGACACTCCCCATCTAGAAAAGAAACCTCAGACCGGTTGGAGGCGGGGGATGTGTGGGAGAAGGGCTCGCTTTTCCATCCACAGCAAACAGTGATTTAATGAGCCCTGACAATTACATACAAACACTCGAGGATCAAAAGAAGATTAATTAGTAATGCTATGTAACACTCCTTTCTCTGCCTCTATACAGAAAATAAAAAGTGTAATCTGAAGAGTCTTAAGCAGACCAATAGTTCTGTTTTAATTAATTAGCTAATAGAAATCAGTTTTCCATTATACTGTCAATCTCTTTCTGTTTAAAAAAAAAAAAAAAAAAGATCAGACAGACATGGCTTTTATGTTCCAAACTGCTTTCATAACCAAAACCAAAAGAAGTGGTTTCAGGATGCCCTTGCATTTATGACTGGAAAGAAATAAATATTCCAAAACATCCCGAGGTCTTGGAACACTAAAAAGCCACGTGAATATGTGTTTGTATTTGCCTAATACCGGTTCTTTCATTTCAGGCAACTTGCTTATAAATGAAAACAAATTTCAAGGCAAAAACAATGAATCATCTGAGGCATAATTAAAAGTGAAGTTTGTGGACCAAAGAGAACAATACCAGAAAAGCAATAAGATTACATGTAATAATAAAAGGTGAATATAGTCCTATCAAAATTATGGGAGACAAAAAACAAAGCAATTTTGAAGAAACGTCTCTCGAAATTATTTCATAAAAATTAACACCTTCCTTCGTGAAACAGAAGGCTGTTTCCAAGAATTTTTAAAAAAGAAAAAGAAATCCTATGTCTATCTGGCCTTATGCATTAACTGTCACCTGCTGTGTGAACCCCTTACCTGACCGTGACCCCTTAACAATGAAAGTACCACCACCCGTCCACTCCAGCACTTCCTCCCGGACAAACTCCTGGTGCCTCTAAGATTTTTTTTAAAGGATTTGATGATACTGAAATGTTGCTATCACTCAATCCCAATCATTCAATTACTGACAAGAACAAATTTATTGAGATGGGCAGGCCTCACTTTGTAAAAAATAGTGGAGACGTCAGAGGAATTGCTTATGAAAAGGTCATGTGAAAAACCTTCCATTAATTTATGCTACAGTGGTAATTATATTGCAATGAATAAACGTATCAAGCCAGTGTGTTTATCACACCCTAAATTTACAGGGTGTTATATGTCAATGATCTCTCAATAAAAAAAAATTTTAAAAAGCAAGGAAGAAAAAAAAAAAAAGAAAACCTTCCAAACCAAGGGCTGAGAGGCAGTCTCGGACCGAGGGAAAAAAATCTGAGTAAAAGCAGGACTGAACAAATGAGCTACATCACAAAATATAAAAAATCCTTTACTTTCAAAATCAGACACTCCTGTCTAGGCAACCACGATGAGTATTAGATGCTCGGTATGGTTCGAGAAACAGAATGAATACATAGGTGTAACCGGAAAATTTAGGAGTAGTAACTGATTGCTCTGAAATCGGCAAACCAGACCAATTTGGGTCCAATGCTACCTCTGGCCTCAGCCTTCAGAGATAAAGACTCCATTATTATAAACAGAAGAGCATCTTACGCAGAAGATCCTCAAAAACAAAGATGATACACAGCAAACAGACTGAAATGACTCAAAAATTATCCACACTACCTATCCAATGTTATCCTTACCTGTATATTTTCTTTACTAGTAAGGGGTTTCCCAGAGTCAAATGATTGAAATATCTGTCAGGGCACAAAACAGTAACATTAGGAACAAGAGTATTGAGCGTCCTTTTACATGAAACTGTTAATGGGCTCTAACGCTATTTTATTATGATTTTTAATTATAAAAGGAATACATGCTCTAGTCAGAAAAAACGAGTATAGTATAAAGACCAAACTAAAAATCAACATCTTTAGATTGTCAATGTTAATAAGACCTTGGTGTCTTTACTGCCAATTTCTTTTTGACCTATTTGAAAATTTTATATATAGATTCATATTCCTTTTTTTTTTTTTGTATTTTTAGGGCTGCACCTGCAGCACATGGAAGCTCCCAGGCTAGGGGTCAAATCAGTGTTGCAGATGCTGGCCACAGCCACAGCCACAGCCACACCAGATCTAAACTGCATCTGTGACCTACACTGTAGCTTGCAGCAACACCAAATCCTTAGCCCACTGAGAGAGGCCAGGGATCAAACCTGTGCCCTCATGGATACTAGTCTGGTTCATTTCACTGAGCCACAAGGGAACTCCTGGATTTATATTCCTTTTCAGTAAACATTGCACCATAATTATTTCCCCACACCATGGAGTTACTTGTAAACCTCAGTCTGATAACTCGGTAATGCTCTAGCCTATGAATGCAGCATAATAACTCAACTTCTTTCCTACTGTTAGACACCTGAGAAGACCACGTCCCACCTTCAGCCCACCATTCAGCCCTGGCTTATTTTGCTGCTATTTCTGATGGTCACCTCTGGACAGATTCCTAGAAGCAGAAGTACTGAGTCATAGGGTACACTTCCACACACATTGTATGAAAATGCCAGAATTAGTGCACGTTCAACAGCATTGCGTACTAGCACTTAAATATTTTTTTTTCTTTGCCAGTTTGAAGTAAAACTGTTTTGCTTTTCAGAATGATGCTTTTTCGTTTCCTCCTTTGTGAATTACCTGTTAACATGTTTGCCTCTAAATATGTTACATCAGAAAACATTCGATTCATTTGCCACAGAACATTATTGTATCATTACATAGAGTGTCCCGCTCTTGGCACAGAAGAACCTTTTTACTTTTTTTAATTTTTATTTTATTTTTCAGGGCTGCACTAGCGACATATGGAGGTTCCCAGGCTAGAAGTTAAATGGGAGCTGTGGCTGCCAGTTACCCCACAGCCATGGCAATGCCAGATCTGAGCTGTGTCTGCGACTTACACCACAGCTCACAGCAACGCCGGATCCTTCACCCAGGGAGCGAGCCCAGGGATCAAACCTGTGTCCTCATGGATACCAGTTCGATTCCTGAGCCACGATGGGAACTCCCCAGAAGGACCTTTTTAAACGGTGTGCATTCTTACACGTCAGGACTCCTACTCCACCCGCATCCTCGTGGCCACCAGCAGCTTCCATGAACGGCTCACTCACACACGGACGGTAACCCACCTCAGGCACCTGGACCTCGCTGCCTGAGGGCACTCTGTGACACAAGACTGTTCCAGGAGAGGCTGGAAGTTCCGGGAGCATCCTGCACCAACAGGGGCAGGAAACGGTTCTACTCCATCTCTCTGAGGGGCCCTGGTTGCCCAGGGCAGTGATCTTGCTAACATTCTCTGGAGTCGTTTCCCTCCACGGTCTGATTTTCCCATTTTCCCTTCTTCCTGGAATCACCTCCCAAACACGTGACTTGTCCCCACATCTCTGTCTCAGGATCTGCTTTTGAGAGACCCCCTAAACCAAGACATCACATATAGCGCGTATTGGAAGTGTTAGTCAGTCTCTAAAAACATTCCTTTTTGGGAAGATATTCTTTAGCTCTTTTAATACATTGCAAAGTGAGCAGACGAATCCAGGGAGAGACCTTTGGTAATACAATGTGAAGAGGGCTAATGATGGGACTTTGGATTTGGTGATGAGAGCAGAATTTTAAGATGAGCGTAATGTGACAAAATAGGATGTTTTTTTAAGCCTGTGAAAAGCCCAATCATAATCTGTGAGACTTTTTGAGGAATGCCTTTTATGACTGAAATCTAATTCATTAATCCTTTCCTGAAATAACCAGCCTGCAGCCTAATAACATTGGCACCTATTTTAATTATAAACCCTGGATGAATTTCCTCTTTTAATTACACTTTTCAAATCCCAACTGAAGCTGGAAAAGCTGCAAATTAACTTTGAGAATACAAAATTTGAAGTCACAACCCATGGGGAGCCAACTCACCCACACTTCGGTCTTAGGAAAAGCAGGTGAGAGAAAATGACGGTGGGAATTTCCTTGTAAAAATCAGTTAAAACCACCTGTGTGTGTGTGTTTTGGGGAAAGCAGCGGCCACGTCAAACGCTCTCTTGTTGCTCATTCTGCCCAACTGGCTTCTCGTCTCCTGGACCCTAAGTGGGGAGGACCCGAAGGTTCAGCTCTCTTGACTTCAACTTTTTCTCTGGCTGCCTCAGTCCCCAGCTGATGTCATTAGCAGGATTTGAAACCTCTGCGAATGCTCGCAGATTTGCCTGCCGCCTCAGTCTCTCCCCGGAGTGCATCTGCTCTCTGTACCAATGCATCTGCTCTCTATACCCACCTAGGTGGCATCTCCACCCGTGTGTCTGCCGAGGATCTCACACCTGACATGCTCCACTCCTGCCTCGCAACAGCAAGACTCCCCATCTCAGGCTGTGAAATTGGACACCCAATAGTCATACCGGCCTTTTCTCTCTTCTATGCCACCTTGGAACCATCATCCGCAAAGGCAGTCACCTCTGCCTTCACCAGATACCCTGAATTGTACCACTTTTCACTCCTTCTACCACTGTCATGCCAACCGCTGTCCCCTCTCAGATCATTTGCGAAGCCCTTCTGCCTGGACTCTCTGTTCCTAAGCATGCGCATCCACAGTCTGCGCCCCAAACAGCAAGCAAAGGGGTCCTTTGAAACCAATTCCCAGCCCATCACGCCTCTGTTCAAAGCTCTCCAAGGTTTCCCGTCTGGTGGAGAGTAAACCCCGGTCCTCAGTGAGCCCTGTGAGGGCCGACACGTCCTGGCTCCTGGGTCCCGCCCTCCCCTCCCCTTCTTCCTCTCAGCCTCAGGTGGTTTCCTTGGTTTTCCTCAACCGCATCTCACAGGCCTTTGTGCCCACACTTCCTCCTATTTGGAAGGTCGTTCCCGCAAACCTTTTACTCTCAAAACTCCCCTATTAGAGAGGCTTCCCCGAGCCACCCTCAATAAAACAGCTACCCACCACTCTGGTCTCTCTCTGTGCCCTCAGCTCAGCTTGACTGTGCCTCACGGCATCTCGACGGCCAACAGAGTTTCGTGCTTACTGTGTTTGCGGTCTGTCCTCCTCATTAGACTGTCTGATAGGAACAAGCCCCTGGGAGGCAGTGACTCCATTTATCTCTTTACTGCTCTGGCCTCATGTCTGGGATAGTGCCTGGATTCAGTCAGCATTTAATAAGTATTTTGAAGGGAATTAAAATACAATTTCAATAGCAAAACACAAACTATTTACCATAGGGAGAGGCTGTTAACTGAGAAACAAACAAGAAAACACTGCTAAGTTAACCCAAGTAACAAGATGGATTAATTTGTGCCGTTGAAAATGAACCCCAAAACCAAACTGACTCCCAGATAACCAGCTTGCTAGCTAGCTATACAGTTTTCCCTTGGTATCTGGGGGGGGGGGGGCATAACTCCAATACTAAAATGCCAAAATATGTATAATTGATTCACTTTGCTGTACACTGGAAACTAACACAACATTTAAGTCAACTATATTCCAATAATTAGAAAAAAAATCTGTAATGCTCAAGTCCCTTATGTAAAATAGGACATTACTTGCATATAAACTATTCATATCCTCCCATATACTTTAAATCATCTCTAGATTACTCACACCACCTAATATAATGTAAATGCGACGTAAAGAGTGGTAAATACCATGTAAACAGTTGCTGGCATGCAAATTCAACTTTTGCTTTTGGAACTTTCTGGAATTTTTTTCCTAAATATTTTCAATCCATGGTTAGTTGAATCCAAGTATGTGGAGCCCATGGATGTGAGGGGCCAACTGTAGATGTATAGTAAACATGCACAATCTCACCCCCCAACACACACACACTCACACACACACGTACACCTACCTGCATCCTACTGCCTAGTGAATGTCTCTCTTAGGATTTTCTGTAGATAACCTCACCTCTTATTACCATAAACTATAATGCTATAGTAGTCAAACTGAGAAATAAGCAGCTACCTTTTAGGGGTATATGCTGAAGTAATGAATGCATTATACATAAACATAAAAGAAGACTAGGCAAGCAGTTTTCAAGACTTACGGCCTATCCTGCAGTTTCTTTCAAGTCCTCCAAGGTTGAATTCCACCAGCATGTGTTGCGTTTATCAGTCTCACTCCTGACACAGATAACTGACTTGTTACCTCCTCCTGTTTCCTTTCTTGCTGGCCCATGAGGGTCCAAGCATCTGCCTTAAGCAAGATCTCCCAGTCATTTCCAAATCCCCATGAAAACCGAAGTAGAGGAAAATGATAGCTCACTCTGATTAAATATAAACACCGGTGCTCATTCTCAAGGATGCTTCAGCTATGCAATTTACAAACACAAATTAAACAAGCCAGGTAAAGCTCTCTCCCAAAGTCAAAAAAGACTAGACAAAAGAGAGGAATATTCTCTGCTCACAGAAATCAGAAGACATTTGAACAACACATGCTTAGCTCTTTTGCATAAAGTGTATAAATAAAAATATCCCAATAAAATATGAAGAGTGAATGTTTTGACTAAGAACATTAACTAGAAATTATAAGATTGGAACCAAAAGTCTAACGGGCAGTGGCTAATAAGTGTATTACTGAGGTGGTCCATGATAACTATTACAAAGAGCTAGAATTCCCTTGTAAAAACCTACTTCAAGATGACACGCCCCTGCCCACCCTAATGCGCTTCCATCCCAGACAAAGAAAACCTTGTATATGCCTGATGTTAGCTCTAATCAGCCTTAACAAAGAAGTCAGCATACCAGAGACTTGTAAATACCCTTTTGTGGAAGTGTTCTCTAAATTTGAGGAATGTAGCCTTCAAAAGTTTCCCTCAAGGGAAAAGAAATGTATTACATATAGGGTGGATAAACAAAATCAGACTGTGTAGCAAAGGGAACTGTATTCAACATCCTTTAGTAAACCATAACAGAAGAGAATATGAAAAAGAGATACGCGTAACTGAGCCACTTCACTGTACAGCAAAAACTAATACAACATGGTAAACCAACTATATTTCAATAAAATAAATTTTTTTAATTTTTTAAAAAGGTAACGAAATGGCTTTGCAACTAGAAAACTAGACAAGTGTACGTAAATCAATGAGACTAGAACACACCCTCGCACCCTACACCGTGCCCGAAAACAGACTCAAAATGAATTAGAGACTTAAACATCAAACAAGACACTATAAAACTCCTAGAAGAGGACATAGGCAAGACTTTCTCCGATATCAATCGTACAAATGTTCTCTTAGGTCAGTCTCCCGAGGCAGCAGAAATAAAAACAAAATAAGCAAATGGGATCTAATCAAACTTACAAGCTTTTGCACAGCAAAGGAAACCATAAAAAAAAAAAATGAAAAGACGACAATGGGATGGGAGAAATAGTTGCCAAAAGTGCAATGAACAAGAGCTTCATCTCCAAAACATACCAACAACTCATCCAGCTCAACAACAACAAAAAACCCAACTGAAAAATGGGCAAAAACAGACATTTTTCCAAAGAAGATACACGGATGGCCAGTAGGCACATGAAAAGATGTTTGACATCACTAATTATTAGAGAAATGCAAATCAAAACTACAAGGAGGTACCACCTCACACTGATCAGAACGGCCGTCCTTCGTAAGTCTATAGATAACAAACGCTAGAGAGGGTGTGGAGAACGGTATGGAGGCCCCTCAGAAGAAGTAAATACAGAACTACCATATGACCCAGCAATCTCCCTCCTGGGCATATCCCAGACAAAACTTCTCATTGAAAAAGATACATGTACCCCTACGTTTACTGCAACACTATTCACAACAGCCAAGACATGGAAACAACCTAAATGTCCATCAGAGATGATTAAGAAGATACAGTGCATGTACACAATGGAATACCAGTCAGCCATAAAAAAGAAGGAAATAATGACATTTGCAGCAACGTGAATGCAACTAGAAATTCTCATACTAAGTGAAATAAGTCAGAAAGACAAATACCATGTGATATCATTTACATGTGGAATCTAAAATATGGCACAGGAATTCCTGTTGTGGTGCAGCAGAAACCAGTCCAGCTAGTATCCATGAAGATGCAGGTTCAATCCCTGGCCTCATTCAGTGGGTTAAGGATCTGGTGTTGCCATGAACTGTGGTGTAGGTTGCAGATGCAGCTCAGATCCTGTGTTGCTGTGGCTGTGGTGTAGGCCAGCAGCTGTAGCTCCGATTCAACCCCCTAGCCTGGGAATCTCCATATGCCAAGTGCGGCCCCTAAAAAGCAAAAAAAAAAAAAAAAAAGACACAAATGAACCGACCTATAGAACAGAAACAAACTCTTGGACTTAGAGAACAGACTTGTGGTTGCCAAGGGGGAGAGAGAGGGAGGGGATGGACTCGGAGTTTGGGGTTCGTAGATGCAAACTATTACATTATGGATAGGCAATAAGGTTCTACTGTATAGCCCAGGGAACTATACCCAATCTCCTGGGATAAACCATGATAGACAATAACATTTCGAAAACTTTATATATATATATATAAAACTGAGTCACTTTTCTGTATAGCAGAAATTGGCCCAACATTGCAAATCAACTATACTTAAAAAAAAAAAAAAGAAAGAAATGAATTTGAATCAAACAGACAGGTTTACCTTCATTTTTCCAATAGCTTTACAGCCAGCAGGTACTGAGGAAGGCATGTTTTTCCCATAAAAAATCTGAGATATCTCGTGAAAGGCTTCGGAAAAGAATCTTAAGTCTATAAGAACTTCTATCTTTAAAGAAAAGAAAAAAAAATGTGAAATTAAACCATTTGCTTTACTTACAAAAAGAAGTTAGAGAAAAATCATCAACTTCCTGAGATCCAAAATTTCTGCTTAATGCTGGTAACGCATTAGAAGTTCATGTTTAGCAAACATGGTGGTGGTGCCGTGTACATTTGTGCACGAGGCAGTTCGCGTGTGCAGGAGACCACGAAGCTAGTAAATCATAGCAGGTGACTCTTCAAAACAATGGATGTTCATCAGACGTGGTTTACTTAATCAGATGCAAACACATCGAGATAGGATAGAAATGGAAGAGTTGGACAAAACCGAATTTTCCCTTTTGTTCCCACGGTAACGTATGGTGTAAAAGACATAAAACAAAAACACTCCTGATTTCTCGGACGCTCTGAGGAACGTCAGACAAACCAGAAGGTGGCCTCCACAATGTATCAACCTAGAGAAAACGGTTCATTTTTTTTTTTTATTATTCATAATGAAAGGACACTTGATTTTAAAGACGTGTGCTTAACAACATTAGTCAATTGGCAACTGTATATTGTACATGGCTTATTTTGGAAATAATCCAGCCAGACTTTCGATCAAGAAATTATAGGAAGAAAAGGAAAGTTTCTGATCAAATGCATACATTCATTCAACATGTTTCCTGAGCTCTCCCTCTGTCCTGAGCTCTCGAGGAGGACACATCACGAGGAGGTATGTTTAGCTACCTTCACGTGATATGTGAGGATACAGACGGGGCGAGAAGGGCTAAAAGGTACTGAGCAAAGGCGGTTTTGGACGTGGTGGTCGGGAGAGCCATCTCTAAGGAGAAAACCTTCAAGAGGAGATGTGGGAATGAGGGGAGGGAGGGGAGCTGGATACAAAGACCACGGGGCAGTCCTGGGGTCGTGGTGTGCTGGGGGTGGGGGGTCAGCCTGTGTGACAGGAACTTAGGGGAGAGGAAGGGCTGGGGGGCAGGGGCAAAGGGCAGCCTACAGACCAGAGCGGAGACCTGACATTTGATTCTCCACGTGATAAGCTACTGACCTAGGTTGTGAAAATCTTGAGTGACCTTACAGAGGATAGAGGAAGGTGAACTGTGGAAGCGGGGAAGGAATACCAAAGTGGAGGAAGGTGACATGTATCTGAAACCTAGACAAAGAAAAGCCCGTTTATCCTCGGCGTGTGTACTCATCTTCCTCTCTCTTTTCCCGGAACTACTCTCTTAGGAATCTCAAGAGCGTGGCAATGGTAAAGAAATGAAAAGAAGGTAGGTTAGGGGGAAGCAGGATGTGATACTAACATACGAATAAAATGTTAAGTCAGGATGATATTTTGCATGGAGAAGAGAAAACGGCTAGTCTAGTGCATTGTGTGGTTTGGTTCTTGCCTTGGGCTCCAATCTCCCTGGTGCCACATAATATCCAAGTAGGCGTTAGGGAGTCATCTGAGCTCCTTACCCCTCGCAGGAAACTCTTCCCCACATGTGTGAGAGGTTAGTCTCCTCTGGTCTTGACTGTAAGACTGCTGTCCTTGGACCAACTGTAACTGCTAAGGTGACCTCTGGTTCAGTTTATCGTTCTAATCCGACCATTTGAAAAAAGTTGCGGTGAGGAGTTCCCGTCATGGCGCAGCGGAAATGAATCCGACTAGGAACCGTGAGGTTGCTGGTTCGGTCCCTGCCCTTGTTCAGTGGGTTAGCGATCCGGCGTTGCCATGAGCTGTGGTGTAGGCCACAGATGCGGCTCGGATCCCACGTTGTTGTGACTGGCGTAGGCCGGCAGTTGTAGCTCTGATTAGACCCCTAGCCTGGGAAATCTCCCAATGCCTCGGGTACGACCCTAAAAACAAAGAAAGAAAAAACCCCATGGTGCTCATAATGGACGTGCATTTTCAAAAGTGACTAACGCTGGGATCCCAAACGAGACGGATGGAGAAAAGAACTGTCCATAGATCAGCCCTTCGCTCACACAAATGCAGAACTATTGGTACCCTCCCCGGGAATGCCAGACATTGAGAGGAATAAATCTTTCAGGACGCTGGTGGTTTTAAAATGAAGGTGGGAGTTCCCGTCGTGGCGCAGTGGTTAACGAAGCCAACTAGGAACCATGAGGTTGCGGGTTCGGTCCCTGCCCTTGCTCAGTGGGTTAACGATCCGGCGTTGCCGTGAGCTGTGGTGTAGGTTGCAGACGCGGCTCGGATCCCGCGTTGCTGTGGCTCTGGCGTAGGCCGGTGACTACAGCTCCGATTGGACCCCTAGCCTGGGAACCTCCATATGCCGCGGGAGCGGCCCAAGAAATAGCAACAACAACAACAATAACAACAACAACAACAAAAAAATAAAATAAAATAAAAATAAAATAAAATAAAATGAAGGTGGCCCTGCCAATCATAAAGAGGTCTTAAAGCTTTCCCTGAAAGACACTCGTGCGCTGCAGACACTTAATGGTGTAAACTACTGCCGTCTGACTGTCAGAAGACACCAGGGTGTGCCATCGCCTGACCAGCCTGACCATGACTTTCCTCTCGTCCCGCTCACTGACCCCGGTTTAGTTTGGAAAGGCCAGGCGAACTCTGCTCACAGGTGCTGTCATTCCTACCCCGTCTCATGCATCAACTGTTCCTTTTCATTGCTTCTGCCCTCACACCCTCGTTGAGCTTCCTGTACTCCTCTGCCTCTAAGACCCCTCTCTCACCTCGTTCTGCTCCTGACACTCCCACCAGATACGTCTGATCGTGTCCTTTTCCCGATCAAAATTCTGCCATGAATTCCCCCCTCCCAACCCAGCCCTGCGGAAGACAGTCCATAGCTGTTCCCTGGCTGTTAAGCTACCCCAGTGCAGAAACAATCGCCAAATTGCTGACAATCTACTAGAAATGCCATTACGCAAAAACTTTGTTCTAGAGTCTTTCAGTGCCTCTCTGGGTCCCCTTCTGACATGTTACTAATGGTCACTGCAACTCCTCGAGGCTTCTTGCCCCTAATCACACCGGAATAAAACTGTTAGGGTTCCTGTCACGGCTCAGCGGTAACAAACCCAACGACGATCCATGAGGACGTGGGTTCGATCCCTGGCCTCACTCAGTGGGTTAAGGATCTGGTGTTGCAGGTCACAGATGTGGCTCGGATCCCGAGTTGCTGTGGCTATGGTGTAGGCCAGCGGTTGCAACTCTGATTCGACCCCTAGCCTGGGAACGTCCATAGGCAACAGGTGTGGCCCTAAAAAGACAACAACAACAACAAAAGAATAAAACTGTCTCCCAGTTCTGACTCCACGGTCTCCTCATTCCTCTCACCAACCAGCCTCTAGGTAATGTCTCGGTTGGGACCCAACACCAGTACCCTCCACGTCACCGAGCCCTGGTGCCCTGAGGTCATCTTCTCCAGACCCCCTACTCCAGGCCAAGGGACCCTCCTCTGCCCTCAACGAGTCCATACTCTCTCACCTCCGCTGTCCGACGAGAACATTCCCTTCTCTCTCCGGCCCAGTTAGGGCTACTCTTTTCCAACGCCCAAATCTCATCTGCTCAGTGAGACCTAGCGACCCACAGCCTTTTCTCCCTCCTCCAAACCCCCAGAGGCGGTGCTCATCACACCCTTCTGGAAACGATCGAGCGGAGGCACACACGTTACTTGTCGCCTCGCGTGTATGTCCCAGCTCTCTTTCCTGCTGACTTCCTCGTAAGCAACAAACATGGGTTACATTTCCTGGATGAGAGGTACGACCACGGTGCCCTTGGACCGCAGGGACTCAATACGTGCCGTTTCAGAGATGAAGCAATAAACATCGACCAAGGGAGTTCCAGGCGAGATCCCACTCAACACGACCCAGAGCACGGAGAGTGGGCACCGGATTCTCGTCTATAGATTTTAAATCCAACTCAATAATGAATTGCTGGATATCAAGCAGATGAATTTACTATTCATGACACCCCAGGGAGCGGAAAGATGAGTAGGACACAGGCCCGGGCCTCAAAAATTCTGCAGTCTTGATGACAATGCTTGTTTAAAAACAGAGAGGAAAGATTTTTTAAAAGTGTTATTGGAATTCAAAAGCTGGAGAAATCTTAAGAGTTGAGCAACTCAGAAAGGGTGGTCTGGAGAGTTCCCTGGTGGTTCAGCAGGTTAAGGATCTGGCATTGTCCCTGCTAGAGTGCAGGTTTGATCTCTGGCCCAGGAACTTCTGCCCGCGTGGGTGGGGGAAAGAAAAGAAAAGAAAAGAGAAAAGGTAATTCAGAAACCTTCATGGCTGATAACAAATGATTTATTCTCAGGTTAAAATGTTATTATTTTAAGAGCACCAGAATTCCTTTGCGGGAAGGTACTGTATTCAGAATACAATGCAATGGGCTATTTGGGTCTGAGAACATAGGCTCAGGGGCAGGGTCTTGATGAAGAGAGCAGTTCCAGAGGAAGTTTAATTTTCCCTCATTCAAAAATGGAGAGGATCTGGGGAAGGAGAGTATTTCCAAAGAAGGAGAGCGAGGGCCAAGCCAGCGGAATTGCAGCCCAGTAAAATCCACTATGGAAGTAAAGACCCTGGTGAATGCAGTATGTGTGTGTGTGTGTGTGTGTGTGTGTGTGGAATACGAAATAGTGTTGAATTCTGTATAGAGATGATGTGTGGAACAGGAAGCAAATCTGCGGGCTGTTGAAGCGATCCGTGTACAAAATAAATTCGACAAAAGTGGGAGCCTGCGACCACGGGTGACTCGGAAGAGGGGCAGAGGAAATAAGACGCTTGATGTCCCCACCCCACATGGGGTCCAAGCCAACCGCACATGGATCCTAAAGGCAGAGAGTTGCCGAATTCATTGTAATTTAGCATCTACGCCTTTTATCACTTCAACTGCCTGTGCAATGAAATACTCTTGTATACCATGATATATAGAGAAAGATCCTTGGTAAAAAAATCCACAGAAACTTCAGAAAACTGACTCATTAGTCTCCACCAGGAAATCCATCTTTCAGAAGTAGTGATTTCTAGGCTGAATTGTGTCAGGAAAGCCTCACTGCCAGGTGTAACTGAGCCCCACTCTTCTGTGGCCCAAACATAAAATGATCTAAACCTTTCCAACTGGCTGTTTCTCATGCTTTATGATTTTAATGTTGCACAAGTTTTTTTTAATATCAGTACACCACCATCTATTACTATCAGATTATTTTTATGAGTATTAGAACCAAATTAATTTTCACGGCAATATCTTTAATAGTTCAAGACTATCAAATATCTTAAAAGCTTGAAACATACCTTGAGAATTCTTGCTTCTAGGTTTCTGACTAGGTCTTGGCAAACTCCAGAAACAAAATATTGGTACAATGCGAGGAGAGGTAGAATCTACCAAGAGAAAAAGATTTTGTTTTAAAAGCTATTTTTATCAAGTTCATAACTTAATAATACAATGTAGTCGAACATGGATGTAAGAGACGGTAGGTAAAACTGTGATTGATTTTTCCAAGTGAGAAGACTGTACTGTTTAAGTGAAATCATCTGCCCAGCATATGCTTCATAATTTTATCAAAACTTTAACGTGCTCTCAGTGACTTAAAGTTCCAAGTGGTTGCCACTTGGTACCCTAAATCTAGGTTTCACATTTCCTTAAGCAAGAGAAAGTGAAAATTCAGTCAATTATCTTCCTTGAAAAAAATTAATTCAATATATATGTATGAATTACTGAGGTTTGTGGAAACACTCTAGCAAAGAAGCTAGCAAAGAAATGCAAAAATTAGGAGTTCCTGTTGTGGCTCGGTGGTAACAAATCCGACCAGTATCCATGAGGACACATGCTTGATCCCTGGCCCTGCTCAGTGGGTTAAGGATCTGGCATCGCCGTGAGCTGTGGTGTAGGCTGGCAGCTGCAGCTCCAATTTGACCCCTGGCAAGGGAACTTTCATATGCCATGGCTGTGGCCCTAAAAAATAAAAATAAAAACAAATGCGAAATTTAAAGCAAAGAAACTCACATCCCTAAGCTCCTACTTATTTGTTTCAGTGTCAGTGGCTGTTTATCTTCTACTGGAACATCTCTAGCAGCAGAAAACATATTTTATAACATGCCTGTATACGGCAGGCTCTGCTGAAGGAGAACAAAATCTAAGTTCCTGCCTTCACAGAGCACAAACGCAAGCTTACTGTTCAGGTAATGTTTTTGTTTTGCTAGAATTGATCCCAAAGTTCAACTCTTCTTGAAGTCCCATGGACGTATGTGAATGCTTACAGACAAATCAGTTTTTCAACTGACCTAGCCACCATGCAGCCAAAGGCAGGTGTTGAGAAACAATTTTGCCTAGACGTCTGAACAGTGCCTGATCCCCAATTAAAAATGAAGCTCAGTCCCTGCACTGGGTCCTGCCCCACCAAAGGGAGAAGGAGTGAGAAGGGGACCTGGGGTGCCTTCTAGTTAGCAAACCATTTCCCATGATTCCACAATTGGCAATGGTCCCCCAGCAAATTTTATACGTGACGGCAATCTCCTTAGCCACTGGGCTTCTTCTGGAAGGTACTGCCATACAAAATGGAGGCTGTTTACGTCTTGAAAGTTCAGCTAAGGAGCCTCTCTCTAATTGTCAGTCGACTGGCAGCTGCTAATAGCAACAACATTTAAAAACAAATAGACCTGGTCTGAAATGATTTCAAACATAATATATTTTCCTACAGTGACGCACTACCAATATAACATAATAATTTTCTCTACAACTAATGCAGCACAAAACAGTAAGAGTTGGCTATTACCTTTGAGATTGTTTCTTTAGTGAGAAATAAAAACACACCATTTTATTGCTGCCAATTGCTCAATTATTCAAAAAAATGTTCTCAATTTCTTAAGCTTCAGAGGAAAAAAATCTCATTTCTTTTCCAGTGCAGTGATATGTATTATATATGGATATGACTAAGCAGCTAAAGGTTACTCAGGGGATAGAACTATTTTCTAAATCCAGAAATGAATCCTCGTAACAATGAGAAGAGCACCATTTTGTTATTTTTTTCTGATAAACAATTTCTCACCAAACCTGTCAAGTGTTAAAAGCATTTACCAACCCCTTCCCTTTAATACATGATGTTATAATTCAACAACTAATATCAGGGGGGCAATAAATCTTTTCAATATAAGGAGAGAGAGTGAATTTAGAACAAGAGAAGACAAAACAATACATGAAAAAAAGAGAAAGTAAGAATGAAAAGTATGGAGGAAGGAGAAAGAAGCAGAAAAAGAGAGAAAACATATCAAGAAGCAAATGAAGGGAGGAAAGAGACAAAAAATAAAGGAAAGAGCTTAGAGGAAGAAAAATGAAAAATAAGGCAAAGGAGGAAAACATGAAATGACCAATAGAACATACTAATTTATGTTTAAAATGCAATCAACCCCAAATGTATGACATATGCTGTAATTTATCTCCCCAAAGAAAAAGCAGTTATATTTGTTTTTTTTTAATTTCCTAGGATATTAAGAAGTGTCTGTCTTAAATTTCACAGTAAGAATCTGTTGTTTCACTTATAAGTACCCTTAACATAGAAAAGAAGAGACAGACGGAAAGATACATTTATCCCAATAAGGAAATATTCCCATCGTTTTGATATTGATGTGATCTGCACAACTCAATGCAGTGAGCTTCTAAGTGCACTAGATTTCTCTGCTTGAGACCAGTGAAACATTCCAGTTAATTTCACCAACTGTCTTAAGAAGGAAAGCAATTATAAAAGAGTCAAAAACGAGAACCCATTCTGCAGGCACGGCTATCGCGTCCAAAACGCAACACAAACAGTGGTGTCAAAGAAAGCAGGTTAATATATTTCATCCTGAAGTACAACAGGTCAGAATCCAGAATATAGAGCTTAAAGGTTTATAAGAACCAATCAAGAGGAACATCCACAGAATTTGAGAAGCATAAGGTAAATGGGGTAATATACCATAATGAATTAAGATGTGTTGATTTGGAGTTCCTGTTGTGGCGCAGCGGAAACAAATCCTACTAGGAACCCTGAGGTTGCGGGTTCGATCCCTGCCCTTGCTCAGTGGGTTAAGGATCCGGTGTTGCCATGAGCTTCGGTGTAGGTCACAGACATGGCTCAGATCCTGTGTTGCTGTGGCTCTGGCGTAGGCCGGCAGCTATAGCTCTGATTAGACCCCTAGCCTGGGAACCTCCATATGCCGTGAGTGTGACCCTAAAAAAAAAGAAAAAAAAAGATGTGTTGATTTTACAAATCACTTACTCTGAGATTCTGCTCAGCAAAGTGCAGTTCACGTATAACGTAATATAGACTTGCGACCACTGAGCAGATGTCAGCCCGGTATCTGTCAGAGAAGAGATCAAGGCCGGGGAGTAGCTGAAGGATTTCATACTGAGCATAGCAACGTTCAGCTTTGGGATGAGGAAGGGTGGTTCTGAGCAAACCCTGAAAATGAAAAAAGTGAAACAAAGAGCTGGAACTTGCATCTGCAACAATGACACAGAAAGGTAAGTACATGCATTACTTCTCAAAGTGCTTGCCATGTGCTTAGCACACTGTCCCCCTGTAATAAATGACCCTCACATTCTCATCACTGTAGGTTTCAAATGCTTTTATCACTCAAGATCGGCCTTTTAGGGAGTTTTCGTTGTGGGGCAGCAGAAACAAATCGAACTAGTATCCATGAGGATTTGGGTTCAATCCCCGGCCCCACTCAGGGGGTTAAAGGAGCCGGCATTACCATGAGCTGGGTGTAGCCTGCAGATAAGGCTTGGATCTGGCATTGCTCCGGCTGTGGTGTAGGCCAGCAGCTATGGCTCCGATTCGCCCCCCTGCCTGGGAATTTCCATATGCCATGGGTGCTTTTTTCCTAAAAAGCAAAAAAAAAAAAAAAAAGTTTGGCCTTTCAATTTCCATGATAGTTCAATATTTATTATTTTAAGAAATTATCATTATATGAAGTTAGCATTTGCTGAGGGTCAATTTTGTGTTTGGCACTCTTGGTAAATTCTTAGGAAATATTCTCTCATTTAATCCTTATTTAAGTTACTCCTAGAAGGAAGGGTGAGCATCTCACAAGTGGCTTAACCAATTAACTCACCTGAAGTCACATAGCTAAGAGTGGCAAAAAAGGGTTCAAAGTCATGTCTATTTAACTCAAACATCTATGTTCTTTCCACTATACTAACCTATAAGAAGAGGAGAGAAAAACCTATTTCAAAAGTCTAAATCAAATAGAGGAAATCCTGAATTTTTAAGTTGAATTATGTGAAATGGTGATTTGTTTAATTTGACCACTATTTATTTCTTAGATCGTTTCTATGATCAACGTTGTATTAGATGTTGGAAACAAGACGAACACATAAAATCAAACTGGACATTTGGGAGTGCTTCTTACATTATCTTAAATAATTAGTGTTTCTTGATGACATCATCATAAAGTTGTTTTTAATGTCTGTATCAGGAATGTATTTTAAACAAATTGCTCATGCAACTTAGAAGATACCTAGTTCTAAAACAGTATGCAGTTTAATTTTTAGTTGTATGAATTTGCTTTAAAATCATAAAGAGAATGACAGGTTTTTAAAATAAACCCCACCAGCTAATTTTTTTTTTTTTTGCCTTTTTCAGGGCTGCACCTGTGGCATATGGAATTTTCCAGGCTAGGGGTCGAATCAGAGCTGCAGCTGCCAGCCTATACAATAGCCACAGCCTCACAGGATCTGAGCCACATCTGTGACCTACACCACAGCTCATGGCAACACCAGATTCTTTCTTTCTTTTTTTTTTTTTTAAATGTGAAAGCAGCTTTATTTGGAGAGATACACGTTCCATAGGCAGCATGTGGGTTGACTCTTAACCCACTGAGCAAGACCAGGGATCAAACCGCATCCTCACGGATACCAGTCGGGTTTGTTACCACTGAGCCACAACGGGAATTCCCCACCGGCTAATTTTTATTTCAAGGTGTACTAAGAAATGCTTTCCACTTTTAAGCAAAAGATTAAACTTTTGCAAAATTATTTCCTAAAACATATATAGCATTATCTTCAAGAATGAGGGATATCGGGAGAGAATAAAGAATGCAACAGAAGGACTCCATTTTGGATTATCATTCTCTTTGCATCCTTGCCTCTCCACCTCTTCCCTTTGCAGCACAGGCAAGAGGTGTGGAACATGAGAAGCGGAAAAGTCCGGCTGTATACTCAGAGCAGCCTTTCCCAACGATCTCATCTGTCCAGATTTCACAAGTGATCAGACTCCTCTGATACACGGAACAAGGGTGTCCCACCCTTCAAAGTAGAAGCTTTAGGAGATTGCAGAGGCCCCTGCCTACACATCAAATCTCAGAATGTCTTGCATTTCAGATAAAAGCTCCTTTTCTTCTTCAGTAAAGTCAAACCCAAATCCTCAGAACTGCAAACACTCTGCTCTGTCGTTTTCAACTCATTTTTTGCTTTCATTATGTGGTATATTTCACATCGAGCACTTGAACAAAACTTTATTTAGAGAGGAGGCAACTTAAAGGCAGCGCTTCCAGGCCAATCAGACTGACTTGACTGCTCATTAGTAATGTGATGAGAGACTCCGCTTCCCTATCTGTAAAGCTCCTCCTTCTGCAGCAGAAAGGAGAAAAGTGACTCTGCTGAATGTGGAAGGTGAAAATGCCACTGGGGTGCAGTCATCAAGGGAAACATGGGCTTATGATATTTAACTGAGGTTCATGCTATTTTCCTACCTGTGAGTTTTATGAATAGGAGAAACTACTGCACTTTTTTTTTTCTAAACTAACGGAATGGTCGTGCTACTGAAGAAAGACAGACATAAACTTTTACCTGAAAGAGTAATGCAGACAAGAGGCAACAGTTGATTCTCTTTTCAACATCCACTGTCATAATAAATCTAAGTAAGTACAAGAAAAAGAAATTGATACATTGACAATATTCCAAATATATATATATATATTTGTGTGTGTGTGTGTGTTTTTTGCTATTTCTTGGGCCGCCCCCGTGGCATACGGAGGTTCCCAGGCCAGGGGTCGAATCAGAGCTGTAGCCACTGGCCTACGCCAGAGCCACAGAAACTCGGGATACAAGCTGCGTCTGCAACCTACACCACAGCTCACGGCAACGCCGGATCGTTAACCCACTGAGCAAGGGCAGGGACCGAACCCGCTACCTCATGGTTCCTAGTCGGATTCGTTAACCACTGCGCCACGACGGGAACTCCCAAAAATATTTTTATATAAATACATCTCTAATACTCCTAGGTGTTCCAAAATTCACATAGTTGGAGTTCCCGTCGTGGCGCAGTGGTTAACGAATCCGACTAGGAACCATGAGGTAGCGGGTTCGGTCCCTGCCCTTGCTCAGTGGGTTAACGATCCGGCGTTGCTGTGAGCTGTGGTGTAGGTCGCAGACGCGGCTGGGATCCCGCGTTGCTGTGGCTGTGGCGTAGGCCCGATTGGACCCCTAGCCTGGGAACCTCTATATGCCACGGGAGTGGCCCAAGAAATAGCAAAAAGACAAATAAACAAAAACAAAATTCACATAGTCTTTGTGATTCTAAAAGTGCTAATATTCATATAAGATCTAGAATACAAAAAGACAGAAAAAGTAAAATAAAAAGTCAGGAGGTCCCATCGTGGTGTAGCGGAAACGAATCCGACTAGGAACCATGAGGTTGTGGGTTTGATCCCTGGCCTCACTCAGTGGGTTAAGGATTTGGCGTGGCCATGAGCTGTGGTGTAGGTCGCAGACGTGGCTTGGATCCCGCATGGCTGTGGCGGTGGCCTAGGCTGGAGGAGAGAGTGAATGAGAGGCCGAGGGCCCCAGAGTTATCACCAGGCTCTGACATTCGGTCCAAGTCATCGGCCTGCCCCCACGCTGTTATTCTTGCTCATGTATCCACTGTTCATCCACGCATTTGTTCATTCAACAAGTAATTATTGAATTCCATCTCCACGCCCCGGCGCGCAGATACGCTGGAGAACAAAGCAAGGACTTGTGCCCACGTGGTGCTCACATGCCAGGGCCAGGAGGTGTTACAGGAAGGGGAGGTGGCCATAAACAAAAAACATCACAAATAAGTAAACCATATAACCCCATATGGCATGGACACAGCTGCCCAAGAACCGCGCATGTGGGGCGTGGCGCTCCACGTTGCACAGGTGGGCAGCCCACAAAGGGAGGCGACAGCTCTTACACAGATCACACCACAGTCACACTCACTGTGCAATCTTTGCAGATATCACCGCTCCTTGCAAACATCCCCAAATGCCAACTTTCGCCAGAAACTCCTCACTGTAGTCTTTGGAAACCGGAGGTGAAGAGCTGTCGGTGGCATGGGTGAGGGAGGCGCCAAACTCCTTCCACGTACGGAGCACGTCTTCTTTCCTGAATATGCCGTCAAGAGCTTGACGCCAGCATTTAAAAGCATCCCTCAAACAGAAACAGAGCGTCAGCCAGTGGGTTTTCTGTGATCTGTGTCATTAAATCTAGCTTCCAAAAGGGAAAGCAAATGCACTGAAGAAACATTTTAATTAAAATGTTAGCGAGTCAATCCATACCACTTATTGCTCATAACCATTTCTCTCTGGTAGCATTGGATGAATAAAATGCAGCAATGGAATATCATCAAGGAACTCAAATTTATGACAGGAGTTTTTCACAATAATTGAAAAATCTTCCCAAAGTTTCCCTTCTTCTAGTGGCTCCTAAAAACTACCTTTTCTTTTGTGCGAAGATGAGAAGATTTCCCAGTTCATGCAATGCCTGAACGTTAAGACTCCTTTGATTGCTGGTTTGAAGAACATCTGTATTTTTAATCAGGTGAAAGAACACGTGTCAGTCTCTGGAAAATACGTCCTTTATATTTGCAAGAATATTTTAAATTGCATTACACCTTAACTATGTAAATAAGCAAACGTCAAGCTAATAGAGCCTCTAAATGTCACATGATATAGATACAGAACGGGAGCCAACAATGTTCTATATGAACGTAGCGGGGTGGCAGATTGGGTCTCACGGGTAGGAAGCGTGAATGAAGTAGTGTACAGGTCAGACAGGTGGAGACGGTGAAGGAGAGAAATCCAGAAAAGCACACTAGGGAGAGAGGGCTGGGGATATCCATGGAAATGCCCTGTGTGGCCAGATATGTTCTTTAAGACCGGCGAGGAGGAGGAGGAGGTGGTAAGATCACAGAGATGTCTGAAAGCCACATGGAGGAATGGCGGTGCTATTCTACAGTAGATGGAAAGCCTCAAATGGTTTGTTTTGGAGCAGGGATGGGACAGAGGAAAGCACATCAGATTCCTCCCTTACTCAGATGCAAAAAAAAAAAAAAAAAGAAAGAAAAAAAGCCCATCTTTAATGTCACCTGAATTTGTTGTTGTTTTCTGATGAAGGCTTGCATCCAAGGATGTGAAGCCAAAAAACCCAACCCACATGGCAATGGTTTCTAATGGGGGCAGCACTGTCTCCTGAAGGGCATTTTAGAAATTTGAGAAAGGGTTTTTGTTAGGTGTCACCACGGCACATCTCCTGCTACTTCCGAGCTGAGGACCTGAGACACTGGCTGGCTTGTAGTGCACAGAACCCTCCCCAACAGTGAGGGAGAAGGTGAGGAACCTGCTTGCAATTATTTGAGTCCAACATCTAACTTCATTTTATACACAGAAAGGGTAATTTGCATGTTTTTAAAATGCTCTGAGTTTTCCAGAAATGTAATCCCAGTAATATTTCATTTTGTTTAGATGTTATCTAGGTTTTGCCATTTTCGATCATGGCACCAAAATTAACAATGCTGATGGTACCCGGGTCACCTGTACAACACCCCTGTACCAGTCGGCATCCAGAGCTGTCACGTCATGTGTCCCGCATGCCCCACATACAACATGTGAGCATCGGATGGCTCCTCCACGCCCCCAGTGCCTAAGCATGTACATACTGACACACACAGGGACGCCATGGTACTTGCCCTCCTTTTATATCTAGAGCTTCATATGGACTTTCTAAGAGGTACACAGGAAGAATATATTCAATATAAATTTTATTTCAGGGACTAAATGGGGAATTACAAAATGTCTGTTATAAAAAAGGGGATGTTGGGTCTACAGCACAGCTTGAACAGATACTGCTGAATTTGGAGAAAAGCCAAACCAAGCGCAAAGACAGGGAAAGCAGAATCAGCTGGGGTGGAGCAAAATCGCATCACAGCGGCCACGTCTTGATAAATGGGTCGCAGATTCGGTTCAAGTGGGAGGAACAGGAAGGTGCCTAGACTCTCGAGATGGTGACAGCCGTGCTGGGGAAGTGGGTGACAGCAGGGCTGGCAGCATCTTGTCTGACACTGCCCTGTCACTGCCTACAAGGGAGTGATGGACAGGTTCTATGTGTGCGAGCTCTTTCATTCTTTTTTTTTTTTTTTTTGTCTTTTTAAGGCCACACCCACGGCATATGGAGGTTCCCAGGCTCCACCACAGCACAGCCATGTGTGGTCTGAGCTTCGTCTGGGACCCACACCACAGCTCATGGCAATGCCAGATCCTTGACCCGCTGAGCGAGGCCAGGGATTGAACCCGCAACCTCATGGTTCCTGGTTGAAATCGTTTCCGCTGCACCATGATGGGAACTCCTCATTTCACTCTTAAAGATAACATTTCAGTTACTGTACAGCACAGGGAACTATATTCGAAATCTTATAATTACCTCTAATGGAAAAGAATCACTTTGCTATACACCTGAAACTAATACAACATTGCAAATCAACTACACATCAATTGAAAAAATTAATCCTTAAAAAAGATAATTATTTCAAGACGAAACGCAATCTCAACATGTACATGGAAGATTATACTGAAAATGAACTTACTAATGGTTTCATAATAAGAAGAAATTACGAGTCCAAGCTGTGAATGGGGAAGTTTGCTTTTCTCCACGGAGCTGAAAACTCGGAAGTGCTCCTGCGAAAGGTCAGGGGGGGTTGGCAGGTGCATCTCCTCTGTCCCCAGGCAAAACTCCACCTTTCCCGGAGTGAGCTTCAAGTTGTTCCTTCCTCCTCTGTCTCCTAAATTCACGAAGAACATTTAAAAGATTTTTTTCCAATGGAGAAGGAAGGGACGTTGAGGAGGAGGGGAAACATAGAAGGAAAGCAAAGGGAGAAGGAAGGAAAGGTTGTGTACAGAGCGGAGACTCATCTGCAGTTGGAGAGAGACTGTTTCCTTCAACTTAGTGTCTGCAGAGCCCAGGTGAGTGTGCGGTGTGTGCTGCACACATTACCTTGTGAGCACAGTATGAAGAGGGGCAGTTTGCCGGAGAGTTAATATAGAGACAGTGCTTTGCTCCTCACGGGGGTCGGTGGAAGCTGCAGTTTGAGTTTGCCTTTTTTTTTAAAGAGTTTCCAAGAGTAAGATGTTAGTTTGCCTCTAGGGCAGGGACCTCTGGGATAGAAGCAACATATAGATGGTTCTGACCTGAGGAGAAAATAGGAAAGAACCTATCTCTTTATAAGATCAGAGAACACACAGGGGAAAAAAAGAGGAACAATATTCTAGGCAAAGCAGTCAAAAGCTCATATGGATTTAAGTCTACAGCCCTAGGACTGGGGCTAAGCAGCTGAGAATGCTCTTGGTACCAGGTGAAATTCAGATTTAGGTGTTGGAAACCATTCTTAGGAATTGTATTTGCCTTTTTTTTTTTTTTTTTTTTTTTGCGGGGGGGCCACAGCTGTGGCGTGAGGAAGTTCCCACGCCAGGATCAAACCCATGTCACAGTAGTGACAATGCCAAATCCTTAGCAGTTAGCCTACCAGGGAACTCTTGTATTTGCTTTTTTTTAAATTCATGCCTTTAGCCATTATTAAGGTACACTATAACTGAAAAAAGTTTACACATGATATAGAGTCCATTTAATGTAATGTGAGTTTATGGACAATACAACCAAAAATTGTGGGTATATATCACAAAAAGTTCTTTTGGAGGGAGAAGAGGCAGCAACAACAACAACAAATACATACATATATAAACATACATGTATAAGCATATGCATATATATTTCTATCCATACACATACATAAATAAAATTGGTCAGTTATTGCAAAAAAAAAAAAAAGTCACATTTCCAAAAGACCAGTTTAGATAATAGCATCTTAGGTATAACTTTTAATCTATTTCAATACTTTAAAACAATTATTTCAGATTTATTGAAGTTTATTCTTTAGGCTTATTATTCTGATAAATTTGAACAGCAAGAATTGTAAACAAAGGAGGATTTTAACAAATTTTAAATAACCTAAATATAGATAATTTGGGGTCTCTCCTAGTCTAAATTTGAATTTCCTCTTTCTCCCTGGGGTTACTACTTAACCAGCTGAAGCCCTGCTTTGATTAAGTTGACAAATCAATAGATTTTGAGAAGGAAGAAAACAAGTGTAATGTAATCAAGAATAGTATCTTTTTTTAAGCTAAAAGAAGTTTCTAAGATCAAAATCTATGGTATTAATAAGAACTTTTATTGATGTGTATAGTAAAATGCATACCTTTCTTTGAGACTGTTAACGCAGTGCTTTGGTAAAAGATTTCAGTTAATTCAGTGTGAATCAATTCATCTACTTAGGAAAACAAAACAAGACTATAGCACCACACTTGCAAAGCAGATGCTAAGAACGTAGACGTACAGAATCAAAAATTAACAAACATGGTATCTAACGACTCAAGGGAGTATGCTGATTTCACAGAAGGCATAAGAGCAGATGAGTGAGACGGGGCTTTGGTTGGAACACAGTGTGAGAAAGAGAGATGCCATCCACTAGACGAGAAGACGAGAGAGAGAGCTGCAGGGAGTGGGCTTGTACCTGGGGGAGGGAGGAACCCTAAGGGTGGTTCCCCACCCCACCCCCAGTTCCTGTCAATACTGAGGAAGGGATGGAGAGTAAGTACAGGTCGGCTCTCCACTTCCACGGACACAGAATCCTGGGGGCTGACTGTACGGGACTCGTGCACCCCTCGAGTTGGGTATCCACTGGGGGTCCTGGAACCAATTCCCCACAGATGCTTAGCAATGACCATATTTTTACCTTGTGTCTGTGCAAGAAATAAGGAAAGCAACTTTCTGCTGTGTCGGATTGATCTGTTATGATATTTGGATTTTTCCAAGGTCTCTCTAAAACATCTCAAAGTGTCTGTCACGTCCACGGGCACACAGAGGAGCCCTTTGGCTTTGCTGTATTCTGAAAGGAGAGGGAAGCAGGACATTAGGGATGAAATGTTGCAGCAAGCCAACGAGCAGCAAAAGACTATCTAATTCAGAGAATTTCTTGGTCCCAAACTAAAGCTGCTACATTCAAAGCCCCCAGGTCTACAGCAGATGTTTCAACATTCAGATTGATTTTTTTTTTTTTTTGGTATATTTGACAGTTCTTTTTAGAAAAGAAAAAAAAAAAACCTGGAAAACTTCTGATTCGTATGAAATGCAAATAACTTTAGATCTTGCCAATTTTCCTTATGAAGCCTCCTACTTTTTCTTTTGCTGATCATAAAAGATGAAATAATCTACTCCTTTTCAGCAGCCTCTTCAAAGCCAAGGTGCCTTGGGAAAGAGACGAAAGGAGGAAACAAAGAAGCCTGGAGATGGGCACCTGCTCTCTTAAGAGAAGGAAAAGACAGCTTTCTAACGCTGGAGGATGTAGAGGAGAACAAGACGTGGCCATAAACAGGTGTCGAACTGAAAAGCACTCCTGAAAAGTGGCCAGGAAGGGCAGATGTGGGCAGAGTTGCCACGAGGTCTCTGGAGAGGAAGTGCTTGCTTGTCTCATTAATTAGGCTGCAGGCCGGCTGCAGACATCATGAAGCAGGCACATGGGAAAGAAGAAGAAATGGCTTCAGATGGATCCACAAAGGTATTTTCCTCTTCAACAAGTCGAACACGTTGAACGCCCCCTCGTAAAATCTGAGGTCTTGCTCATGCAGCGACTTGCTAGTGAACGGGGCTCTAAGAGGTGAAGAGGCATGACCTCTGGTCTCAAGAAAATCACAGTCTAGCTGAAGTGACGGGTATGCTAACATGGGAGGAGAAAAGCACACCTAGAGAGGGTGTCTGGTTACATGTTAAAATGAGGGAATGAAGATCAGTGGGGGGCGGGGGGAGCACAACAGCCTTCGTGGGAGAGAGGAAATGCCGGCTGTGTCTCAGAGGCTGGGGAGGTGAGACCAGGGAGAAGGAGGCGAGGGACTTCGGAAAGTTAGAACAAGAACAGCTGAAGCCGACGGACTGGTCACACTATGCCAACAACTAACTCTTAAGTAATGACTGCGATAGTCTCACGGAATCCTAGCAACACACAGAAGAGGTATGGACCATTATATTCTCATTTTACAGATGAGGAAAACCAAGCAGAGAGACGTCTGGGAGCCCCTCCTGGCTCATAGAAGTGGTTTGTGCAAAGAAAGGATGGAATCAGGAGTAAGGAGGGCGACAGAGGGTACAGTGAGAGGATGTGGCCAGTCCTTTTCAACTGAGGAGGGGTTGCCAGAGGCCTGAAGCCCTTGGTGAGTAAGTGGCCTTCGCCCTCTTTAATGGGCAACCAAGAAAGGGTTTTGAACAGGACCCTGGCAGAAAGTGATCAGTGTTTTAGGAAGAGAGCGCCAACAGCTGCATGCAGAGCAGCCCGCAATAGAAAGAGGCTGGTGGCTCGGAGGCTGTGAAGTTACAACACAGACATTGTATGACGTGAACTCCGCTAAAGTGGCAGCGACGGGAGGGAGGGAGGGGCCAGGGAGTGTGCCCAGGCTCAAGGCAAGCGGAGAGTGGTGAACTGGCTGTGTGGCAAAAGATAAAAAGGCGGGAGGGGTGGGAATCAGCTCTTCCCCATCTTTTAGTACCAATGACCTTGCTTCCCACCTCAGTGGAAAAAAATGGATGCTGTCCAAAGGGATTTTCTAGAAGCCCTACCACCGCACACACGGCACCTGTGCCCATCTGCTCTGCAAGGGCATCCCTCCAGCAATTCTCCTCTCCCTCCACATCATCGGTTTTCCCCTCCACTGAGTCATTCTCTCTCTCTCTTTTCTTTTCTTTCTTTCTTTCTTTTTTGTCTTTTTAGGGCCGCACCCGTGGCATATGGAGGTTGCCAGGCTAGGGGTCAAATTGGAGCTGCAGCTGCAGGCCTATACCACAGCCACAGCAACGTGGGATCCGAACTGCGTCTGTGACCTACACCACAGCTCATGGCATCACCAGATCCTTAACCCACTGAGCAAGGCCAGGGATCGAACCCACATCCTCATGGTTCCTAGTCAGATTCATTTCCACTGTGCCACAACGGGAACTCCCACTGAGTCATTCTCAATAGCACATTTTGCTTTTTGTCTCCTATCTTTAAAAAATTAAAAATAAAAAATAACTTCATCATCGCAACATTATTTGGAATAGCCAAGACATGAAAACAACTTAAGTGTCCATCGATGGATACATGGATAGAGAAAAGGTAGTATAATGAAATAATCAACCATTAACAAGGAAGGAGACCTGAATGAAATAATGCCATTTGCAACAACATAGGTGGACCTAGAAATTATCATACTAAGCGAAGTAAGCTAGAGAAAAACAAATATCATGAGATCACTAATATGTGGTATCTAATTTAAAATGATACAAAAGAACTTAGAAAACAGAAAGAGACTCAAAGTGTTTGAAAACAAATTTATGGTTATCAAGGGGGAAACGTGGGGGAGGGATAAATTAGGGTTTGGAGATTGACATGTATACACTATTATACATAAAATAGGTAACAAGGACCTATACCTAATATAACCTACTCAATACTATGTAATAACCTGTATGGAAAAAGAATCTGCAAGGAATGGTTACGTGTATAACTGTTTTACCTTGCTGTACACCTGAAACTAACACAACTTTGTAAGTCAGCTACATTCCAATAAATGCTATTTTTTAAAAAAGGAAGGAAATCCCGCCATGTGTGGACCATGAGAGCATTACGCTAAGTGAAACAAATCAGAGAGAAGATGACAACTATTGTATGATTTCACTTACATGTGGAATATTAAAAAAAAAAAAAAAGAATTCAAAGAAACAGCGTAGGTTGGTGGTTGCCAAAGGCAGGAGTTGAGAGGTGAGCAAGATGGGTGAATGAAGGTGGTCAAAAGGTGCCAATGTCTATTGATAAATAAATAATTCTGCAACTGCAATGTATAGCATGGTGACTCTATCTTAATTTATGTAAAAGAAAAAAAAACATTTAAAAAAAATACAAAATCTTTTCCTTGACTCTCCTCGTCCCTCAAGCCACCATTGTAGTTTTCTGCTTCATTTTTCAATAAAACTCCTCAAAAGTTTTATTGAAGCCACTTAAATCAGGCGTCACCTCATCATTTCATCCCAAGGATCTTCATGTGGTTAAATCCAGTGTTCAGTTTTTAGACTTTATCTCATATAAATTTTCAACAGCATTTGACCCAGTTGGTAACTCCCTCCCTCCTTGAAATACTTTCTTTACTTGGCTTCAAGGTCCATTTCCAACCTCCCGATCAATCTTCTTTGCTAATCTAAGTATCCATACCCTGGTGGCTCCCAAATTCACATCGCTGGCCCCAGCGCTCCTGAGGTCCAGAATCATCCATCCAATGCTCTCCTCTGCTCTTCGTGTACCAGACATCTCCAATGGAACAGGTCCCCAGCTGGCTTTCTAATCATTTCCCCCACACATTCTCTTCCCATAGTCTTTCCCCATCTTATTAAATGATGGTCCTGTCTTCCCAGTTGCTCAGGCCCAAAGCTGGTGTCATCCTCGACTCCTGTTCTTCTCTCATGCACCAGGTCAAATGCACAACAATCTCTCAACAGCTCCACTCTCTACCCCCTCTTCCACTCTGTTCCAAAACCGCATCATTTTCTGAATTATCGCAATCACCCTCCCAACCAGTCCCCCCATTTCTACCTTTGCTGCTCTCAGCATAGCAACCAGAGGACTCCTTTTAAAAATGTGAGTCAGCTCATGTCACACCCCTGTCCAAGACACTTCACTGGCTCCCCCATAACCAGAGCAAACACCAAAGCCTTTGCAGTGACCTCTAAGCCCTGACATGAGTGGGCTCCCCGTGACCTTGCTGTTCTCCCCATCGCTCCCTCCTGCACTGGGCAATCTTCCACCTGAGGGTCTGGGCACCTGTGGTTCACTTTAGCCTAGAACGTTCTTCCCTCTGACGTTCCTATGTCTTGATTCCTCAGCTCCTTAAGGTTATTGCATAACTGTTAACTTCTCAGGGGGGCCTTCTCGGATTACCCTGTTTAAAACTGCAGCAACTTCTCTTTAGTCCTCAGCATTCATTATCTTCTGATCTACTACATGTTTTATTTGTTTATCGATTGTCTCTGGCCGCTAGAATGCAAGTTCCATGAGAGCAGGGATTTTTGTCCATTTCATCCGCTAAATTCACCCCAGACCTGTAGCTGTCCCTGTTAGGTGGTACGTGCTCAATAAATATTTGTTCCGTGAGTGAATGACAGCAGTTTTCAGAGCTAAATGGCTGAGATAAACTTCATTAATCATCATTCCCACAGGTCTTAATCTGAATTGATCCTCACAGCACCTCACAACTCGGAGAGCTAGACATCACTCTTACTTTACAAGGAAGGAAAAGTGAATCTGAGGGACATTCACTTGCTTGAAATCCTTACAAGAGATCAGAGAACCGGTGTGCAAGTCTGATGCCTTTCCCAAACAGTTTCCCAAAGGATATCAGATTTGGGGAACAGGCAATGACCCCCAACACGAGGCTGACTAATTTGGGCACGGAGACACTCTGAGAAAGGACAGGAATAAGCCTGAGGTCCCTGTGAGCCGAGGGAGGTCCTGATGGAATTAGTAACACCGGTTCACATTCAGTGGCCATAGAGACACATCTTTGATTATACGCTGCTGTCTAGAAATCCTGGAGGCTCTAAGGCCAGAACATGGTCAGATGGAGAGACACAGCTGTGCCCCCACGAAGATCCCTCTTAACACGTTTCCCTACCACACATTTAGGAGAATCAAATACTTAGGCCACAGAAGCTCTTCTCATCTCACTGGAGATCTCACTCTTCCATCTCCTGTCCACCCCATCCTGTCTCCAGCAGCCCTCTCCTCTAAGAGGCACACTCCTGCACGACCCCTGTCAAGACATGACACCTCCCACCCCCATCTCCCACCCCCACCCTTGGGCACAGCACCCTGACGATTGCATGCGTCTGTTCTGTTTCTCCACTTTCCTTGCCAGAATTCACGAGCTTGGCTTTTTAAATTTTTTCTCCTTGGAGAGTGAAATCGGGAAAAGAAGTTAAGCCAACATAGGAAAAGGAGGAAGCGGGAAGCTCTCACCTATTACTGCTTTGAGACAGTTACTTTCTTCAGGCCTTTGTTTCAAACATCCATTAGAACTGGGTCGGTCATATTTACCTCCAAGGGTTATTGCTTCAGCCCGAGTGTGAAGGGCCCGGCACAGTGCCTGGCAAGAGGGAGCATTCGATAGACGGATGCTCACGTTATGACTGTTTCTCAAATATTTTATTTTTTTATTTTTTATTTTTCTTTTGCTTTTTAGGACTGCACCCACAGCCTGTGGAGGTTACCAGGCTAGGGCTAGAATCAGAGCTACAGCTGCCGGCCTACCCCACAGTCACAGCCACGTCTACAACCTACACCACAGCTCACGGCAATGCCAGATTCCCGACCCACTGATTGAGGCCAGGGATCGAACCCACAACCTCATGGTTCCTAGTCCGATTTGTTTCCACTGCGCCACGACGGGAATGCCCATGTTACTCAAATACTTGAAAAAATATCCCTTGAGCACTTGGCAGTACTTGGTGCCTCGCTAGGCACTGAGGGGGCACAAGTGAACAGAAGAGACACACTCTCTCACAGAATTTACATGCTAGAATAAAAATCACAAAGGCGTGCCAGTGACTGAGGGCAGTAGGAGGGGCCAGGAGGAAGTAGAGATGCCCACCATCTTCAAAAGATGGGGTCTAGCCATCATCATCCTGCTACTTTTTATCAAATATCTGTTTATAAATCATTCCTTTTCCCCCTAAATTATATTCCACTTTACTTTCTTTTTCCTTCTTTCAAGTCCAAGTATCTAGTCCCTAGAATCTAATTAGGGTTCTGTTGGTGCTTTGGTGGGTGGCTGTCTACAGGAGATAAATGATGCAGAGCAATAAGGAAATATCATTAGCTTTGCAGGCCTTATCCTTCCATCTCTGTCTCAAGGGGTTCCTCTCTGAAAACTTCCATGGATAATTCAAGAAGCTATTTTAAAGGAATAATAGCCACTACAGTTTGAAACAGGTAAGAAGAAGGAGGAGGGGGGGGGAAAGAAAAGACTAGATTTACTACGTCTCTCATTGTACCCACGCAACAGTAAGACTGAAATGCCACTGACTCCAGAGAGATGGAGTCACCAAGGAAGGATTCCGGGGAGGGGGGCAACATTTGGGCTGCTTTCAGCGCACTTAGTCGCATCAACCCAAATGCCCAGAGGCAGTAATAAAACACACCAGTCAAAGGGGTCAAAACTCCAACACACCTCAAGACTGAATTACCCCATTAGAGAACTTAAATACCAATAAGGTCAAAACTCAAGAAAGAACTCCCAGACAGAATGCAAAAACAGCTCCAATAAGAGGCAAACCCATAGAGTTATCTTCCCCCAAGAAGCTTAACAAGCAGGCAAGTTACTCATCCATACAGAAAGGCATCCATAAAGTAAGGTATTCTCATTCCTCCAAAGCCTACAGAGACTATACCAAATTACAAATGCATTATTAAAGAGCTAGAGGGAGAAGAGAAAGCTGTTAAATAATGAGAACACCGAATGTTCCTGGGCACTGGAGCATTACATTATCTGTTCTGAAGAATTAAACGTATCAAGCGTTACCACCAAACGCTGTTACGCCAAAAGAAAATCTATGATGTTCTAACGCAGCGATCCTGGGTGGAAACCGCCCGGAGTATACTTGGTCTTTTTAAAAATTCTTTCAAGAAATGCAAACATGTCGTGGTGATATACATAACACCCATTAAGCTAATTATAAACATGGTAATGATCTGTATTTGGTATGCTGGAAAAAATGCAGCATCCTAAAAATTTGCCTCATAAGCCCAAAAGTCTGGGCCAAATTATGCTCTTAGTCACAGAGGTCCTAGAGTTTTATAAAGAGCTATAAGGTGGATGCCATGGTTTTAACGATAATGGCGCAATAAAACAACCCATAGTTACTATGTGGGATCGTCTAAAAATAATGATGAAACTATCATAATAAGTCACGCTAAAGTACCTGTCTCTCCAAAACTACTGACATATAGCATTTTTTTTTCATGAGAGCTCTATGTTTGGAAGAGAGTCTAACCTGGAAAAGGACAAAGGGCAAACCGACCCAGTAGCTCAGGGGACCCCTTGTGGGTTGAGCATCAGACAGACCAGGGTTTGAATCATGGTTCCAGTCCTCGCGAGCAACATTTAATTTTCTCATGTGCAATGTAAGCACAATAAGAGCTACCCCCTCGGATGGTTACAATGGAAGAAAATAATAACTATTAAGGACTTGGCTCCATAGATGACTACTGCCATTACAATATTTTTTAGACTTTATCTACCTGAGTATTCCTGCTCTACGCGTTGCTCAACTGGGCTGTACTTCCACCACCACCGAGAGCCTTTCCAAAGGATCCCTGTGGCCGGACCCCCCTGCCTTCCTTTCTGTCTCACCACCTGCCATCTCATCTCTCCCAATGTAATTTTAATGACAGGTAGGCAAGGTGCTTTTGTGACCCATCCGTGAGCACCTACTGGTCATACAGGTCTAGAGTTTGGCTAGGTATGCTTTTCCTGGCTCATATATGCCAGTCGTCAATTTGACGCATTTTTTGACATTTGTTGCCAGGTCTGTTTTGGATGGAGGGGAGAGTGTCAGTCACACTCTGAGCCATGGATCCCCTGATTTCAATCACCACCACCATCCTGGGGACTGAAACACAGACCTCTGCTGAGGACCTCACTGGGGCATCTAATCACATCCTGCATCATTCCACTCAGCGATCCTTCAGGCATCTCAAACACACTAAATGCAAAGTAACGTTCTCCTCTAACCTGCCCTCCCTTCATACGTACATATAAAGATATCATGTCCATGTAGCCACCTAAGCCAGAAACCAAGGCGACATGAATTCCTCCCTTCCTCATCCATCCCCCTCATCTCACAACTACGTATCTGTCCACCCTGTGTTCTCACTGCCCAAGTCCAGGACCTCGTCATGTTTGTAACACAAGCCAGCCAGGAGCAGCTGCTCTCCTGCCTCCAACCTTCACCCATGCTGCTGCCGAAGGTTCGTTCGGGAATACAAATGTGGTCATCTCATTTTCTTTCTTTAAATCCTTGCAACTGGCTCCCCTCAGCTCTTTGGATAAATCTGAATCTCTTTATCATACCTTCTAAGACCCTTTGTCACTCAACTCCTGCCAACCTTTCTAACCTGGGCTTTCACCTTTTACTTTTATGTTAACTCCACCCGATTACACAGAGTCTCTCAAAAGAGATGCTAACTGTGAGCTATCATTGTTTACAGCAGCAGCAGCAGCAGTCATAATAGTACAGACCTTATCACGTGACCCTATAATCTCTGGTTATTAACCAGTCTCCTTCAATGGACTGTAAACCAGATAACAAATCTTTAGTCTCATTCATCTTTGTATTCTCAGGACCTATTACAACACTTAACGCATGGTGGATACTCAATGTTTGCTGAATGACTGAACAGCTGCCTGGCTGACTCTGGGAATGTACGCACGCATGCATACCTACACACACACACCCCCCTAAAATCAATAGATAAATGAATGAAAGAATCCTAACGCTTCAAAGGGAAGACTTGCATTTCTTTCCTATACCTGAAACAGAGACCCAGGGAAAGTGCAATTGAGAGAAGGCATTAGTTCCATTTTCACCTTATCCTATTGCCTCCTTCCTACAAGCCACACTGCCAAAACATTCTGAGACGCTTACCAGCTACAAGCAAGAGCCAGGATGTTCTCAAATCTTCTCCTGCACTCTCATTAAAAGCCCTACAACTTAACCTTGGTAATGTCAGCAGAACAATCTATGTTGGTTATGGAATTGGAAGTTATTATGGGAGTCAAGGCAGAACAAAGAAAACAGCTAAAGGTCAATTTAAAGGCGTCCCAAGTGAAATTAAAAACAAGAAAAAATGCATAAAACCGTATTTCCCCACATTTATTTTTCCCATTAATTTCCTCTCTCCCTCGTCTTTTATTTCTATTCTTTAACTTGCAGATTAAACTCATAAAAATGTGTTTTAATTTCCCGTAAGTGACATCTACAGCCACGTTGTAGATGGTAAATTTCGAATGAATTATTTTCAGCCAAATAAACCTGCAAAAGAGATTTTGCAAACATTTTCATTATGGAAGACCTGACAGGCAGAACACAACAGCAAACCCTGTTTGGAAGGAAACAGAAAGAGTTTCAAGCTAAAATTCATTCCAACCTGAAGAGATAAGCTTTTTAAGGAAATCTGTGTGGTTTCCAGCCGTTGTCACTTCATTGGTTGGAGGATTAATCTTGAGTTGTTTCCCAATGAAATTTCGACAGGTAATCTTAAAAAGAAAGGTGAAAACAAATATTACTTAGGTATTTATAGCCAAAAATTTTCCTTACTTGAAATGTTCATCATTTGTCAAAAAAAAAAAAAAAAAGAGAGGTGCAAAAAGATGCTACAAATAAAAGCTTCAGAGTAGCATTCAATCATGAGAACTTTCAGGGAAAAAAAAGTGGCTACATAATTTTTCATATTTCTTTTGTACAGCACAGCTGGAAAAGCATTACGCAAATTAGGTAGAGCAATTAGAATATGATTTCTCTGATATTCTATAAATTCACTAGCCTAAATTTATCTTCCATTATGTAAGTTGAAACATATTTAAAATAGAGGCTGTTTTTCCAATGGCAGATCTTCTCCCTACTCATAATTAACACAATTTAAACTACCCTGGTGAAGTTTTTCAGAACTAACTAGCTCTGTAGCATTTTTAAAAAATATTTTAATAGATACTTGGAGTTCCCGTCATGGCTCAGTGGTTAACGAATCCGACTAGGAAGCATGAGGTTGCAGGTTTGACCCCTGGCCTTGGTCAGTGGGCTGAGGATCTGGCGTTGCTGTGAGCTGTGGTGTAGGTCGTAGATACAGTTCGGATCCCGAGTTGCTGCGGTCGTGGCATAGGCTGGCAGCTACAGCTCCAATTAGACCCTTATCCTGGGAACCTCCATATGCCGCAGGTGCAGCCCTAGAAAAGACAAAAAGACCAAAAAAAAAAAAAATTTAATAGATACCTGAGTCTTAAAATGGTAACATATCTGAAAACAGAATATTGTTTGTTGTTGTTGTTTTTTTAGGGCCACATCCACGGCACATGGAAGTTCCCAGACTAGGGGCAGCATCTGAGCCATGTCTACAAACAACACGACAACTCATGACAATGCCAGATCTTTAACCCACTGAGCGAGGCCAGGGATTGAACCCATGTCCTTATGGATACAAGTCAGGTTCGTTACTGCTGAGCCACAACAGAACTCCCTGAAGACAGAACATTTTTATGTATTTATTTATTTATTTATTGGGCTGTACCTGCGGCATACAAAAGCTCCCAGGCCAGGGATTGAACCTATACCATAGCAGTGACCCAAGCCACTGCAGTGACAATGCTGGATCCTTAACCTTTAGACCACCAGGGAATTCTCTAAAAACGTCAACATTTTTAGACATAAGGAAATTCTTTGAAAAGGTCCAAGATCCTCTCCTCTTCATTTCTCCATTCCCACCCTATCTTGAACTAACCTATCCCTTTCCTTCACCTAACTTAGAGCTGAACCACGGCATTTATGGGCCGTAGGCATTTGTGACGCCATAGGCCTACCGCTTCATCAAAAAATATTGAAAATTATATTTTATGACTATATTGGTATACATATAAATATAGGAATTATAAAAACTAAAACATCTTCTTTGACCTAAAAGTTATTTTTTTTTCTCATTTTAAAAGAAACAAAAACATTTAGTGGCCCCTAAAAAAGTACTGTGGCTCTAGACACTGTCCCCACTGTGCCTAATTGGTAAATACTCCCCGATCTGAAAATAAGCACCATGTGTACAAGGACTTAATTTTTATTTTCCCTGTATCTGGAAAATATTGGCACATGGTGACTCTCGATAATGTTTACTGATTTGAGTAATAAATGGCTAAGTGAAAATATTAACATTTATTGGGTTCCTAAATCTTGTTATTTGTATGTGTACTAATAAGAAATCACAACTACATGAATAATAGAGCCAAGCTTACCTTTTGTTCATGCTCAGCCTCATATCTCACACAAGGCTGTTGGGTAATATCTGGGTCCTTGAACTTGGATATTCGTAGAAGTAGCTGGCGCTGTGCATACACCAGGAGTGGTGTCACTTGCTCTGTATATCTCTCACTAGACAAGGGAGAAAATATATTAAAAACCAATATTAGTAAGGACACATTCTTTTCAGTGAAATCTGTCACTGTTAACTACCCTTACGGCAGTACTTACTGTGAAATTGTATTGAACTGAATGGCAAGTGATACCAGCGTTTCCCATTTTTCCACTTGGTATAAAAGTTGCAGAGATTTTAATACGAAGTCGTGGATCCATTTCAAATCAACTACATTTACATCATCCAAAGGATCCTCAAAAGTAAGGCTAGAACCACCGCTGTCATTTTTAATATTTCCATAGCAACTTGGAACACTGAACTCTCCTTTGTCTTCAATAGTCTGCAAGTGGCACATTGAAAAAAAAATTGTGTAATTTCAGATTTTGCCACACCTTTTTTCTGAATACTGAATGTATAGATAAAAATATGGCACACCAAAGAACTGAACAGAAAAAAAATTTAATGTTTTTATTGGGCAAATCAAAAGCATGGTAATGAGAGCCAGCAGAATTTCTGGGAGAATGGAAATGTGCTGCACCTGTGCTGTTCAACACAAGAGCCACTAAGCACACGTGGACTGCCCAGCTGTTGCAGTATGACTAGTGCGCCTGTATTTTTAATTTGGTTTAATTTTAATTAATTTAAGCTTAAATGTAAATAGCCACATATGGTTACTCATTACTGTGCTTCCTGGTACACAGTCACTATGTAAGTAAGGGTACTAAACCAATAAATAAGGTAAATTATTGAGGAAAAACAGGTTTTAGTATATATAAGTAAGTATCCTTAATACATTGGTTACTTTCCTTTCGGAGAATAATATGTCCAATACCCTGAAGCAAAGGTCAAACTTACGGTGAAGAAAATCTTCTAGAAGACGCTCTTTTTGCCTAAGCCTAAAGGGTTACTAAGGAACTATTGTGTTCATTTCAGATTAAGTTCCTGATGAATCTGGAAATTCTTTTTTTAATATGATTTTAATTTTTTCCATTACAGTTGACTTAGTGTTCTGTCAATTTCTACTCTACTGTGTACTAACAATGAAATATTAGGAAAGGAATATAAAAATATCTTTTAAAATTGCACCATCAAAAATTGAATACCTAGGAATAAACCTGACCAAGGAGATGAAAGATACATGCTGAGGGGTTCCCTTCGTGGCTCAGTGGTTAACGAATCCGACTAGGAACCATGAGGTTGCGGGTTTGATCCCTGGCCTTGCTCAGTGGGTTAAGGATCCGGCATTGCCGTGAGCTGTGGCATAGATTGCAGACATGGCTCACATCCCCTGTTGCTATGGCTGTGGCATAGGCCAGCAGCTACAGCTCTGATTAGACCCCTAGCCTGGGAATCTCCATATGCTGTGAAAGCGGCCCTAGAAAAGGCAAAAAGACAAAAGAAAAAAAAAAGATATATGCCAAGAACTATAAAAATATTAAGCAAGGAAATTAAAGAGGATTCAAAGAAATGGAAAGATATTCCATGCTCCTGGGTTGGAAGAATTAACATGATAAAAATAGCCATGCTACCCAAAGAAATATACAGATTCAATGCAATTCCTATCAAATTACCCAGGACATTTTTCACAGAACTAGAACAAACAATCCAAAAATTTATATGGAACCACAAAAGACCCAGAATTGCCAGAGCAATCCTGAGGAGCAAAAACCAAGCAGGAGGCCTAACTCTTCCAGACTTCAGGCACTATTACAAAGCCACAGTAATCCAGACAGTGTGGTACTGGCACTAAAACAGACATACACAGACCAATGCAACAGAATAGAGAACCCAAAATAAACCCAGACACCTGTGGTCAATTAATCTTCAATGAAGGAGGCAAGAACATAAAATGGGAAAAAGAGAGTCTTTTTAGCAAGTGGTGCTTAGAAAACTAGATGGCCAGATGTAAATCAACAAAACTGGAACACATCCTCATGCCATGCTCAAAAATAAACTCTAAATGGCTTAAAGATTTAAACATAAGACAAGACACCATAAATCTCCTGGAAGAGAACATGGGCAAAACATTCTCCAACATCAACCGTACAAATGATTTCTTAGGTCAGTCTCCCAAGGCAATAGCAATAAAAGCAAAAATAAACCCATGGGACCTAATCAAACTGACAAAATTTTGCATAGCAAAGGACACCATTAAAAAACAAACAAAAAGACAACCTATGGAATGGAAATTCTGTAGGCAAAACAAAGTCTCTTAGATCCACCTACTGGCCAGACTAGAGCCTAATAAATAGTTAGTACCTCGAGTCTTGCCCCTCCTAACTCAGTGGTACCACTGAAGGTAATCCATGCATAAGAGAAAGTAGATATCAACAAAAGTAGTTAAGGACAGGAGTGCCTCCACTTGCCTCAACAAAAGTAGAGGATAAACATCCCCTCTCACAAGATTCATAGTCCTTGAATTTGGAAGAGACCTTGGAAGTCACCTAGCTGTGAAATGCCATATGCACACCTGAAGTCAGGCTGTGGATGTGTGATAACAGTAGCGATCTGTGTGAATTTGCCTCCTTAGCCCAGTGCCTGGCACATTGGACACCCTCAGTAAAGGACAGTTATCATCTTCTTGATGTTATGAACTCCATCCTTGAAGCCCAATAATCAAAAGTCAAGATAGAGAGCTCGAGATGCCATCGGTCCCCTTTGTCTAACTCTTCGCATTGTGTGGATGAAAAGCACAGCCAGTTATGACGACAGGTGATAAATCCAAAGCAATTGTCACATTTGTTAGCAATTCCCCATTCCTAACCATCCATAAAGATAACCATATACGGGGTTCTTTTTTTTTTCTGTCTTTTGTCTTTTTAGGGCTGCACCCATGCCTATGGAGGTTCCCCGGTTAGGGGTCTAATTGGAGCTGCAGCTGCTGGCCTACACCCCAGCCACAGCCACACCAGATCCAAGCCACGTCTGCAACCTACACCACAGCTCATGGCAATGCTGGATCCTTAACCCACTGAGCGAGGCCAGCGATCAAACCTGCAACCTCATAACAGAGGGGGTTCTTCAAGTCTGCCTCTGATGGATTTCATATAATCTTTGATTTACTTTTTATAGGCTCCTTTTGTGAAACTAGTTTTCTGCAAGTGATGGTTTATGATAAGATCATTACCAGCAATGACTGTACTTTCAGTACCTTTGCCTTGGGTACCAAAAACATTGGCCAGCAGAGCACATGTCCATCAGTGTTATCCTCTGTCCTACTGAACATCTTCCCCTCTAGCTCCAGGGACAGCCTAGTCATGATCTCCAGGATCGTCTAAGTGTTGAGGACCACCTCCTGCCGGCTGATGAGGTCCAGGTAAATAGTCACGGGTGGCAGATGGAGGCAGACGAGAGCTGCCCTGACTTAGCAGGAGGCCAGAGCTCAGAGCAAGCATAGTGCAACCAGAGCGGGAAGAGGAGCAGGAGAAAAAAGCAGTATCAAATTTTGCAAATGCTTTTTCTGTCTGTATTTCAATGGCCGTATGATTTTTCTCCTTAATCCTGGTAATACAATGAATTACACTGATTAATTTTCAAAGGCTAGACTTACCTTTCTGGGATAGACTCCACTTGAGTCATCCTTTTGTATACTTTTATATATCACATTTATACATAATTTGCCTATTTTATCTATTGCTGGGATTGATTTTGCTAAAATTTCATCAAGGAGTTTTATGTCTATATTTATGAGTGATATTAGTTCATAATTTTCTTTTTGATATATTTTTTAGGGTTAAGATGGCCTCACTTCTAAAAAATGGTATATGATTTATTTTTCTTCCTTACATGTTTGCAAAAATTCTGCAGAGATATACGCTGGCTCTGGGGTTTTCTTTATGTCAAAGTTTCTGATTGTGAATTCAATTTTTTTCTTTTTCTTTTTAGGGCCAGTATGGAGGTTCCCAGGCTGCCGGCTTATGCCACAGCCACAGGAACGCCAGATTCAAGCTGCATCTGTGACCTACACCACAGCTCAAGGCAACGCCAGATCCTTAACCCACAGAGCGAGGCCAGGGATCGAATCCGAAACCTCATAGCTCCTAGCCGGACGCATTTCCGCTGCAACTCGACAGGAACTCCGTGAATTCAATTTAATATATTTAGGGCACCTCATTTTTTCTGTAGCTCCTTGTGTCAGATTTGTCAAGTTGTACTTTGTTTTTGGCTGCGCCTGTGGCATGTGGAGTTCCCGGGCCAAGGATTGAGCCTGTGTAACAGCAGAGGCCTGCGCGGCTGCAATGACTATGATAGATTCTTAACCTGTTGTGCCATCGGGGAACTCCTCAAGTTGTACCTTCTAAAAAACATGTCCGTTCTACCTAAGTTATCAGATTCATTAGTAAAAATTGGTCTCTGTAATATTCCCTTATTTTTCTTTTGCTATCTATAGGACCTGTAGCTATATCTCTTTCATTACTAATATCAGTAATTTGTGCTTTTCTCACTTTTGTTCTTCATCAGTATTCCTAAGATTCTGCCAATTTTAACAAATCTTTTCAAAGATTAATTTATTGACTGTATTAATTTTCTATTTTTTGCTTTATATATAATTTATTTCTGCTCTTACCAGTCTTTCATTTCCTCTCATTATTTCCTTCACTTTATTTTACTTTGGTTTCAATTACTCTTCATTTTCTAGCTTCTAATAAATGAACACTTAGATAACTGATGTTATAGCTTTATTCCTATTTATGAAACATTTAAAGCTACAAAGTTCCCTCTTAGCCTTGACTTATATGGAGCTCACAAATTTTGATATGTTATCATCTGTTAAAATACTTTTTAAATTTCTCTTGTGTTTTTTTCTTTGACCTACTATTTAGAATGATGTTCTTTAATTTCTGAATATTTGAAGACTTTTCTTCCTACACTGTATTAATCCTTATAATATAGTGGCCAGAGAACATACTCCTTAATATCTCAGTCTTTTAAGTTTTATTAAGACTTATTTTTTGACTCTACACAGGATCCATCTTGGTAAATGCATTATGTGCCTGTGCTCTGTTTCCAACCCATCTCAATGTACTGCACAACAATTCTGATCCAGTTACCCCAGAGTTAGGGTCAGATGCCACAGCTTTAAGGGCTCAGTGCTCGCTTGAAGTGCCAGTCACAAGTCCCAGCGTCATCCACACTTCTGAGTGACTGGCCATGTATTCAGGTTCAATGGTTTTGTAGAATGACTCGGAACTCACTTTCTTATAAGGGATACAGCTCAGGAATATCCACGTGGAAGAGGTGCATAGGGCAAGGTCCAGAAGGGTCCAAGATAAGGAGCCTCTGGGCCCTCTCCCTTTAGATTTAGGGCTTGACACCTACCAATACATCAATGTGTTCACCAAGCAGGAAACTCTTCAAGATTTGGGTGTCCAGAGTGAATTTTAAATCTCTTATTTGGTGTACACGCATTTATGATTAATGTGTTCCTGATAGCTTCCATTTGGCTTCTTGCTAGGGCTCTTTTTTAGGTAGTTACTTTGGGGATTATTAAATGCATCCTTAACTTATCACATTCCACTTAAAGTTAATACTGTATCACTTGATATTTATATAAAGATTAAGAACTTATAGCAGTTTAATTTTATTTGCCCTCCCGGTCTTTGTGCCATTGTTGTCACATAGTTTTCTATCTGGAAATGTTATAAACCCCATGACTCAAAGTATTTATGTGTTTACTAACTTTCAATGCGTTTAGGTTATATGATGTTTGCATTTTTTCTATTTTATTTTCATACTTTAAACTATAGTATAGATTTGAAATGGCTGCAAATTCTACCACATCTAGAATAATAGAACAGAGATGATAAAGCAGTGAAATAAGTTTCAACCAACAAACTGTATGACTTTCATAGGATTTTTTTCTCTGTCAAAAAGATTACTATGAGGATTAAGTGTATTTAGGTTAGTTTATGCAGAAGCTGGAGTTCAGTAAATGTTTCTTTTATTCTAAATGTTCCATTTAGAAACTGAATTTTCAGGCTAAGATATTTGTAATTAACATCAATGTAAGTTATATGCTATGAACCAAATAACAGTGAGAAGCAAACGAAATACATACAAACCAAATAACAACTCAAGGAAAACATTAATTTCAGAGTTCCTGTTGTGGTGCAGCGGAAATGAATCCAACCAGGAATGAGGTTGCAGGTTCTATCCCTGGCCTCACTCAGTGGGTTAACAATCTGACGTTGCCGTGAGCTGTGGTGTAGGTCGCAGACGTGGCTTGGATCCTGTGTTACTGTGGCTGTGGAGTGGGCTAGTTCCAATCAGACCCCTAGCCTGGCCTGGGAATCTCCATGTGCTGCGGGTGTGGCCCTAAAACATACACACACACAAAATTAATTAATTCCTACTTATCCCGAATGGCATGACACAAATATTTGTTAACTGAATACAATAAAAATAATTACCCAAATACTCTTACCTTAATAGAATTGATATTTTGTAGTTCTATTAACATGTCAATAAGTAATTCTGCTCCCAAATAGAATGGTAAAACAGAGATACAGAGAAAGCCATCCTGGCTGATGGGAAATGATTTATACAGATCCACCGCTTGTTTATGAAGTATCTGTAGCTCCTGGGTAAAGTTCCATAGGGCCCTACAGCAGTTTTGAAGCAGAGTCCAATAGCCCCCACGATGAGCCAGAACCTAAGACACACACAGTATTCAGAAGATGCCCAAGTTCCCAAAGTTATAGATCTCTGAATGACTTCATCTTTCTGCAGATATTATATGTCAGTAATGAAAGTGCTAACACCATTTGTTATCTGCCACTTACATGTGCCAGACTTTGTGCCAGACATTTACCGGCACTACCTCTGTCCATTCTAATGATAACGCCAATGAAGTACACATGCACTAACCTTCTGCTCAATTTACGGATGAGGCCACGGGGGCCTGGGCCAACCCGTCCCACGAGGTACAAGTCTACTAAGTGATGAGCTAAGATCATCAGCAGTCTGACGCCAACACACCTACTGTTCTAGGGACCGGGAACTTCACAGTCAGCAAAGGCAACCAGACCTGCCCTCATGCAGCTTCAGTTTATTAGGGGAGACAGACACTAGGTAAGCAGGCAAAAGCACAATTTCAGGAAATGATAAATGTTGTAAAGGAAAATAAAGCAGAAATGGGGCAGAACTTAACGAGGGTGAGAGGACAGGTCCTTTCAGACAGGGTGGTCAGGAGAGAAATCCTCTCTGAGGATGTGACATGTGAGCAGAGACCTGAAAGTGGAGTTGAACAAGTCAGGTGGAGCTGGGGCGGGGGAGGAGGAGGAGCGCATTTGGGGCTGAGGGAACAGCAAGTACCAAGGATGGAAGGTGAACCTGAGGGCTAAGGAGAGAACTAGCTTAGTGCCTGCAGGACACAGAGGGGAGAAGAGACTGCACAAGAGCAAGAGGAGCTGAGTTCTGAGCGATGAGAAGGACCTAGACCTTCTAGGGCCCTGAAGCTGGTGGAAACGGGGGTGGGATGCAATGCTCATGGTCAAGGGGGATGATGGGGGTTTACTTTACTTTACCTTTTTTTTTTGCTTTTTAAGGCCACACCCGTGGCAAATGGAGGTACCCAGGCTAGGGGTTGAATTGGAACTACAGCTGCCAGCCTACACCATAGCCACAGCAGCATCAGATCTGAGCTGAGTCTGCAACCTACAAACAGCTCATGGAAATGCCAGATCCTTAACCCACTAAGCAAGGCCAGGGATCGAACCCACAACTTCATGGTCCTTAGTTGGATTCGTTTCTGCCGCACCACGACGGGAGCTCCTACTTTATGATTTTTAGAAGTCACACTCTCTCCTGCTGTGTAGCACTGGGAACTATGTCTAGTCACTTATGATGGAACATGATAATGTGAGAAAAAAAGAATGTATACATGGGTCACCAGGCTGTACAGTAGAAAAAAAAAGTTATATAAAAAATGTGTAAAAAGTTAAAAACAAAGAAAAAATAAAAGTCACACTCTACTTCTCAAAAAAATATGGGAACTTAAATATTCTTTTCTTGTCTAGAATGGATAGATTTCTTCCCACCTCTTGAGAATTTGAAGTATATCCCCTTCTTGCAATGAGAAAAAGGAAATGAATTTCTCTGTACCTAATGATTCCAATTCTGGGCTTAATAATCTACCAAATATTTAAGAAGAAAAAGAGAAAAGCATTTGACAGAAGACCCAAGTAGCCTGTAGAAGCAGGAGGTCAGGAGAGGCACTGCCTTTCCATGGCCTAGAAAGATCTTCCCCTATGCTAGAAAAAGGAGTCTGTGATGCCCAGGAGGGATCAAGGGCCCAGAGAGGAACCCCTGGTGTCACTGGAGGTGCCCATGTCCCAAGGGTGGCAAGAAAACAGCAGAGGGGTGTCTGAATATTCATGGAGACTTGGGAGACAAGGGCGAAGGCCACCTCAGCTCTGGGCAGATGGCTGGCCAGTGACTAAAGGGGTCCACCCTTCTCCCTCACAACTTGACCATGTATAAGACCTCAGTACCAGAGCAGGCAAGCCTCAAAGATGACTGCACAAACCCCAGCAATTTTAGCCTCACAGTTGGAAGTAAAACTACAGATAACAAGTAAAGAAATGCAATGTACTTTACATGCCCAGATTCATGGGCTGAGACTCATAACCAATACACTAGCAAAGAAGAAGGACCCCCTTACCATTGCTCTCCTGCAATAGAGAAAGATCTTCATAAAATGATCCAATAGACCCACATGGGTGGATTGATCCTTTTCTTTCCCACTGAGACCTGACTGAGAGTCTGATTCATAAACCATTTGCGTTTTGGAAACATCTTCGTCACTCGTTTTGGAATTAAGAAATGCCGAGAATTCTTCAGCATCTACAGTACAAAAATAAAGTATAATGTTATTGGAAACAGAGAGTTTAAGTTCCAGAAAATGCCATAGGTGACCCGCATCAAGCAAATCATTCAGATAACAATGCTGCATACATCTGGAGAAAGGGTAGGATTTTCACGCGTGTGATGAATCAGGGAAAGTTTCCAGAGAAGGAGGGGCTTAGATTAGTTCTTAAAGGGTGATCATGATTTAGGTACATGGGAAGAGTATGGGGAAGAGTATTCTTGGCAAGGGTGATGGCCAAGGGAACGATGCACAGGCAGGAATGTCATGTTTTGGGGGGGGGAAATGATAGCATCCCATTCTTCCCTAATTTCCCCCTGCAAAACAGACATGCGTGCGTGGGAAGGCAAGTAGCAGCCCCTGGAGCGAGGCAGTGCAGCCACCCTGACCACTCATTCTTCTGCTGCTGTGCTGTAAAAACACAGAGGATTTCTCCTGACACAAACATTATCTTCTTAGGACTCTGCATTCAGTAATAAGTCTCAATAGCAGAATATTCTATTGCCAATTTCATGGATGGTCATAGGGAGCTCGTTTAAAAAAAAAAAAAAAACCCTCAAGAAGCTATATATGTTGTAATCTACATTCAAAACTTGGAGTCTTTCTATGCCTAGAGAATTTATATTCAATTACTTTCACATTCATAGTATGACACGCAGGTACCAGTTAAACTTAAACTACACCCTAGAAGAAATTACAGAGCATGTCAAGTACCTCAAATATGAATCAAAACTCCTGGGGCAGTTAACCAGCATATGAAGTATCCTGATCAGCAATAAGTTATAAAGTATTTAAAATGCCATTATTAAAAATCTACATAAGAGGGTCTGTAATAGCATAAAGATACTAGAAGTAAATTTTCACTTGTGAAATGAATGATATTCAAGATAGGTGATGGCTTAGAGAGACTGTCATCAGTGCTGCACCCAGACGGAGAGCCCTGTTCACCAACGTCTCTTGACCTCCAGGAGCCCCTGTCACCTGACCAGAAGACAATACTGGCTGGTCCTGCCATCAGAATATTATTGCTTTCATCCCGGAATAAGCTCACACGGAAGACACGAACTGGAAGTCTAAGGCAAGAGTGGCCTGTTCTGAGTCCAAAATCAGAACAGCGAAATAACGATGTGATGTCTTCCTGCCTGCTTCCCTCAGTAGGTCTGGTGGAATCTGTTCTGAAACTTATTTCCACTAAAACATAGCACCTGATAGCAAGTCTTCTACCTTGACCACTGGAAGTACTAACATTTTTTTTTCACTTAAAAAAAAACAAAACTTTTTATTAAAGTATAGTTGACTTACAATGTTGTGCCGATTTCTCTTGTACAGCAAAGTGACTCAGTAACACACACACACACACACATGCGCGTGCACACATATATTATTTTCCATTATGGTCTATCCCAGGAGATTGGACACAGTTCCCTGTGCTACACAGCAGGACCTCATCACTTATCCATTTTAAATGTAACTAGTTTGCATCTATTAACCCCAACCTCCCAGTCCATCCTGCATATCCCCCTCCCCCTTGGCAGCCACAAGTGTGTTCTCCACGTCTGTGAATCTGCTTCTGTTTTGCAGATAGGTTCATTTGTGCCATATTTTAGATTCCACATATAAGAGACATTACACGGTACTTGTCTTTCTCTTCTGGACTTACTTCATGAGAATCTCTAGTTGCATCCATGTTGCTGAAAATGGCATTATTTTGTTCTTTTTTAGGGCTGAGTAATATTGCACTGTATATTTTGGAGGTACAAATATTTTAAAAATAACATTACATTTGCTGAATGGCCAAACTGGTTTAGGAAAGAATCCAACATAAATATTTCCAGATATATATAATGGTACCATAAAAATAAAGAATTAAAAAAATAAAGCAAATAAGAATCTCTAGGGAGTTCCCGTTGTGGCTCAGCAGAAGAGAATCTATCATCCATGAGGACACAGGTTTGATCCATGGCCTTGCTCAGTGGGTTAAGGATCCAAAATTGCCATGAACTGCGGTGTAGGTCACAGACGCAGCTTGGATTCCTCGTGGCTGTGGCTGTGGCTATAGGCCAGCAGCTACAGCTCTGATTTGACTGCTAGCCTGGCACCTCCATATGCCACAGGTGCAGCTCTAAAAAAGACAAAAAAAAAAAAAAAGAAAAGAATCTCCTACAAAATATCACAACTAAATTCCTAGATCACTAGAAAAATGGTTCATATACTCTGTGTGTTTGGGGGTGGTACATGTCAGGGTATGTATGTGTTTATGTGTTACATTAATGAATAAAAATCCAAAAGCATTTTGATAGTATATAACATATTTGCTTATTTTACCTGATGGTAAGTGGGCCTTTCTTTTTTTAACTGTAAGAAGGAAATCAAGCATCACTTTATAGTTTTCTAGAGTCAGTTTTCCTGTTGGTAATACTGTTCCTGAATTATACAGTGAGAACATACTAGGATCACATGATCGGAAACTGCAAAGGAGAAAAAAAATCTTACTAAAAATAATATAAGCAAAATTGATCTAAATTTGCCAAATACTATCTACATAAACAAACAAATGAATAAATATTTTCACAAAATTGAATTGAGCACCAAATCACCCTGATACAAATTTGGTCATTGTCTAATCATTGTGTTTGCCAAGTGATCACGCACGAGTGGTCACATATGATTGGCAGTTGAGAGAAGAGTTCTCAGAGTTCAGAGGACAGAAGGGAAGCCCATCTGATCTGAACTGTTTCCTCTCACAGCCTCATAAATGGGTCTCATTGCCAAAAGCCTTCCCTGGTAATCAAGCAACAGAATTGCTTCTTTTTGTTATTGTTGCTATTGTTGTTTTTTGTTTGCTTGTTTTTTGTTTTTTTTTTTTTTTTGTTTTTTTTTTGGCCACTTCAGTGGCATATGGAAGTTCCCAGGTCAGGGATTGAACCCAAGCCTCAAAAGTGACCACGCCAGATCCTTAACCTGCTGTGCCACAGGTAAGTGCCTCTAATTGCTTCTTAAATGCAAATCTGGACTAGCCCACACAGGAAACGTCATCTATCTGGAGATGTTTTGGCAAAGGTTTAGTCTAGTTATTGCCATAACCCAAATTCTAGAGAAACAGAAACTGGAAATCAAGTTCATTGTGGGTTTCAACTCGCCTATTTTATCACTGGATTCCTGAAATATATACCCTCTTACTTCATATCCCTGTCACCAGTCTTCCCTCCCTCGAACCCATCTGAAACGTTATTGTCCGAGAAACTGCTTATCACAGCCTTGCTAAAAACAACCAAACAAAAACGCTTGATAATCTCCCCCTGTATATAAAGTTCAGATTTAACAGACAGTTAAGATTCTCCATGATCTGGTACTGAAGTACTTTTCTAATCATTTCTCACTGCTCCCTTTCATATGCCCTAGATTCTGGTCAGACCGCAGGGGGATGTCAGCCTGTGTTTCCTCCATGGGCTCTGACCTCTGTTCTTCCATCTCCCTGGAATGCCTCTCTCCCTACCTGCACATGTCTAAACCTTGCCTAGCCATCAGGAACAAGACCACATGGCTTCTCCCCGTGAAACCTCTCCTGTTAGTCTCAGCCAGGAGAAAGGATCCTTTCCAGGAACAAAAAAGACTCTAAGTGCATCCCACTTTCTTCCCTTATCTGCAATTAACCATGAACATTTGAGATCCACCTGACCAGGCTCTAATCTGTACATCCTGCTCATCTTTGAATGCACATTGCACTTATCTCAGTACCTTGTATCTAATAAGATGCTCAACAAGTATTTTTTTAAATGAAAGACTCTGGTTAACACAGTTATTTTTATCTCCCATCACACTTTAGCCAAAGACACTCAATAACGGCTGGAAGATGTCTTTTGAATTAATGATAGAAAGTTTTTATTGTACAAGAAAATGCAACCTGTGTTTACAGAAGCTTAAAATATGCGTCTAAATGAAACACAGGTTTGCCTAATGCCTACTCATATCTACAGTTACTATATAATTAATACTAAATTTCTTTTGGAAAATTCACTTTCCCCTTTCACTGAAAGCTGTATGGACTAGCATATTCAAAATATATACAGTACTTCAAAAGCACTTATTTCAGCACTTGTTTGGGAAAGATTCTGAGATAAGAAATTAAGACATATACCAAAAGCCAGTAAGATCAAAGCACTCTGCAAACCTCTTTAAGTTATTATCAGCATTGGAGCCCTGAACATACACATGCAATCCATGTTCCTGAAGCTCAAGAAGTATTATTCATTGATAACATACCATACCTGACCATCATAGGTGAGGTGCCATATTTCAACTTCATACGCTCCCCTAGCTTCGTTAAAAGCAGGTTGAAGTGTGCATTTGCCAGATAAAGGTTCATCTGAGCTTTCCAGGGCATCTCCTCAAGACATATTTGATGGAACCTCTTCCTTTTCACATAATTTAATATTAAAGGATTCAAGTTATCCATCAGGAATCGATATGCTACTTTTCGAACATCAGTTCTCTTATTTCTGCAGGGGGAGAAGGAAGTTTTAAAATTACATAAACTCCCAGACATTTAATAGAGAAGAATGATTCCAATTTGTGCAAAATACATCAAGAAATCACTTGACTGCCTTTATGCAAATGTTTCTGGCTTAGTTATCATTCCCTTAGTGCTAAAAATATGAACTAGGACAGTGAAGAAGGCACAGGGGTGAACACTAGTGACAAAGATGGTATGAATTTCCTTTAATTTTCTCTGATGTCTGTGTTTTAGGCTCAAACCAAACACAGCTCTTCTTTTCCATCATCAAAAGGCCACTGAGATTAGACAACTAAATTTTAACATAATGTTCACATTCATCAACTAACTTCAATGTTAAACAAGAAAATCATTTCTCTGTTCTGTTCCTTAAGGAAAAAAAAAACAATGAAGCCAAATGTTTCTAACGTTAGCTAGACTACAGAGGAAACAAAACATCAGTCAACTATACATAAAACAACTTCATAAATCTATATCCAATGTGCTCTGCAAAAAACTACAATCTCAAAAATTAGCTAATAGTTTAGATTCAAGTATAACATACGCTAAATTTGTTTGAAATTATTCCTATCAAAATCTCAAAGCAGTCCACCTAATTTCAGTTACATAGTTGTTTATATGGTATGAACTTACTTGTTCAAAATTATTTAGTGTATTTATGTATTTTTCCTATTGACAATGTGCTGCCTCATTGATTAGTGCCATTCTACATGATTTATATCAGAGAAGGGAAAAAAAGATCTTAATTGGTAAGTAAAAATATCTTGTTCACTTCAGTAGATAACACGTCTGAACCAGAATCAACACAACACACACACACACAAATACATAGAAGAAAAGGAAAGAAAGAGAGATGGATAGAAGGAAGGTAGACAGACAGTGTTGCACCAGAAGACCTGATGAAGGAAGAAGAAGGAAGGGAGGAAGGAAGAAGGAAGGAAAACGGGAGGGAAGGAAGGAAACTACTTCTTGACATGTAATGTTGATACTGTCATTCATTGGCTAAATATTTTTTTTTGATGACTTCCTTTTAATCCAGTTTTTTGAGCTTTTTGTTGTTGTTTGCTTATTCGTAATGTTATTTGGTTTCCAAACAAATGGTTTTTGTTTTGTTTTGTTTTGATTTTTTTAGGGCCGTACCCTTGGCATATGGAGGTTGCCAGGCTAGGGGTCTAATCAGAGCCACAGCTGCTGGCCTGCACCACAGCCACAGCAACACCAGATCCAAGCCGTGTCTGCAACCTACACCGCAGCCCACAGCAATGCTGGATCTCTAACCCACTGAGCAAGGCCTGGGATCAAGCCCGCAATCTCATGGTTCCTAATCGGATGCATTTCCACTGTGCCACAACAGGAATTCCAAATGGAAATGTTTTAAGTAACTCTATCTTAAAAGTTAAAAATATAATTTCCAAAATGAAAATCAATCTTGTTCCTGTGTGAGGAGATCAAGTCACCTCAAAAGGCCCAGGAGAGTGACAGCACTAGCTATATCTTCCCTGCTGAGGAAGGTGAGATCATTCAGGGAAACACTTCTCACTTTGGCATAAGGATGTTTTTAAGCCAGAGGTAAATGAGAACCAATAGATACAGAAAGAAGCCTTCCTGGGGGTTCCTTTATCTGATAAAAAGTAGAAATTTCTGAAAAATGAGGAATGCCAGAAATCTCTCTAGGGAAATTTTATGGCCATGAAAAGGAAAAATCAGCATCAAGATGGACCTGCCTTACACCATTAGTTTCTCATATATTTTTATCACAATTCCTTTGAGTTCTCACTTTATGATCTTTTGTTAAGATGTCATATAAGCCCAAGTCCCCTTTGAGTTACTCATCACTGACTTCTCCCACGTGGATGCAAATGTTGGTAACTCCTGCTTTTCCGGTGTTAATTTGTCTTCCGTCAGTCTCATTTTATAGGATCCCAGCCAGAGAATCTGGGAGGGTGGAAGGAAAAACTAATTTTTCCTTGCCCAAAATCTCAATGAAGCTGTTAAAAAAAACAAGCTGGGAGGTAATAAATATAAAAGCAAAAATTAAAGAAGAAGAAACTAAACACAATAAAGAGGACCGACAAAGACAAAATCTGGTTCTCTGAAAAGATGGGGGGGAAAAGACAAACCTCTGGCAAGATAAATCACAAAAACGTGAGAGAAGACAAAAATTAATGAAGCTAGGAATAAAACACAGGGTGTAAGTGTAGATAGAGCAGAGATTCAAAAGAGAATATGAGAACATAATAGTGTTTTATGAATACATTTTTAATTTTTTTTTTTGTCTTTTTGCTATTTCTTTGGGCCGCTCCTGTGGCATATGGAGGTTCCCAGGCTAGGGGTCCAATCGGAGCCGCAGCCACTGGCCTACGCCAGAGCCACAGCAACGCGGGATCCGAGCCGCGTCTGCAACCCACACCACAGCTCACGGCAACGCTGGATTGTTAACCCACTGAGCAAGGGCAGGGACCGAACCCGCAACCTCATAGTTCCTAGACGGATTCGTTAACCACTGTGCCACGACGGGAACTCCAACATTTTTAATTTTAGATAAAATGGATAACTCCTTAGAAAAACATAATTTATCGAAGGGAACTGAAAAAAATGCAGAGACTCAGGGTGGCTATTAATCTTAAAGAAGTTGAATCAGCAAGTAAAAAATGAATGCATGTGTATAAACATAGTGGTATAATAAAAACATGTATTTGGTCTTTGTCCTTCGTTTCAGGTACAGAGCTCCAAAACCTTGGAATTTCCTAAGGGATAGGAGCATCTTGTTATTCATGGTGAGCCCCTTTGAAACACACCTGAATCTAGTAAGGGTCTATGGGGCCTCTCAGTTGGAGTCAGGTGCTAGTAAGGTGACTCAGGCTTGAGCTGCTAAAGAGCCTTAGGATAGGGGCTGGTCATCAGGAGGCGGATGACAGGTGGGTCCCAGGCTGAGTACCTGGAACTTGTCCCCCACAGACAGATACTTCAAGATTAAAGCAGGAGCAAAGAGGAGCTGATTCCTACTTGGATAAAGATAAAGAGACCACATCTTTCTCTCTGGGGTCAAGGAGACCTCCTGAGCTACACATGCACAGAAAGGTTCCTCAGGGGTCAGAGAAGGGAGGGGGAGCCAGACCATAAGAGGTCCTGTCAACTTCCTAGAAACCCTTGTGCTAGAATCCATCTTGACTACAAGACGCAGGCGCACACAAAGGAGGGCCCTGGGTCGGGCCAAATGTAGACTCACGGCCAGACAAAGCTCGGTGATTGGCTAGAGGAAACCCGGAAGAACTACCTTCAGATAAGGGACACAACCCCAAGTGCATGCCTCTGTCTCTCTGTCTGTCTGTCTGTCTCTCTTTCTCTCTCTGAGCCCACCCATGCCTTCTCCACACATAGATTTTCTCTCTAAAAACACTTTATTCGCCTTACTACTCTCCGTCTTTTTGCTGAATTTTTTCTCCCAAGAGGCAAGGACTGGGAGCCTACATCAAGACTGCTGACTCTGGTAGTCTCGTGGTTAGGGTCCAGCACTCTCACCCCAAAGCTACCTGAGAACAACCAGAAAAATCAAACACATGATTAGTAAGTAGAACCCTAAGCTCCACTCCCAAGTCTCTGGGGAAAGTGACTGCAGATTGGGTTTTTTTTTTAAGAAAAAAACAAAAAAACAAAAACAAAACCTATGAACATGGAGTTCCCGCTGTGGCACAGTGGGTTGAGTCCAACTTCAGTGGCTCAGGTTACTGTGGAGGTGCAAGTTTGATCCCTGACCCAGCTCAGGGGGCTAAAGGATCTGGCGTTCAGTCCTTGGCCCAGGAACTTCCATATTCCATGGGTATGGCCATTAAAACAAACAAAGACCTATGAACAATGAGGTCCAGAGAGCTTCCAGGTTGGTAAACACATATTGTCACAACTCCATAGGGACAGAGGCTCCTATTCTCAGGACCCTTCCAGACATTGGTCCTATGAACCCCTTCATCTGGCTGTTTATTTGCATCCCTTATCATAAACAGGAAACCACTGGTTTTCCTGAACTCTTCTTCAAGCCATTCTAACAAATTACTGAACCTGAGTGGGGGGAGGAGGAGTAGTTATGAGAACCCCCTTAGTTTATAGTAGGCTGGGCAGAAATGTGGGTAGTCTGGCCATCCCATTTGTGGCTGGCATCTGAAGTGGGACCAGTCTTGTGGGGCAGGGTCCTTTAACTTGTGTTATCTGATGTTGACTCTAGGTAGACAGTATCAGAATTGAATATATATATATATATATATATATATTTTTTTTGGCTATAGTTCTGCAGGGTATTAACACCTGGGAGAAACTGGGTGAAGGGTATACGGGGCCATTCAGCTGGAGTCAGAGAATTGGAAAAGAGGTTGTTTTTGGAAGAGATCATACTGCTGGATCAAAGGTGTGAGAAAAAGACACAGGGTTTAACATGTAAGTATTAATGTAATTTGCTGCACAATCAGATTAAAGGAGGAAAGGGAGTTCCTGTCGTGGCGCAGCAGAAACGAATCCAGTTAGGATCCAATTAGGCCATCAATACATGGCCTTGCTCACTGGGTCAAGGATCCGGCATTGCTGTGAGCTGTGGTGTAGGCTGGCCGCTGTAGCTCCTATTTGACCCCTAGCCTGGGAACTTCCTTATGCCATGGGTACAGCCCTAAAAAGCAAAAGATAAAAAGATTAAAGGAGGTGAAAATCTTGGTCAAGAACAAACATGCAACAAAACAACACAATTCATAAGGAAATTCTTAGACAACAATAAATAGAAGACAATTTCCTAAATTTGACAGACTATCTTCTCAAATCCACCCAAATACACCCACACAAATATGACCAACTGCTACTTGCCAAGGTTCAAAAGCAAATCAATGGAAGGAGGACAGTCTTTCCAACAAGTGGTACTGGAGCAACTGGACATCTATAAGTGAGAGCGTAAACTCAATCCCTTCTACAAAAATTAACTCGAAGGGCTCACAAGTAAATAGAAAACATTAGACTATAAAACTTGGGGAAAACACACAGGACCTAGGGCCAGGCAGAGTTCTTAGACATGACACCAAAAGCATAACCTACTGAAGGAAAAAGTGATGTCAAATATTGTCAAATTTAAAAACTTTTGCTTTGTGAGACGCTCTAGGAAGAGGAGGAAAAGGCGAGCTACACACTGATAAAAAGTATTTGCAAACTGTTTACCAAACAAAGGTCTAGACCTGTATCTAAATACATAAAGACCTCTCAAAATTCAACAGAAAAATAAAAACAGTCCAATTAGAAAATGAGCAGAAGACACAAACAGAGGATGTACAGATGGCAGATAAGCACAAGAAAAGAGGCTCACTATCATTAGCCTCTAGAAAAATGCAAATTAAAGCCCCAGGACATCACCAAGACCTAGTTTATTTATTTTGTCTTTTTAGGGCTGCACCTTCGGCATATGGAAGTTCCCAGGCTAGGGGTCGAATCGGAGCTGTAGCCACCAGCCTACGCCACAGCCATAGCAACACGAGATTGGAGCCATGTCTGTGACCTACACCCCAGCTCACGGCAACGCCAGATCCTTAACCCACTGAGCAAGGCCAGGGATTGAACCTGCAACGTCACGGTTCCTAGTCGGATTCGATAACCACTGAGCCATGATGGGAACTCCAACCAACACCTCTTTTAACGAATGAATGAAGAAATAGTGATACCACTACACACTGGCCAACATGAGGAGAAACTGGATCACTCATACACTGTTGTGGGGATGTGAAAAGGTACGGCCATTCTGGAAAAGAGTACGGAATATCTCACAAAGTTAAACACACACCCACCATGCAACCTGGCAACTGCGCCCTTGGCCATCAATTCCAGAGAAACGGAGACTCCTGTTCACACAAAACCTGTACATGAGTGTTCACAGCAGCGTTACTCCCCACAGTCAACACAATCCAAACACCAAGCGGCCTTCAATGTGTGCATGTTTAAAAAACAGTGGTACATCCATGTCCCAGAATTTGACTGAGCAATAACAAAGTGAATAAGTGACGCACACAGCTTGAAAGGATCTGAAAGGAACTGGGCTAAGTGGAAGGAAAAAGCCGACTTTGGAAAATACACACTGGATGATTCCATTTTTATAACATTCTTGAAATGACAACATTAGAAAAATGGAGAGCAGATTAGTGGCTGCCAGGGGTTGGGAGGGTGAGAGGAAGGGAGGGAGACGTGGCTGTGAAAAGGTAGCAAGGGAGCTGGGGGGCTAGATCCTCTGATAGAACCATTCTGTATCTTGACTATGGTGAAAGTCATACAAGCCTATAATTACGACAAAACTGCAAAAAACTAAATATGCATACCCACATGTGTGCACACTGAATTGCTGTAATCTAGCTAAATTCAGCGAATTGTATCACTGTCACTTTCCTGGCTGTGTTATTTTATTATGGTTATATAGTTAACATTAGGAGAGATGGGCTAAAAGGCATATAGGTTTTTTATCTATTATTTTTTATAACTGCGTGTGAATGTACAATTATCTGAAAATAAAAAAGTTTTAAAAAATGCATGTATCAATAAGAATATCCACAATCACAAGCTCCATTCTAGATTAAACTGGACATCCTACCCTGTAGGCTAGACAAAAAAAAAAAGTAAAGGGCTTGAGTATTGAAAGCAATTAAGCAAAACTTTATCCATTCGCAATAGGACTGGCCACACGAAAACCTGTATCTATAGATAAGTTACCAAGATGCATAGAAGTCGAATTGTTTATAAATCAATCATATTCCTATATAAATAAAGTATAAAAAAATGCAATTTTAAAGTGCTATTAACACTAATACCAAAAAGCATTTCTTTGATGTAGCTAATAAAATATGTATAATAGCATTATGGAGAATATCATAAAAATTGATTGAAAGATATTAAATAAGATTTTTTTTTTGTCTTTTGTTGTTGTTGTTGTTGTTGCTATTTCTTGGGCCGCTCCCGTGGCATATGGAGGTTCCCAGGCTAGGGGTTGAATCAGAGCTGTAGCCACCGGCCTACGCCAGAGCCACAGCAACGCGGGATCCGAGCCGCGTCTGCAACCTACACCACAGCTCACGGCAACGCCGGATCGTTAACCCACTGAGCAAGGGCAGGGACCGAACCCGCAACCTCATGGTTCCTAGTCGGATTCGTTAACCACTGCGCCACAACGGGAACTCCTTAAATAAGATTTAACATGTGGTCTGTCTACTAATAGAAAGATTTGATGTTAGTAAAAAAAAACCTTTCCAAACCAACCAATCCACATGTTCAAGTCTACCACTATCAAAATCATGGGTTGTTATTTTTTTTACTACTCAACAAGCTATTCCAAATCGTATTACAGAAGAGGATGCGAGCTGGGCCTGAAGGGAAAGAACACACTAGAGACTCTTGTTCTCTCAGGACAACAAGACTGAATTTAAAACCAGAGTACGTAGGGTTGTGGGATACTGACTCAGGAATAGACAGACGAATGGGACAGGGAAAAGATTCCCAAACTACATATATGCCCACTTGCTAAATGACAAAAAGTGACAGGGATGACAGAACAGACCACTCAATGAAAGGAGCAAGTCAACTGGGTATAATGAAACTATGATAAAGCTAAAAAAGAGGGGAGAGGGACTCGTCTTCTTACCATTCATCAAAATTGACCAGAGATGGGTGTTTTCCCTAATTGTAAAATCAAACATTTAAACCGATGAAGGGGACAATTTACTCCCTCAGAGAGGACTTTTGAAAATAAAGGAAAATGTTGCTATCTTTGACCCCGTCAACATTAATTTATTTTTTGATTTTTGATTTGTTTAAGTTTTACTAAAGTGTAGTTAATTTACAATGATGTGATGACTTCTGCCGTACAACAAAGTGACCCAGACATATACACATATCCATTCTCTCTCAGATTCTTTTCCCACATAGATTATCACAGAACACTGGGTGGAGTTCTCTGTGCTAAACAGCAGGCTCCTGTTCGCTAACTTTTGATTTTAAAAAGACTTTTAAAATGTACATGGGAGTTCCCAGCTCAGCAGTAACAAACCCAACTAGCATCCATGAGGACAGAGGTTTGATCCCTGGCTCTGCTCAGTCGGTTAAGGATCTGACATTGCTGTGAGCTGCAGTGTAGGCTGGCAGCTACATCACCAATTTGACCCCAAGACTGGGAACTTCCATATGCCACAGGTGCGGCCCCCAAAAGATTAAGTAATTAATTGATTAAAATAAAATGTAAACGGATGAGCCACAAACTGGGAAAAGTGGAGTTCCCTGGTGGCCTAGTGATCCAGGTTGTCACTGCTGTGGCGCAGGTTCAATCCCTGGCCCAGGAGCTTCCACATGCCATGGAGCACAGCCAAAAAAACCCAGCAACAACAAAAAAAACAAAACAAACAAACAAAAAGCACTATTCACAATAGCCGAGACATGGGAACAACCCAAATGTCCATCGACAGAAGATTGAATTAGGAAGATGTGGTATATATACACAACAGAATACTACTCAGCCATAAAAAAGAATGACATAATGCCATTTACAGCAACATGGATGGAACCAGAGACCCTCATCCTGAGTGAAGTAAGTCAGAAAGAGAAAGACAAATTCCATAGGATATCACTTATATCTGGAATCTAATATATGGCACAAATGAACCTTTCCATGGCAAAGAAACTCATAGACTTGGAGAACAGACTTGTGGTTGCTAAGGGGGAGGGGGTGGGAGTGGGATGGATGGGGAGCTTGGGGTTAACAGATGCCAACTATTGCCTTTGGAATGGATTAGCAATGAGATCCTGCTGTGTAGCACGGGGAACTATGTCTAGTCACTTATGATGGAGCATGAGAATGGGAAAAAATACAATGTGTACATGTATGTGTAACTGGGTCACCATGCTGTACAGGAGAAAAAAAATTGTATTGGGGAAATAACGATTAAAAATAAATAAATAAAAATTTTTTAAAAACCTGGGAAAAGTATTAGTATCCAAACTTCTAAAAATAAATGAGAACATAAAAGTTGTAAATGCGCAAAGGATCTAAACGAGCAGTCTTGAGAACGAAAAAACCCTAGGGTTTAAAAAACATACATATGAAAAGCTGCCTAACCTCACTAGTAAGCAAAAAAATAAAAATTAAATAACAATGAGATTAAAATTCACAAATCACAGGTCTACAAAAACTTGAAAACAATATTACACATCAGAGAAGATGCTGAATAATGGAAACTTGACACACCACTGATGAAAATTTAAAAGCAATTTAGCAACATCTAGAAATGTTAAAAAGTTCTTATTTTGAAACTACACTCCAGGGTATTTACTCCAGAAACTCTCAAAAGTGCATATGGAGATACGAACAAGAATGTCTTTGTGGCATTGTTTACATAACGGAAAGTTGGAATAGATTTGTGTATAATCAACATGAAAAATTTCACAAACATAATTTTGAGGGATAAGAGCAAACTGGCGAAACAAATTGCAAAAAATAATACCATATGTTATTTAGGGGCATATACATATATAACTGAGTTACAAAGTCACTCATAAGCATGATAAATGCAAAACGTGGGATAGTATTTCTTCTGGGATAGAGAGGGACCGAAATGCATTCCAAGCGTTTTACCTGGTAAACTGCCTAATGGGTAATACATTCATTTGTTATATTATTTTCTACACTCATCTAAAATATATCATAATTTAAATTTAAGAAAATGGAGTAATCAGATCATAGGCAAATGCAAACAAAAAGAAAATGAGAGTGGTTTAACTACTATTTACATGTTGAAAACTACAATCAAAATCACCAAACAGGTAAAAGAAAACATGTAATGAAGGTCAGATATACAAAGAATGTGGAGGAATCATAAAAGTGCAGTCATAACAACAGAAGCAAACCCACCATACGTTTTATAAACAAGCAAATTAAGTCTGCCAATAGCTAAAAGTAATTTACCAATTTGATCTCTTGACCTGTCTTAACCTAAATTACTGCGCTACCACTTCTACCCCAGGCCAGTTACTCTATAGTATATCATCCTGTTCATTTATTTTATAAAATCTAGCAAAAATTTAAATTGTTTTATTTGTATGTTTTGTTACTGTGTTCCTTTTCTTGGTATGTAAGCTCCCTGCAGGCAGGGACCTCATCTGTCTAGTCTAGTGGCATTTCCCTAGTGCCTAAAACAGTGCCCAACACATAGTAACCCTCAAGTAGACATTTAATTAATTAATCGATACCTTTCTTGCTCTCCCATTTCAGAAACACAAGGATTTTTATTCAAAAATTCTCTTAGAGTTTCCCTTCTTTTATTTCTTTTTCTTGGCATCGTATCTGTCTTAAGGGAGATAACAAAATTGTTACAAATTAAATTTAAAATCTGAACACAATACCATTTACTTGTACTTTAGTGTTTATGTCTTGACATGAACACACAGTTGTTTCTTTATGCCCCTCAATTAAAATTATTATCCAAAGTAACAGAAGTACCTCTGTAGACAAAAAAAAAATATGTATAAAAATATCCTATGACAACTTAAGAATGACAATATATTGTAAAACTATAAAGTCATGCTTGTGGGGTCTATCTTCCATTTCATATTAAAAAGTTACAGCACAGTCAATCATCTCTAGATACATGGCTCTGTTAAGTTTGTTAACTTGAAATTCAAAATGCATATGACACTTACTCTTCCGATCTCCAGGACTGCAGCGCTGAACTTCTGCAAAGGTTTGGTGGCCTTTTTACTCAAAGTACCTTCCTTATATTTCATTTTTTTAATTCCAAGTAGGGACTCATTCCTCCTAATACAAAAGGTGAAGTCAGTTAAAAGGCTCTGCAGGAATTGACAAAACTACCCCAAAGCCATACAGCTTTGGTGCATGTTGCCACTGAAATTAGGCTACAATATCCAAAATTGGTTGTGTCCCACACATGAAAGAAACTGTGATATTCCTGTTCATCAAGGAATAGTTGGCCCTTAAGAGAGCAAAATGCAAATCGCACCATAAAATGTGATGAGAGCTGATGTATGATGTGGGCGGAACAGAATTGAACTGAAAATAAAGCATGAACACTTCTTTTTAAAACTGAGACGGTAACTACATAAGAGTGACCCTAGACAAACCATCTGGCTTCCAACAGATCTCAGGGCCTTTACTTCCATCAGGTACAAGGTCCCAGCCACCAGCACCTTCTGGATCTCACCAGGAGCTAAGAAGCTTTCTAGAGGACTATGGTCAGCCCTTGGTATCCCCCCAGATACCAAAAGTCAAGGATGCTCAATATGAAATGGTGTAGTATTTGCATACAATCTACACACATCCTCCTGTAACTTTAAATCACCTCTAGAATACTTAAAATACAATGTAAATTCTATGTAGATAGTTGTAACTACAATGTAAATGCTATGTACACAGTCAAAGAGAGTGTGGCAAATTCAAATTTTGCTTTTTGGAAGTTGATGGAATTTTTTTTTTTTTTTTTGGTCTTGTCTTTTGTCCTTTTAGGGCCGCACCTGTGGCAAATGTAGGTTCCCAGGCTAGGGGTCTAATCGGAGCTGTAGCTGCTGGCCTACACCACAGCCACAGCCACGCGGGATCTGAGCCGCATCTGCGACCTTCACCACAGCTCACAGCAACACCAGATCCTTAACCTGCTGAGCAGGGCCAGGGATGGAATCAGCAACCTCATGGTTCCTCGTCAGATTCGTTTCCGCTGTGCCACGACGGGAACTCCAAGTTCATGGAATCTTTTTCAAATACTTTTTTTTTTGTCTTTTCTAGGGTCATGCCCATGGCAAATGGAAGTTCCCAGGCTAGGGGTCCAATCGGAGCTGTAGCTGCCAGCCTACACCACAGCCACAGCAATGCCAGGTCTGATCTGAGCCACATCTACGACCTATACCACATCTGGGGCAACACCAGATCCTTAACCTACTGAGGAAGAACAGGGTCAAACCCGCATCCTTATGGATACTAGTTGGGTTTGTTATCACTGAGCCACAATGGGAACTCCACTTGTAGGAATTCTTAATCTTGTTTTTTTAATCTGCCATCAACCCCTGTGGCTACCTGGGCCCTTCTCCCAAACTGTATAATCTCTTATTATCCTTCTCTCTGTTGGTATTTATTACTTATTTTCCTTGAAACATACATTTCCTAAAATTTATATATTTTTTGATAAGTATTTGTTACATACACCGCCACCCTGCTATAACATGATCAATGGGATCCATAAACTTCACTAAAATATAAGGTCGTATCAACACTGGGCAAATGAAATGACTGGGTGAATCTGGACAGCTATTTCCAGGGGTTAGGGTTCCAAATTCATTTTGGTTCCAACAGTGGTTGGCCTCTCACTTCAATTTTGATAACGATGATCCTGGATCCTGTGGTTGGCTGGGACTCTGCAGCAATTTCAAGAGTCTCCCAGGGAGCTGGCATTCATTTTGACAAATGTTTTGTCTGCCTGAACTGCAAAGCGTGGGCCAATGATCCCTGGTCCTCTGCTCTGCTGCTTGCATCCTAAGACTAGTTGCCTGATGCTCTCCAACCAGCTTGGGCTCTCCTCTACCTCCTCCCTCCCCCACCCAACCAGCTCGGTTGCTGTAATTGCAGAGAGGGATGGAGAGAACTGAGGTCGTGAGTGCTGCTTGGGCCACCACCTTCCCAGTTCTTACAGCATTTTGCTCCATGTGCTGCAGAACTCTCATCCACTGACTAAACTCCACTCCTCAGCTGCTTCATAGACTGCTTCCTCCTCGCTCTGAATGCTTTTTATTTTGCTTATGGGATGTTATGAAAAATAGGATTTCTAAGTTTTTAGATAATTAATGTTACTGATCTTTGATTTCATGGCTTAGTCATTGTTTTGGTTACTTGTACCAGTGCTTCATTGAGTTCCAGTGGCTGTGTGCCTATTATTTCGCCAACACAACTCTGTTGTACTTTATCTGACAGCACAAGCCTCTCCTGTTGCTTTTAAAAGATATTTTTCATTATTTTAGCCCATTACATACAAACTAATCTGACTAGAACTGCATTAAACCAACAAATTAATTTGAGAATAACAGAAATCTTTACAATATTCCACCTGTACACGGAGCAAATGTGTTGTCTCTCCATTTATTCAAGTCTTTTTTTTTTAGTATCTCTTAGTAAAAATGTTTGATCTTTGTTATATTAGCGTAAGTTCCCTCACAATTTCTGATAAACTTAATCCTCTACTTTATAGAAATAGGATCATTTTTCCATTATGCTTTCTACTTGATACAGAAAAGCAATGATTTTGCATCCAGCCATCCTATGGAATTCTATTATTAGTTCTGATAGTTCTCAGTTAATTAACTTGTTAAGTGAAAAAATAATTATTTGCAGATAGCAATCTTTCCTCTCCATCTTCAGAGTACTTTAATGTGGAATTCATTTGACAAACATTTTTTGAGACCCTAATATGTGATAATCACATGAATTCTAATCCTATTTCTTATTTTAATGCACTGGCAAGAACTTTCAGAACAATATTAAATGACAGAAGGAATAATAGGCTTCTTTGTGTATTGCTTAATTTAACAGAAAATCTTCTTCTAATCCTAATTTGCCAGAAACTGTGGCTAAACTTCACCACATGACTTTTTAGCACCTATGAAAGACTCCTTTGACGACCAGTGATAGTTATACTTACAGATTTCCTACTATATTTACATTGAGAACAAAACCGACATTCTCATAGCTAAATCTGTAAGTTAGTATTTTATTTTGATTTTATATACTGCTATATAATATCAATTAATAATTTTCTAACTTTTATTCTCTTTACAAAACTGTTATCAGAGCCTGGTGTGATAAATTCACTAGGAAATGTTATAACCCTGCTCTGAAGTAGCTTTATGTAAAACAAAAAGTGTTTGATCCTTTATATTATGTAGAATTGGCCTAAAAAAGTTTTTGAGCTAGCTAAATTTTTTTTTTTTTTTTGGCTGCCCCATGGCATGTGGAGTTCTCGGGCCAGGGATCAGATCTGAGCCACAGTTGTGAACCTAGCCACAGCTGCAGCAATGCTGAATCCTCTAATCCACTGTGCCAGACCTGGGATCAAACCTGCATCCTGGTGCTGCAAAGACACTAAGGATCTCATTGTGCCCCAGAGGGAACGCCCCAATTTTTTTTTTTTACTGCTTGAATGTATTCTAATAATTTTAATTTTTCCAGGTAATAATCACTTTCAATTAGATTTTCAAATTTATTCATATTAAATTACATATACTATAAAATAATGTTTAACAACTTCCAAATTTATAACTATTTTCTCTTTGGATTACTTACATTTCACTTTTTCTTAATTTGCTGCCCAGAAAATTACGCAATTTATTCATATCTTCAAAGAAGTAACCCTAGGAGTTATCAATTAGACCATTTTATTTTTATGGCCACACCTGCGGCATATGGAAATTCCTGGGCTGGGGTAGAATCAGAATGGCATTTGAGGCCTATGCCACAGCCACAGCAACACAGGATCTGAGCTGCATCTGCAACCTACACCACAGCTTGTGGCAATGCTGGATCCTCAACCGACTGAGCGAGGCCAGGGATTGAACCTGCATCCTCACAGACATTCTGTCCAGTTCTTAACCAGCTAAACTACAATGAGAACTCCTTAATTGGAGTGTTTTAAAATCAACATATAGGGAGTTCCCACTGTGGCGCAACGGAAATGAATCCGACTAGGAAATGAATCCAACTAGGAACCATGAGGTTAGGGGTTTGATCCCTGGCCTCGCTCAGTGGGTTAAGGATCCGGCATTGCCATGAGCTGTGGTGTAGGTTGCAGATGCAGCTCAGATCTGGTGTTGCTGTGGCTGTGGTATAGGCTGGCAGCTGTAGCTCTGATTCGACCCCTAGCCTGGGAACCTTCATATGCCGCGGGGGCAGCCCTAAAAAGACCAAAAAATAAAATAAAACAAAATAAAATAAAAAAGGTATAGTTAATTTCAACTTTTATTTTTATTTATTTTTTCTGCTTTCTTAGACTTATTTTGTTGTTTTTCCAATTTCTTGAGTCCAATAGGTTTGTGTAATTTTATTTTTTCTTGTTTAATAAGTAAAAGAAGATTTTTAAAGCTGCTTTGAGTCCATTTGATTTGGGGCTTCTTATTAGCATGATTTTCAAAAGGCTCTATACCTTTAGTCAGACCTCTTTGTTATATATTTTAATTATATACAAGTATATATGCAGTAATTTATTCTATAAAACTATATAATTATATATGTCAGTAATTTATTTTGTTACAAAATTTCAGTTTTATTGTACTGTAGGAGAATGTGAGCTTTGTAATATTTAGTGTAGGTGATCGACTGAGCTTCATTTTACAGCTTAAGCATTACTTTTTTTTGAAATTTATTAAGGGCTTTAAAGGGTTTTAGTCTTAATTATATATTAAATTAATCTTAGTTGTGTACATTTTATATGTCATTTTTATTTTTGTCTTTTTATGTATTTATTTATTTTAAGGGCCACACCTACGGTACATGAAAGTTCTCAGGCTAGGAGTCAAATCAAAGCTGCAGCTGCCAGCCTACACCACAGCCACAGCCACGCCAGGTCCTTAACCCACTGAGCAGGGCCAGGGATTGAACCTGCATCCTCATGGATACTGGTCAAGTTCAGTTACCACTGAGCCACAACAGGAACTCCCTACGTTTGTCTTTTTAAAAGCAGCACGTTAAACTCTCAATATTACTATATTTCTGTCAAATCAGTTTTGTCTTTTCAGCAGTTGTGTCCATATACTTTGATTTTTTGCTATGTAGAACATGAAAACTCATGAAATATTTTCATTGTGATTTATAAGCATTATGAGTAGAATCACCAATGTGAAAAGGGGACATTAAAAATGAGTAACAGGAGTTCCCGTCGTGGCGCAGTGGTTAACGAATCCGACTAGGAACCATGAGGTTGCGGGTTCAGTCCCTGCCCTTGCTCAGTGGGTTACTGATCCGGCGTTGCCGTGAGCTGTGGTGTAGGTTGCAGACGCGGCTCGGATCCCGCGTTGCTGTGGCTCTGGCGTAGGCCGGTGGCTACAGCTCCGATTCAACCCCTAGCCTGGGAACCTCCATATGCCGCGGGAGCGGCCCAAGAAATAGCAACAACAACAACAAGAACAACAAAAAGACAAAAAAAAATGAGTAACAAAGATGGAAGTTCCCTCGTGGCGCAGCAGGTTAAGGATCTGGCATTGCTGCAGCTGTGGCACAGGCTGCACCTGTGGCATGAGTGGGTTTGATCCCTGGCCCAGGAATTTCCTCATGTTGCAAGTGTGGCCAAAAATAATAAGTTACTAGTTAAAAATAAAAAAATTTGTAACAAACATATTACTTTTTCAATGTTACCAGGACAATTGATTAACATTTTTTAGGGGAAAAAAACAATAAAGTCGAATCCAAATCCCTTTATCAAAATAAATTCCATTTGGATTAAGACACTAAATCTAAACCGTGCAACCATACAATTGGAAGAAAATACTGCTGCCTATTTGTCTGTTGCAGTACGAAGAAAATTTCTTTGTACAAAAATATGTTAAGCATATAAATAAACATACAAAGAAAACAGATATGACTATCAAAGTCGAAATCCACGTGTTCCACAGGCACCTCCTCTCGACTTCCCGACCTGCAAAATCACATCCTAAAACACCTGCTCAGCCTTAACGACTGAAACCGTTACCTTTGGTTTGAACTCACTTGTAAAGTGCAATCTCCGGACTCCGCTCCACTCGAAGCCCACTCCAGGGGCCTTTTGTTACACCGCTGGTCTAAACCACTTATCCCATCTTCCTCTTTCGGAGTATCTATTATTCGTCAGCCGAACCACCCTGGTCAGCCCTCCAAATTTTACTGCACTAAAAGTGCCTTCTGATTTTCTTTGGTATCAAGACTATTGTTGACAGCCTCCAAACACCTCATTTTGGCTATGGTTCTTTAAATGTAGCGGGACTTTCTAATTCCGGCCAGTTCTCTCAGGACCATGGCCTGCTTCATTTAACAGAAGCAATTTCCTCTTTTATATCTTTTGAAAATATGAAGCACATATATTCCAAGCTTTGGTTCTAATAAATGAAGTGCCTATTTTAGGAAGCAGAGTTTTCCAGTAGGGTTTTAGGAGAATACTTACCTTCTGCTGCCATCTTTAAAACAGACCCTGTGTTACTGCTGTTGTCTTTTCCTAGAATGAGAGAGCTAGACCTGTGTCCAGAGGGGAAATTAAAGTCCAGTTGTTGGAAGAAGAGTTGGATTCACTTGGCATCGCTCAAAACTGGCACGAAACACAACGATTTTCTTTGAGGGCAAAGAGAGCCATTCAGGCTTCGAGAGTAAGAGGGATAATTTTAAGTTGTGGTACTTCTATTTGAGGAACTCCCCATTCAACATACAAATGGGCACACCCAAGAATGGCTCTGCTCGCTCATGCAAAGGAATTACAAAAGCACGGCACATGGCTAAAACTGGACCCCAAACCACATTACATACAAAGATAAACTCAAAATTGATTGAAGGCTTAAATATAAGACCTGAAACCATAAAACGTCTAGAAGAAAACATAAGCAGGATGCTCTTGGACATCAATCTTAGCAATGTTTTTCTTTAGATTTATCTCCTCGAGCAAGGGAAACAAAAGCAAAAATAAACAAATGGGACTACATCAAACTGGAAAAAACAAAACAAAACAAAGCATCTGCACTGGGAAGGAAATGATCCACAAAATGAAAAGGTTGCCTATTGAATGAGAGAAGATAGTTGCAGATAATATATCTGACAAAAAGTTAATATTCAAAGTATACAAAGAACTCATAAAACTCAACATTAAAAAAAAAAAAAAGGAGTGCCTATTGTGGCTCAGCAGAAAAGAATCTGACTAGTATCCACGAGGATGCGGGTTTGATCCCTGGTCTTGCTCAGTAGGTCAGGGACCAGCCCTGCCGTGAGCTGTGGTATAGGCTGCAGATGCAGCTCAGATCCCACGTGGCTGTGGCTGTGGGGTAGGTCGGCAGCTGTAGCTCCGATTCAACCCCTAGCCAGGGAACTGCTATATGCTATGGATGCAGCCCTAAAAAGCAAACAAAACAAAACAAAACATCACTTTAAAAAAGAACCGAGGACCTTTTTTCCCACAAAAGACATAGAGATGGCCAACAAGTACATGGAAAGTCCACTAGTCCACTAATCATCAGGAAAATGCAAATCAAAAATCACAATGAGATTATCACCTCACAGGTGTCAAAATGTCTATCATCAAAAAGACAAACAGCAGGAATTCCTGCTGTGGCACACCAGGTTAAGTATCTGGCAGTGTTGCATCTGGGTGTCCCAGGTTCAATCCTCAGCCTGGCACAGTGGGTTAAGGATCCAGCATTGCCTCAGCTGTGTTGTAGGTTGCAGCTGCAGCTTGGATTTAATTCATGGCCTGGGTATTTCCATATGCTGCAGGTGTGGCCAAAAAAAAAAAAAAAAAAAAGGCAAGGGAGTTCCTGTCGTGGCACAGTGGAAACAAATCCGACTCCTATCCATGAGGATGCAGGTTTGATCCCTGGCTTTGCTCACTGGGTTGGGGATCCGGTGTTGCCATGAATTATGGTGTAGTCACAGCTGTGGCTGGGATCTCACGTTGCTGTGGCTGTGGTGCAGGCCTGCAGCTGTACTGTACCTCCAATTCAACCTCAGCCTGGGAACTTCCACATGCTGCAGGTGCGGCCCTAAAAAGCAAAAAAAAAAAAAAAAAAAAAGACAACAAATAAAAGGAAATAAAAGGTATTGGTGAGGATATGGCAGGACTGGAAAACAGTATAGACCCTGTGGAAAACAGAATGAAAGTTCCTCAAAAAATTAAAACTAGAACTACCCTCTGATCCAGCAACATCACTCCTGGGTATTTATCCAAAGAAACAAAAACCTAACTCACCCCTATGTTTACTGCAGCATTATTTACAATAGCCAAGATATGGAAGCAATCTAAGCACCCATCTGTAGCTGGGTGGATAAAGAAGATGTGGGCTGTACATACACAGTGGAATGTTATTCAGGTGTAAAAAATAGTGAATTTTTGCCATTTGAGACAACATGGATGGACCTAGAGGGTATTATCCTAAGTGAAATACATGAGATAGAGAAAGAAATACTACACAAGTTCACTTAGATGTAGAATCTAAACAACAAAACATGAACAAACATAACTAAACAGAAAGCAAGTCACAGATATAGAGAACAAATAGGTGGTTGCCAGGGCAGGGCGGGGGTGGGGGGAAGAGAAATAGGTGAGGGAGATTAAGAGGTGCAAACTTCCAGCTGCAAAATAAACGTCTTAGGTATGCGATGTACAGTATGAAACGTACAGCACAGGAGTCAGTAACTGTGTGATATCTTTGCGTGGTAAAAGATGACAACTAGATTTATGGTGATCATTTTGAAATGTATAGAAATATCAAATCACTATGTTGTTCACTGGGAAATGCTATCGTCCAACCTGACTCAACAGCCAAAGGCCTCACTTCTTTCCTGCTAAAAATATGAACACGCTCTACTGTTCCTCAGGTCAGCTGTATAAATATTTTCATGCTTTTTAAAGTTTTTACACAGCCATAAATCCTCACCGTCTTCCAGATGGCTGTTTTAACGGCATCTCCCCACTCTCTTTTTCATCCGCCTCATATATCTTTAAGGAATAATGTTACTCATTTTTAAAGTTGTCAATGCTAATAAAATAGATATTGGCAAGTACCTTTTCAAGAAGTCATGGACAGGATTTGTTATCTCCACCATAATTTGAAATTTTTCATCATTCATACATTTGAGCATAACTTGGGTAAAGAATTCCAGGAATCGAGGTCTCTGCTTAAATTTCATAACTGCAAAAACAAGGAAATGCATAGATAAGTCACCAACGGGCATGATTATCGGCATTGAAAGGTTACTAATGCTAAGAGTCATTTTTGTCCCAACAGGCAAGTTCATCAACCTGCTTTTTAGAATTGTCACTTAAAAAAAAAAAATGTAGTGGAGTATAAGTGGTGAGACTATTGTTTTTCTAAGATAAAATATTCCTTTACAGTGTACATTTTATTTATTTTCCAAATACCTCAGTGTTAAGAAAGATTTCCTAAAAGTTGCCTCTAACTTGTGACTAGGTAGGGGAACAAAATACTGAAAATTGCCAGAATAACGAGTTTTTATTATAACGAATAATAACGGATTTTCACTCTATGTCACTCTGAGTTAAACAATAATGTTGCTCTCTCTTCATAGCTGAACCTAAAGATCACTAACACGTTTTTTAATTCCCTAGCTTCTGTAAGTTCCATAAAAATACCATTTACTGCCCAAATAAGCCACCATCAAGGCTCTCTCTCTCCGTCCAGATTTTTAGGTCCCTATCTGGGTCTCTTTCAGTATCAGGTGATCAAGAGGCTGTGTTATTCTGAATGGGTAAGAACAAGAAAGCTTCTGCCTCGAACAGGTGAAACCTTTAAACAGCAGACAACATAATCCGCAAGATATAAGATCTTTAACATTAAGTTGAGTGAACAGGGCGTTCCCATTGTGGCGCCACGGAAACGAATCCAACTAGGAACCATGAGGTTGCGGGTTCAATCCCTGACCTCACTCAGTGGGTTAAGGATCTGGTGAGGCTGTGAGCTGTGGTGTAGGTTGCAGACACAGCTTGGATCTGGCATGGCGGTGGCTGTGGCCTAGGCCAGCAGCTGTAGCTCTGATTCTACTCCTAGCCTGGGAACCTCCATATGCCACAGGTGCAACCCTAAAAAGCAATAAATAAACAAATAATAAAATAAAATAAAAAAATAAAAAGAAGTTGAGTGGACAACATATGTACACTGAGGTCACCTACCTTCTTTCACGGCACTTTTGACCGACCAATTTAAAACTATAGGGTAAAGAAATATAGGATCCTCTGCTCCTGAGAGTTCAGTCGTAACATCTAAAGTTAAGAAGAATTAGTAAGTTGTAGGTTCTCTTTAACACAAATATCCAAAAATGAAAGGGTTTTGGTGGGGACGAAAAACAGGAAAATAGCCAGTTTTTTACATTCTAAATGATGTGCCTTAAGATATTAATTATATCATATTTTGGAGATTAAAAAAATCCAATAATCGTGATTATTTTCCTTTCATATTTTCTCCCTAAAAGCCAAGGAGTCCACCACCAAATAGGGGAAGAATTTCCAAGGCATGAGTCTTTCTCATTCAACAGTTATTGTGAATCACCACAATATCAGACTCAAAAACCTACCAAATGTATTAACTCTGTTTTTATAAAATTAAAAGAAAGTGTAGAATCATGAAAACCGCAGACACTGGAGCCAGGCTGCCTGGGTTCACATTCTAGCCCCGCCACTTTTTAGTTATGAGACCTTGGGAAGTTACTCAGCTTCCCTGTGCCTCAGTATTCTTATCTTTAAAATGGGGATAATAACAGCACCTTTTTCATATGGTTGTTATGTACAGGTTATATAGTTTTAATCTGTGTAAAACACTTAAAATAGTTCCTGGCACACAGAAAGCACTGGATAAAACTATTATTTTTGCTATTGTTTTGTTACTGAATCGACTGATTAGCTAGGAACATTGTGCTTTCGAGCAAAATGTCGGGGGCGGGAGTTGATAATATGAAAATAAGTAATTCACATTTCTAGCTCACTTTACACTTTAAGGAATTCTAGTTCTTATATGTAACCAGATAATTACAGCTTTCCCGAAACTAGGGTTACTGGTTATGTGAATAATAGAACACTGGGTTCAATTCATAAATTTCACCTGAAACAGACATGGAGTGTAAATACAGTGAGAGATCCAAGTCCAGGAATTCTGAAAAAGGACCACCATCCAGATATAACTGAGGCACAGAGTGAGAGAGGTGAGGTGGGGCAGAAAATTGTCCAAGTAGAGTTACTCTGCAAAAGACCAAGGGGCCTAAAGCGGAGCCTCCTAATGAGAGAAATGTAGGTCCTCTCTTGTCCTAAAAGGTTTGCAGTACCTGCTTTAAAAAAAAAAATGTGAGAAGGAGTTCCCGTCATGGCGCAGTGGTTCACGAATCCGACTAGGAACCATGAGGTTGCGGGTTCGGTCCCTGCCCTTGCTCAGTGGGTTAACGATCTGCCGTTGCCATGAGCTGTGGTGTAGGTCGCAGACGCGGCTCGGATCCCGCGTTGCTGTGGCAGTGTTGCTGTGGCAGTGTTGCCGTGGCTCTGGTGTAGGCTGGTGGCTACAGCTCTGATTAGACCCCTAGCCTGGGAACCTCCATGTGCCGCGGGAGCGACCCAAGAAAATGGCAAAAAGACAAAAAAAAAAAAAAAAAGAAAGAAAAAAGTGACAATACTTGTCATCACCAGAAACTAAATCAGTTTCTGAATCAGATTTCCAAAATGCAAATTCCAAAACGCCAATCACTGGAACTAAACCCTTTATTTCTCAGTTACATTTTTGCCTTCGGAGCAGAGACTCAATTTTGTGTCCCCCTTCCCCAATATCTTTGGCCACATTTGCCTCCCCCTTGGCTGTCACAGCTGAGGGTATGGTGTGCTGTGCATCTCTGGACAAAGGCCAGGGATGCAGCTCTACAGCCGCAATGCCCGGGATGGTCCCGCAACAAAGGATTATCTGACTCAAATTGGCAACAGTGTCAAGGTCGAGAAAACCTGTCTTAGAATGAGAAGATTTAGGCTCAGATCCAAGCCAGCTATATAATCCTACATAAGTCACTTAATCTTTACCAGCCACATCTGTAAAAAAGCAGTTAACAATCCCTTATTAACGGAGCACTGTTAGGCTTAATGGCACAATGCGAAAGCACCGAGAGCACCGCATAAACCTTAAAGGGTGTCCCAAATGCTAACTGTAATCTAATCCTTTCAGCCAAATATTTTCTTATTTTAAAAAAACAAAAGTATACAGAAAGAAAAAAAAAAAAAAGGCTACATTGCTTTGTCAGTTTGAGTAGGTGTGTCTCCAGTAAGACCAGCTGTTCATTTATTTTTTCAGGTAGTAATATCTGCTGTGGCTTCTTAGTCTTGGAAGACTTCTTCGAAGAACCCTAGAAACATTAGTGAAATGTCAGAATATACTTCGACATGTTTCAAGAATTATCATTTTCAAATAACACTTTAAATTATAATTCATATTTTCATACTTGGTAGACTAAACTATGAATCTACATAGCTAAATGATATGAATTAATGATGAATACTAACTATCGAGTTAGTATACTAACTAACATTATGTTAGTATACTAACTAACATTCTAACTAAATGCCACACACAGTTCTAAGTGTTGTATGGAGGTTGAACAAAATATATCTTTTCTTCCCTCTCCCTTCTTTCCAGTAACTTCTCCCCAAATTAGCCCTCCTGCCATACACACTCCCTTCTGAAAGCAGCTGAGGGTATATCTATAAAAGTCCTCAAAAGAATATGCTCTCAGAAATGTATCCCTTTTCTCTTTTTTTTGTCTTTCTTTCTTTTTCCCAGAAGGAGCTTCTTTACAAAAAAGCTAATTGCTTTTGCTGCTTTTCCTTTCATTGAACATAACAGCATTAGTAATTAGTGAATTAAGAATTAGCAGATCCAGAGTCCCCGTCATGGCTCAGTGGTTAACGAATCCGACTAGGAACCATGACGTTGCAGGTTCGATCCCTGGTTTTGCTCAGTGGGTTAAGGATCCGGCGTTGCCGTGGGCTGTGGTGTAGGTCACAGATGTGACTCTGATCTGGCGTTGCTGTGGTTGTGGTTTAGGCCGGCGGCTGCAGCTCCGATTAGACCCCTAGCCCAGGAACCTCCATGTGCCACAAGTGCGGCCCTAGGAAGAAAAAAAAAAAAAAAAAGAATTAGCAGGTCTGGAGTTCCTGCTGTGGCTCAGAATTGGGTTAAGGATCTGAGTTGTCTCTGTGGCTGCATGGGTTCCATCCCCCACCCAGAGCAGTGGGTTAAGGGCAAACTGCCGCTCCGAGACCCCATAAACTTCCATGTGCCACGGGGCAGCCAAAACGAAAAAAAAGAATTAGTGGGTCTGCACTCAGCCTCCTCACCTGTTTTCGCGTGTTTGAGCCTAACACTGGACTGGTTAATGTCTCCTGTTTTCCACAAAACAGACCCCCCCAAACCCTTACAGGCTCAGAAGGACCTTGAGTGGTTACAGTGACGTCTGACTGTAACGTAGGTATTAGCTTCCAGGCCCTACAGTCTGGGTCCAAAGGAAATATCCCAACCTTATTCTGGACTAGGGGCTCCAAGGAACGAGGCATGGGGTCCTGCCTACAATGACGCAAAGGGTCAGGGTTCAGAGTCAAGGTCAGGGTGACCCAAAGGGGCCTGGGTGATGGACTCTGAGCGTGGACACCACTTTGTGGAAAAATCCCTCAAACTGCTTCCAGCTTAATCAAAACTTTCTCTAGACAAAAAAGCCCCCTCAAAAATATATATTATAATTTAAAAATTCATCCAGTAAAATGGGTTTTTTTTTGTTTGTTTTTTAAGATCTTTCAACATATAACAGAGATAGAAACGGAGCTACTGCAACAGTAATAGGCTTGGGGGTAACAGTCCCTATACCCCCCAGTCACTGAGGGGGCTTCAAGTAATTCCTAACACATCTCAGAAACCTGATGAACTAAGCAGTATTTCAAAATCTGATCTACAAAACCATTTAACCACACAGTTGAAAGAAAATGCAATAAAAGCAGTTCTAGTAAGATCTGTGCTTGGGAGGCAGATATTGAAAACTGGTCTCTTGGAATTCCTGTTGTGACTCAGCAAATTACAAACCGACTAGTACTCATGAGGATTCAGGTTTGATCCCTTGCATTGCTCGGTGGGTTAAAGATCTGGCATCGCCATGAGCTATGGTGTGGGTCACAGGTATGGCTCTGATCCGGCGTTGCTGTGGCTATGGCATTGGCCAGCAGCTGTAGCTCCGATTTGACCCCTAGCCTGGGAACCTCCATATGCCTCAGGTACAGCCCTGAAAAGCCAAAGGAAGGAAGGAAAGAAAGAAAAGAAAAGAAAAAAAAAAGTGGTCTCGTCATTCCCTTTGTGGCTCAGTGGAAACAAATCTGACTAGGAACAATGAGGTTTCGGGTTCGATCCCTGGCCTTGCTCAGTGGGTTAAGGATCTGGTGTTGCCGTGAGCTGTGGTGTAGGTGGAAGATGCAGCTCAGATCTGGCATTGCTGTGGCTCTGACATAGGCTGGCAGCTGTAGCTTCAATTAGACCTCCTAGCCTGGGAACCTTCATATGCCATAGGTTCTGCCCTAAAAAGAAAAAAAAAGAAAAGGCGGCAGGGGGAGGGGGGTCTCTCAAACATAGCAGTCTCATAAAGAAGACAACTAAGATGTCACCAGGAGTTTGGGAAATTGACACTGAACACAGCGAAAAGCTCTGACGTGTATTTACTGCGTTCAATGACCTGCCCGGAATAATAAAGTCTTTAGTCTGAGAGGGACTTTAGCGAGCTTTCAGTCCAGTGTCCGAATGGGTATAGGAGGCTCTCTATCAGCACCTAACTGAACATCAGTACTAGTAATAGGGGGCTATTCCGTATTCTAGCATGGATGCCTTCACGTTTTTTCTTTTTTCTCTTTTGGCCTTCCCTGAAGCATATGCAAGTTCCTAGGCCAGGGACCGAATCCGCTGGAGCTGTGACCTATGCATGTCACAGCTGCAGCAACTTCTGGATCCTTAATGCACTGTGCCTCAGCAGGAAGTCCCTTAATAATAATTAAAAGAAAAAGGGAAAAAGTAGCTCTTCACTACTTATTAGTTTTATGGAAATAATGACAAATGAAAACCTGATCACTTTTTTTTTTGGGGGGGGGGTCTTTTTGCCTTTTCTAGGGCTGCACCCGGGGCATATGGAGGTTCCCAGGCTGAGGGTCTAATCAGAGCTGTAGCCGCCAGCCTACACCACAGTCACAGCAATGCGAGATCCGAGCTGCATCTGCGACCTACACCACAGCTCACAGCAACGCCAGATCCTACACCCACTGAGCAAGGCCAGGGATTGAACCTGCAACCTCATGGTCCCTAGCCGGATTCGTTAACCACTGAGCCACGACGGGAACTCCCTGATCACTTTTCTAACATGTTTACTAAGACTACATGACCTCTCAGAAAATTCCACGAACTTTAGGTTTAAAGATGAGAAACAAAGAGCAGGTACCTCGTCTTGCACCTCTTCGTGTTCAGCAGCACCAAACAGAGATTTGCATCCGGATGTGATGTCCAACATCTTTTTTCCATAATTTATAATTGCTACTGCCAGGTCATACTCCTTCCATGAACGCAGAATCTAATTAAAAATATTTCTTAATTATCTGTAGGAAACGTGTCTATTTTCAAGTGTCATGTATCGTCTGCCATAAATTCAGAAGTCTCATTAATGTTTTGGATCTAACTCCCCCGACTTGATTAAGGAAACTGGGAGTTTACCTACAGATCATATTTCCCTAGGATTAAAACAGCATGATTTCACTATTTTATTTTTATTTATTTATTTATTTTGGTCTTTTTAGGTCCACACCCGGGGCATATGGAGGTTCCCAGGCTAGGGGTCGAATCAGAGCTACAGCCACCGGCCTACACCAGAGCCACAGCAATGCCAGAACCGAGCCTCGTCTTCAACCTACACCACAGTTCATGGCAACACCAGATCCTTAACCCACTGAGCAAGGGCAGGGATCAAACCCATAACCTCATGGTTCCTAGCTGGATTCGTTTCTGCTGTGCCACGGTGGAAACTCTGTTTTCACTAATTTAAATAAAAAGACAAAAAACCCAGGAATCTCATCAGTAATGAATTCCCATCTCTCTGGGACATACCACCATACAGCTTTTGTATAGTAAGTTAACTATTAAAAAATATTTCCACTTAAAAGATCCGTGCTAAAACCAAATCATTCTTAAAAGCCACAAAACCACCACTGCTTGCCTTGAGTTGTCTTGCATGTGAAATGACACAACTACTGACCTCACGGTGTCTTGGGGCTGGCGGGGGGAGTGGGAGGGGATTTACAGCAGTAAATGATTTACCAGACATTGTGGCAGTGACCTCGATTAGAGATCAGCTGGTTTGAGCAGATTCTCCAAAAACCCTGGGGGAAGGACAAATTGTACTCGCTGGAGAAGGGCCCGCCTTGCCCCTCTGGTCCACATTCCTAGCCACTGATCGTTAGCTGGCCTCTTGCAACCTGACCCTTACCCACCTCTTCAACATCATCTTCCACGATTCACCTCCTTGTACGTTAAGCTTACGATACATGGAGCCCAGAGTCCACGGTGCCAGGACTTGATGGTCTCCTCCAGCGGAGGCTTTTCCCAGAACAGCTCTCCCCCTCCCCCACCTATTTATTTAGCTTTGCCTGGTCATTAAAACCCCGGCTCTGGCATTAACTCCAGGAAAGCGTCCCTGGCCAGCAATCTGATTTGTACACACCTTGCTCTAACGAAGGATCACATGAAAGGGACACATTCACTGTGACTCCCAGAGGGCAATGTTCTTAGGGTACAAATAAGTTTGTATGAGTTTGCTATCTGTAGATGAATTCTGTCAAGTTGAATAGGCTAGGATTTAAGATAAGTAACAATGGTTACTTCCCGGGCAAAGAAACACTTATACGGAGGTTGAAGAGCAGTGAGTGGCTGCTTGAATCTGATAAGACCAACTTAACACAAGTGGTAAGAACTAAAATATTTCTGTAGGGCCAGAGCAATGGTGTTAAATTAATGCTGACCTTGGAACAGAATGTGGGAAGGAAAACAATGAAACACATTTTGAAAAAGTAGAGGAACTTGGGCTGAGCAGGGCCTTGAGTGCCAAGCCCAACAGTCTAATTTCATCATAAAATTGATATGAGAGGAAGCAAGTTTTGTTATAAGAAAACAGAAATGAGCTAACGTTTGTTCCTTGTTCACCTCTGTTTTCCAACATATATGGTTTATAGAGAACTGTGCAATCATTCCTCTTTGTTTTAAAATACCAGTGGAAAATACCAAATGAGAAAATAATTTTTCCAATCAAAAGAAAAATAGCCAATTCTGCTTAACATACCAAATGGTGAACAGAATTTTTTTTGATGTGCCAGATGTTTAGCATAAAAGTTTTTTTTAACAATGTGAAAATAATGAAACACTTAAGATGACATGTCTCAGAAGTGGCACTTCATTTAGAATTCTAACAACTCAGAAAGAAATGGAGCCATCTGGAAAGATTACCAATTTTTAAAACAGAACGGAGAAAAAAAACAGGGCCATTTGACTAATTGGGCTTTACCTGTCTTAAGAGAAAAATCTATATAAAATTTATTTATATCAAACGAATGCCTCAAATCTGGGATTCAGGATTAGCCAGGCTCCTGGGTCTCTTGGTCCAGCTGGAAAAAACTTCCAAAAGGACAAGTCTCAGGTTATTAATTTGACACCAAACCAGCTCTAGTATCAAAATCTTGATGATAATATATACTGTAATTTTAAAAATGTCCAGGGACATGGAAACAACCTAAATGTCCATTGACAGAGGAATGGATAAAGAAGCTGTGGTACATACACACTGTGGAATATTACTCAGCCATTAAAAGGAAAGAAATAATAGCATTTGCAGAAACATGGATGGACCTAGAAATTACCATGCTAAGTGAAGTCAGTCAGACAGCAAGACACCAACATCATACGCTAACACGTACATGTGGAATCTAAAAAAAGGACACAATGGAGTTCCCGTCATGGCGCAGTGGTTAACAAATCCGACTAAGAACCATTAGGTTGCGGGTTCAATCCCTGGCCTTGCTCAGTGGGTTAACAATCCAGCGTTGCTGTGAGCTGTGGTGTGGGTTGCAGACTCGGCTTGGATCCTGCATTGCTGTGGCTCTGGCGTAGGCCTGTGGCTACAGCTCTGATTTGACTCCCAGCCTGGGAACCTCCACATGCCGTGGAAGCGGCCCAAGAAATGGCAAAAAGACAAAAAATAAATAAATAAAAATAAAAATAAAATAATAATAATAAAAGGACACAATGATTTCTTTGCAGAATAGATACTGAGTCACAGACTTTGAAAAACGTATGTTTTCTAAATGAGACAGGTTGGAAGGTAGGGGGATGCGCTGAGGGTTTGGAATGGAAATGCTATAAAATTGGGTTGTGATGATCATTGTACAACTATAAATGTAATAAAATTCATTGAGTAATTAAAAAAATAAGGAAATAAAAAACAGTTTAAATGTCCAGGGAGTTCCCATTGTGGCTCAGTGGAAACAAATCTGACTAGCATCCATGAGGATGCAGGTTCGATCCCTGGCCTTGCTCAGTGGGTTAAGGATCCGGTGTTGCCATGAGCTGTGGTGTAGGTCGCAGATGTGGCTCAGAATCCCATGTTGCTATGGCTGTAGCTACAGCTCCGATTCAACCCCCTAGCCTGGGAACTTGCATATGCTGCAGGGACGGCACTAAAAAGACAAAAAAAAAAAAAAAAGTCCAGAACATTCACATTCAGGGTCCTTTCTACAATAATGTCAGCTGGATCTCAGAATGATTCCTCAATAGGGGACAGGGGGCTTCGGTCACGGATGGCAGGTAGAGGAATGCAGAGCCAGCCCCAAGCTACTGTGGGAGAAAAATCACACGCAGCTGAGCGAGGAGGCAGGTGGATAGTGATGGACTTCAACCTCCACCGGATCCCAAATGCTGACCGGAAACCCCATTTATTCCAGGTCACCCTGTTCCATCTTCCACTGCGGCTGTTATAAACATCTTCTCAAGTCTCTGAAACCTACCCTTAATCTCTACCTCCTCACTCTCAGCAAATGACCTTGCTTCCTTTTCACAGAGGAATAAAAGGGAACTGGCTTATCTACGGTTCACAAACCTACCTGCACACTCACCTGCAAGGACAACCACCCTCCTCCCATGAGACGGGAGAGGCAAGTCTCCTGTCAGGGCTGATCCTGCATGTGCTCGAAACCCACTGCCTCGTCTCAGGGATCTTGCTCAAACGGGCAGCCCTCCTCTCCTGTGTCCTCAGCCCTTCCCTCTCCTGCCTCCCCTCCACGTGCAGAATTGGTTTTTTGGTTGGTTGGTTGGTTGGTTATTTGGTTGGTTGGTTGTTAGGAGAAGTTTCTGTTGGCAAGTTACCACCGATAAGCTGCTTTGGAATAAGGTTTCTCTGCTGTGGAAGGAACACTGCAGTCTCCTCTAACAGTTATTAAATGGAAATGAGTAGCTGTCCAAAGCCCTGGAAAGACAGTATAAACCGGTCTTCTCTTGCTTGAGACACCCCTGTCCTGGAAAGACTGATGGAAGGGTTTGGGGGGTGGGTTTAGCCCAGTATTACAGTAATGCTAGGCTAAAATGTGTGTGTGTGTGTGTGTGTGTGTGTGAGAGAGAGAGAGAGAGAGAGAGAGAGAGAGAGAGAGCGCGCACAGTGGCAATGGAAAGGGGTCTTCTGGATTGTGCTTTCAATAGCTACACTGTGTGACAAAGACGGAACTAATAGCCCCAGAAAGATTCCCAAGGTTGGGGAGGGGTTCGATTACCAAAATCGCTCTGGACGAATCACCTTTCCAATCCTTCCTCTTGCCTACTGGAGGCAGGACTGGACCCCTGGACGAAGAGCATCCTTGAGATTCTGAGACAATTCTCTTCCTTTCTTACCCTGCACACTGTTCCCACGTGATACCCCCTACTTCTGTTGCTTGAGTCCATAAACTAATGACTCCTTTTTCTTGATATACTTGGCCTCTCCTGGACGTCAAGCCTCCGTGTCCGATTACATAATGCCCACCTCTTTGGATATCCTACAGGCCTCCAAACTCAATATATTCAAAACTCATTGGGAGTTCCTGTCATGGCTTAGCGGTAATGAACCCAACTAGGATCCATGAGGATGCGGGTTCGATCCCTGCCCTCGTTCAGTGGGTTAAGGATCTGGTGCTGCCTTGAGCTGTGGTGTAGGTGGCAGATGTGCTCGGAGCCTGTGTTGCTATAGCTGGGATGTAGGCTGGCAAAAAAAAAAAAAAAAAAAAAAACCCAACTCATTATCGTCCCCCCTTTTCCCACTTAGGGTTGAACAAATTGTGCTGTATTCACAGAGTGCCCAGAGAGCTGCCTTTCTATGGACTCTTCCTCTCCCTCCTTGATCCTGCATATTCGATTCTATCTCATAATTAACTCCTGAATCCTTTCAGTTCTATCTCCCACGTTGTTTCCACATGAGTTTGGTTTACCATCGCTCACCTTCTAACTCATTTCTGGGCTCAGGTATTATCCCCTCTAATTATTAGCTGTTGTGCCACCAGAATAATTTCTTTTTCCTAAAATATAAATCTCATCATTTTTGAAATCTCCCAGGTTTGAAACCCTTGAATGGCTTCTCTCTGACCTCATGAGATGGCCATTCATCATCTAACACTTGCTCACTGCTCCACTTTTTAGAGTGACTGAAATATTTAATCATATCCTCCATAATTAAAAATAAATTAGATTCTTCTTTTCCCAAACTGTGAAATTATTTTGTATTTTCTCACCAATGACTGCCTGGAGTGATCAATGTTAATAACCTTGCAGCTGTTGCGTTTTTTAAAAATAATTGCCTTTAAGTTTTGTTTGCAGTGTCTTGCCATAAAAAGTATTTTTAATTATTATGTAATATATTTATCTTTTATCTGTGAATCTTTTGAATTTTGTGCCCTGTTGAGAAAGGTGTCCCCTGATTTCAAGGCCATTCAAACATCCTCAAATCCATCTGGACTTTATTTTCTTTACGGTATGAGGTAGGACTCTGGCTTTGTTTATTTTCAGATCAACAGTCAGGTATATTAGCACCTTTTATTAGTAAATTATCATTGTCTCAATGAATCTAAATGCCACCTTTTCTTATATTATGTTCCTTGTGAACCTGGGGTTGGCTCTTCCTGGGTCTCTGTTCTAGTCCACTGAACTATCTGCCCATTGCTCTGTTCGGATCATTTTTCCTAAAGTGGCCTTAGGGTAAATTTCAATATCCATTGAGAACTTTTACATAATTCTGATCGGTTTCAGAGAAATCCCATTGGGATTCTGATCACAACTGCGCTGCATGGAAATATTATTTTAGGAACCATTTATTTTGCTGTGACAGTAAGTCTTCCTGTTCAGGAACCCGGTGGGCCCTGCCGTATGTTCAGATCTTATTTTGTGTCCTTCGGTGAGATTTCATATTTATTTAGGTTCTTTAACATTTTGTTAAGTTAAAAATATTGTGTATTCTAAGTGGTATTATTTTCCCCTCTCCTTTCTGACTGGACTGGGAGTATTAAAAATAAAAACAACAGCAAAAACATAAACAAACCCCAACTTATCAGTTTGTGTCTTAGATAACTTTATAAATACTTATAAATCTTATAAATTCTTATACCACTTTGCAAATTCTCTTTTTAATTCTAGTAATCTTCTACTAGAGTCTCCTGGGTTTCTGAGATCTCTACAATTACAGACAAATTATCCTTCTCTAATATTACAAAATTATTTCATAGACTATCTATTGCATAAGACAGAATCTCTACAAATAATAAATTATATTATTGAGTTAGCATTTCCCAGGCCTGTTTTTTAAGTAAACAGCTTCAGAAATCTGCCATGTAGTATGATATTTGCTGAAAATTTTTGGTAAATGTCTTTACCACTATGCAATGACTTCCTTCCATTTCTAAACTATTTGGAAATTTTGTCAGAAAAGGTTGCTAAGTGTTAGCCAATGCCTCTGTAGCCTTTTTCATATAATCTAATTGTTTTTCTCCTTTAATTGGCTGTTGCAAAAAAAACTTCAGGTTTCGTTTTAATTCAGATGGATCTTTTATACTTGACAATGAGACTGTCCGAAGACAGTGACCTAATGCCAGCCAGGAGCAGAAAAGGGTGACCAGACAGCACAGACTGGAAGGAGTCTACATAATGCCTCTCTCTCCTGATTAATGTTTTGGACCCTGAATTCCACTTTTTCAGATGTGAAAATTGTGTCTCCTCCTTTATTTTTTCCTGCATTTCCCAAAACCTTTGTCTACCCATTTATTTTTCAACCTTGGCTTATTATTTTGCTTTACAAGAGTTTCTGGAAATAATGCATATTTGAATCTGACTTTTCAGCCCATCTGACAGTCTCTTGTCTTCTGGGTTCATTCACCCTTAGTGATGTAATTAATATACTTGATTTTATTCCTTTCATCTTAAACACAATCTCTTTTTCCCTCTTCTTACTTTTGTTGAATTAGCCATTTTTGATCCCTGCCACTTTTTTTCTGTTCCTTTTTCCTCCCTGTCATTCCTCTGTTCATTCTCCCTTCTTGTCAATTTAGAAGTCCTATTGTGCTTTAAAGTTCAGCTCATGCCTATACACTCCACTGTCATCTTTAAATACATATGTCCTATTAGAAGAAAAGAATAATGTTATACAATAGGCATTTTTATACTGTATGTATTTTTAACACATAACCATGTGCCAAGCATCTCGACTTTCTTATCCCTCCCTTAACCCCAAACAGAATTTCTAGGTTACTCATTTCTAGGCTTTAGTTCTAGATTACTAATAAGTTTTTCTTTCAAGGATGACCCTTCTATTTCAAGAATCCTTACTTAGCATTTGTCTGCAAAGTCCTAGTCACATCATTATTATTGCAAGATTCATTGCTCCCATTATTCCTCTCCTTTTTGTCTTTCCCTCTCTTGGGATTTCTGCTCTGAACCAATTGTCACTTGATAGAGCATTTCCTCAAGTGTTTTGTTCAGATAAGTACATGGGCAGAATGCTTTCTAAATGCCCGCACTTCTGAGAATGTTTCTTTTGCCCTCACAAATGAATGATATCTTTCCTGGTTATTAATTTTGGGGTCTCAGTCTTTTCCCCTTAGGATTCTAAAAATGCTGCTCCAGGATTTTAACTTGTCGTGTTGCTGATAAAAAGTCTGAAGCTAATGGATTCTTTCCATTGCAAATAACCTATTCTTTGGCTATCAAGACTTTTAAGATTTGTCCTTATTCTTAGACTTTAAGAATTTTACCAACACGCGTTGGTATGTTCTTACATTACTCCTGCCTGGGACTCAGAAGGATGGCTCCTTCTCCATGCATTTCTTTTCCACTGCCAGACTCCTTTTATTTCATGTTATGACTTCTGGACCTGTCTTCTGAATTTATCACGAAGTAATTCTGTTCTACGTTGACAGATATTTCTTTTTTTTTTGTCTTTTTTTGTTGTTGTTGTTGTTGTTGTTGTTGCTATTTCTTGGGCCGCTCCCGCGGCATATGGAGGTTCCCAGGCTAGGGGTCGAATCGGAGCTGTAGCCACCGGCCTACGCCAGAGCCACAGCAACGCGGGATCCGAGTCGCGTCTGCAACCTACACCACAGCTCACAGCAACGCCGGATCGTTAACCCACTGAGCAAGGGCAGGGACTGAACCCACAACCTCATGGTTCCTAGTCAGATTCGTTAACCACTGTGCCACGACGGGAACTCCAATTGACAGATATTTCTTAAGCGTCGAGATTTGATTCAAGAAGTATCATCATCATAACCCTCATATGTTTAATTTTCTAACCAAAAGTGAAATTTGTTATATATGAAAGTTGTTACGGGAATAAATTCTAAGAGTTCTCATCACAAGAAAAAAAATTGTTTTCACTTCTTGCATTTTGTATCTATACAAGAAGATGCATGTTTTCTAAACTTATTGTGATAATCACTTCATGATATATGGAAATCAAATCATTATGCTGTGTACCTTAAACTTACACAGTGCTGTATGTCAATACTATCTCAATAAAACTGAAAGGAAAAATTTAATTTGTGGAGTCACAGGTTTTTTTGTTTTTTTTGTTTTGATAACCTAATTGTACTGCCTTGAAAGTTTTTTCTTTTTTCTTCCTTTCTTTTTTTAAAATTATTAAGTCATCTCTGATCCTTTCCAACATGGGAGAGTAAATAACACAATTATCCTAGTGTTTAGCCTGCTCTTTGCCCCTTGGGGCTCTGAGTTCCCTTAAGTGAGTTACTCTTTTTCTCTTCTTGCCAATGGCTCATGCTCCCTCAGCATCTACGCCGCGCAGGTCATGCAGGTCTATTCAGTGGTGGCAAACCAGTGAGTGACAAAAAACACAACTTTCTGCTCCTGAGGTCAAGCCAAGAATTGCTAGCAACTCATTAGCTCTTTGCTAAGGTAGAGGGTAGAGGCCTCTCTGTGGCCAGACCTCCACAGAAGCAAACTTAAGGCCCAGCTAAAGTGACACATCAAAGCAGCCCACCCATGCAGTATTCTTCTGGATCCTGACATATCAGAACGGCTCTGTGAGGACTACTTAAAAACAGGCAGGCAGATAGCGCCCTGCCTTGAGGAGACTCACTGGATTCAGGCAACCAAAGCCTCTGTGGAAACACACAATGCTGGTCTTTGAGCCCAGCAATGAGGATACCTAAGCCTACCTCTCTGCCTCTGGTCTCTTGGTTCTTTCTTCTTTCCAAAATGAGTGTGGTCCCATAAAATGCCTCTTTCCATCCCCCCTTCCCCAGCCTAAGATACACCCTCCAGGCTTTATTCACTAGCCTTCTCAGGCAACTTTTGATCTAAAATTTTTTTGGGGGGGTATTTTTTAAATATTTTAATTACTGTGATTAAAAGCAGCTTAACTTTCTATATCTTTTGGATTCCTAAGACAGTATAGTTTCATTATGATATCAGACAAAGACACACCAGTCAGAATAGCCGTCATTAATAAGTTCACAAATAACAAATGCTGGAGACGGTGTGGAGAAAAGCAAACCCTCCTACACTGATGGTGGGAATGTAAATTGGTACAACCATTATGGAAAACAGTATGGAGGTACCTCAGAAAACTAAATATAGAACCACCATACAACAACCCAGCAATCCTACTCTTGGGCATATATCTAGATAAACCTTTCCTTGAAAAAGACACATGTACCCATATGTTCATTGCCGCACTATTCACAATAGCCAAGACATGGAAACAACTCAAATGTCCATCGACAGATGATTGGATTAAGAAGATGTGGAAAATATATACACAATGGACTACTACTTAGCCATGAAAAAGAACAAAATAATGCCATTGCAGCAACATGGATGGAACCAGACTCACACACTAAGTGAAGTAAGTCAGAAGGAGAAAGACAAATTCCATAGGATATCACTTATATCTGGAATCTAATATACAGCACAAATGAATATTTCCAAAGAAAAGAAAATCTTGGACTTGGAGAAACAGACTTGTGATTGCCAAGGGAGAGGGGGAGGGAGTGGGATGGACGAGGAATCTGGGATAAATAGATGCAAACTATTGCCTTTGGAATGGATAAGCAATGAGATCCTGTTGTATAGCACTGGGAACTATATCTAGTCACTTATGATGGAACATGATGGAGGAGAATGTGAGAAAAAGAATGTACACATGTATGTGTGACTGGGTCACTCTGCTGTACAGTAGAAAATTGACAGAACACTGGAAACCAACTATAATGGAAAAAATAAAAATCATTAAAAAAAGAATGGTACACACACACAAAAGATGTCAGACAAAGAATGAGATAAATACCTTTGTTATATAGAAGATACAACAAGCTATCATGTGCTGCACACTTTCAAAGCTCGCGATGTGTTTCTTTGAGTGGATGATATTTGGTAGTCCTTGCAAAACCACTATACATTTTATCAAGATCTGAAAAATAGAAGCACAGTGGGTTTTGTTGAAAATATCATCCTTACTCATTAAAAAATGTTCTATTTAAATGATACAAGTTTTAAGCCATCACATTTTACTGTTATTAGTAATTATAGATAAATTGCTCATCATGTATAAATAAGTGTACCCTGAGATAAAATGGATAAATTCAATTTTCAGATGAGTCTTTCATCTCAGTAACTTGAAAACTAGCGGAGAAGATAAAGTAAATACACAAATGACTATAAAATGAAGCACATTTTGACAAGTGCCATAAAAGATACAGGCAGAGTATGACATCTATACAAGAAGCTACAGACCACATTCGGGCTTGGGAGGACACTGAAAAAACCATGTGGACAGGGCTATACCATATTAAATATACAGTGACACAAGTACTCGAAATAAGAGTTTCCTTTATCATTAAAACTAAGCATCCATATCCTAGGAAACCAATTAATATGGGGGCTTACTTCCTTAATTTTGCTCCACATTATATGATCCTGAATTTGATCAAGACGTAACTTTAGCTTTCAATACTGCTGCACAGTTCTCAGCAATATTACTATCAGAAAAGCAGAGCTGAAATTGCATCAATGTCTTCGTCATTCAGACTATCCCAAAAGACAAATTAATATATGGGTATTGGTCCTTTGTGGGTACGTTCATTGCTTCAAGCCACCATTCTAATCATGTTATTACTACTGTTACATGACACGTATGAATTTTTTAATGCTGCTTTAATTCCTCCCCTCCACCCCCGCCCTCTTCCCCCAACACCACACCAGATCCCCAGATCATGTCAACAACCTAGTAGTTCTGCAGTTTTCTCTGGGCTAATGTAATCTACATAAAAGCAAGGTTAATGTTATTTTACAAAATGAAATTTATACACATTTTCTGAACTGCGCCCTTCCCCTTCAAGCATGTCTTGTGAATAATCCCTCCAAGTTTACAAGTATAGCTCTAATTCATTACTTCTAATGGTTACATAATATTCTTTAGTGTGAACAAATCCTAATTTATTCAGCCATTTCCAGACTCTTCATGTTGCACAGTTTTATGGCTGAAGTTTTATAGTCTGGCAGGGCTCCTGTTACCGCACCTTCCCTTTGTCTCCATCTTTTCTGCCACCACCAAGAATGCCACAGTGACACCACCCTTATACAGGCTCGGGGGCCAAAATAAGTGGCAACCGAGGTGCCAGCTTTGAGGTGGTACCCAGTGAGGGTGACATACCAACCTCCAGGGCACAGCTAAATGACACTCTAAATCAATGACCATCATATGGGACTGTGTGCCCAGCAGGTGGAACCAAGGGGTAAAAAGAGGGGTGATTTTAGTCGGTGGGATAAATTGCTAATAAAGGGTTTGCTATGTTGGGTAAATGCCTTTTTTAATTTACTAAAATCGTATTCTATGAGATAAATTAATAGCAGAGGAATTGGTATGTCAGGTAAATTTGTTTCTTAATTTTACCGAAAATTATATTCAATTAAAATTAAGATTGCTTTGCAGAAATCCAACGCTTGTTACAATTCCCAGTTCTCCCATTAATGAATGAATATGCCTTTGCCCCACATCCTCACCAGCAATAGGTGTTACAGATCTTTTCAAGTCTGGCAGTCTCATTATGTTGTTGATTTAATGTGCATTTCTATGGATTTTCAGTTTTAGCATCTTTTCATACGTTTCTTGGCCACCTGGATTTTCTCTCCTGTACACTGCCTATTATTTTTCTGTGCCCATTTTTTATTGTTATTGTCAATTTGTAAGACTTCTGTTATATATGTTATACTATATATTTTACATTACATACATATTACATTACATGTAAATATTTACATATGTACCCTTATCAGTGTTAGATATTTTCCCAAAGCCGTAAATGTTCTACTATCTTTATTATGGCCTCTTTTGTCACACGTAGGTTAACATAAATATAGTCAAATATGTCTTGTCTTTCTTATTATTTCTAAGAATTCTCTCTTGGTTGGAAAGGGGTCCCCCATCCCTGGATTGCACATGTCATCTCCTGAGATTTTTTTTTTTCCTAAAAGTTTTTGCCTCATTTTACCTCTAAGTCATTAGTACACCTGGACTTTTTATGTTTGATACAAAATTCGGGTCCAATTCTACTTTCTTTCAGATGAATATCCAGATATTTCGCCACCCTTTACTAAACAAATCCATTATCTTCCCATCAGGTTGGAATCCCAGTTCAAATACCTATTACATTCTCATACAGAGTGAGGTCTATTTCTGAAGCCTCTCCTTTGTTCCACTCATCTTTTCCTGCTCTAAGCAATACAGTTTAATTAGCAACTCTTTTCCTAAGGCCTTTCCCCATAGCTCTAACCCACTTTCTTTTTTTTTTTTTGTCTTTTTTTTGCTATTTCTTTGGGCCACTCCCGCAGCATATGGAGGTTCCCAGGCTAGGGGTCGAATCGGAGCTGTAGCCGCCGGCCTACGCCAGAGCCACAGCAACGTGGGATCTGAGCCGCGTCTGCAACCCACACCACAGCTCACAGCAACGCCGGATCTTAACCCACTGAACAAGGGCAGGGACTGAACCCGCAACCTCATGGCTCCTAGTCGGATTCGTCAACCACTGCGCCACGATGGGAACTCCCCTAACCCACTTTCTGAGTTAAAGATATCCTGATCTGGCGTTATCGAGACCTGCGGTGTAGGTCGCAGATGAGGCTTGGATCCCTCATTGCTGTAGCTGTGGTGTAGGCTGGCAGCTGTAGCTCCGATTGGACCCCTAACCTGGGGAACCTTCATGTGCCGTGGGCAATGGCATAAAAAAAGAATATAAAAATTGAAATGACTTAAACAACCTAGAAAAATATATTGCCAGTATTTAAATATGGACAGCAATGGGGTCGAATGTTTTCAGAGAAGCAGATTTTAAGTTGTTATTTATGTTTACCCAGATGTTTCTTCAAATTATTAAAATGTTTTTCAGTTAGCTCATGAAATTTCATGCTTGTTCTTGACCAATTCTCACTCTCTAAGAGATATATTGCTTTTTCCTTTTCAAAGTGCATTGCTGAGTTGCTTTTATAGAAATACCCTTCTCTTGGGAGGAGGAAAAAAAAAATACCCTTACCTGTACAACGGGTACCAAAACAATATTGTGATAGATTATAGGAGCCAGGAGGCCATAGCATTGAGTCACTGCTTGAAGGGCATAAGTGGAGTCATTTAGGTAGTTGCTAAGTTCCAATGCCACTAACACTCTCTCACATTCAATTAGTCTAGCAATCTGTAAAGACACAGATATTGTTACTTGAATGGAACTTCAGATACTTAACTAAATTGTCTCTAAGGAGAAGAAGAAAGGGTAGAAAATATGATCCTTGTGGCGTAACAGTAACATGAATGCTGATCTAAAGAACACCTAAATTTAGGAATAACTCTAATGCCCAATAATGCTGTCTATGGATGACACAGTCATAGAATTAAGGTTCAGTATTTTTTAAATAGTGACACAAATACCATAAGTAACAGAAAAGGAACCAATCTTTTTTAAGTGGCACAATAAAATCTTGGCTACATTTTAATGTTGGGGAAAAAAAAAATCTAGCTTTTTTCAAAAATATAAATTTCAACAATTAATAATTATCATATCTCTGTAATATGGCCCCTACTTGATGAACATAATCTCATTTCCCTTCTGGATACGTGAGAAAACGACCAATTTTCAGTAGACCAAACTAATCTTCTTTTACACTTCCGCTGCTTAAAGTAAAATGTAAAGTTAGGCTTTCCATAATAAAATGCCACTCAAAAAGAATAAAAATCCTCTGTTACCCCTTACTTCTCTTTCCTGAGCAAAGATTTCATTATCTGCCTATATATCCACACAAGATAATGAACAAAGGAAAACATTATGAGTGGCAACCAAAAATTTCCGTGCAGCAAATGATGACTAGAATGGTAATCCAGCACTCTGGAATTCACCTAGGTACTTAAAGCTCGTCTTTGCTTTCAGACGAGATGAGGAGAGAAGAAGCTGAACGCAGTGTGGCAGGACCGGGTGGATGGCTGTGCCTGCTCAGGCTCGACAAGCCTGTGAACTTGTCTTAGGCAAAGGGTTATGCTTTTTTTTCACTTTCATAGCCACAGCAACCAGCACAGTCTCATGTAACAATTTATCATTTAACTACAGCAAAAGTCTCCATAGAGAGAAAACCAAGAGTAAACTTCAACCTAGACGGAAAAAAATAATGTAGGACTGTTATTAAAAGCAAGAGCTGCCCATGGAGGCAAAGCAATGTTTCTAAGCTCCCTGAGAACCTATCAGCAGAAGACAGGTTAAATTCCTGCCTCTGCACAGGAATACGACATTGTAATTTTAAAGAAAGTGGCAGATGAGTTTATACCAACATGAAAATATGTCCAAAATATATTACAAAAAGTATTTAAAAGGCAAGCTGCAGAACAGCAAGTAGATCATGATCCTATTATGATAAATAATAATAATAATAAAATATTTGTCTATGCATTTTTTTAATGAGAGAAATCCCATGAAGACTAAAATGAAGTATTCTTGGGTGCAATAGCATTACAATGAGTTTCACTTTATACATTATACATATTTGAATATTTAAATTTACACTACTTTTATGTAGGAAAAAATATAAACTGAAAAAGAAAGAAAAGACCATGAATTTGGGCCTGTGAAACCTACATAAAATAGCAAGTAAACCAGCACAATCATACAACGGCCTGTCCTCCATTCACCAGCCAGGATATGAGATTCCTGAAGAATATAAACTTTAAATATCAAGAAACAAAAGGAAGGAATTCCCGTCGTGGCGCAGCAGAAACGAATCTGACTAGGAACCATGAGGTTGCGGGTTCGATCCCTGGCCTCGCTCAGTGGGTTAAGGATCCGGTGTTGCCACGAGCTGTGGTGTAGGTTGAAGACACGGCTTGGATCTGGCTTGGCTGTGGCTGTGGTGGAGGCTGGCAGGTACAGCTCTGATTCGACCCCTAGCCTGGGAACCTCCACATGCCATGGGTGTGGCCCTGAAAAGTTTAAAAAAAAAAAAAAGAAAGAAAAGAAAAAGAACAAAGGGAAATCAGCACATTTTTCAGTCACTTTAATTCACTTACTTGTTGAGAGGGGAAAATCTCATTGCCTTTAATATTATCACAGAAAAGATGTTCCTCTTTAATTTTAATGTCACTTGTTACAAAAATATTTCTAAGAAAAAGATATAAGAGAATTGAAGACGTCTCTGCCAAGATATCTGAATGTAATCTGCAAAAAGAAGAAAACTATGTTACAGGGTAAATATAAAATGATTGTAGCATGCAAGCTCAACTTTTTAGACTGATTTTGGTTTTTTTACATATTGATTTCAGTTTTTTTACATATTTTTTAATAAAGTATAGGTCTATCCCAAGAGACTGGAGAGAGCTCCCTGTGGCTGTACAGTGGGACCTCATTGCTTATCCATTCTGAATGTAATAGTTTGCATCTACTAACCCCGAACATCCAGTCTATCCCACTGACTCTGATTTGTTAATACCAACATGATGATCCTGAGATAACAGCAAAATCTGTTACTCTTGTTCAGATGTTTAAACTGAAATTAAAGACTTTTTTTTTTTTTTAAAGCCACACCTGGGGCATAAGGTAGTTCCTAGGCTAGGGGTCTAATCAGAGTCATAGCTGCTGGCCTACACCACAGCCACAGCAATGCCAGATCTAAGCTGCATCTGTGACCCACCCCACAGCTTGTGGCAACACTGGATCCTTAACCCACTGAGCAAGGCCAGAGATCAAACCCCCAGTTTCATGGATACGAGTTGGGTTCTTAACTCACTGAGCCACAGTGGCAACTCTTAAAGACTCTTCTAAACAAGTTCACAACTAAGAAATTAAGCTACTAACATATAATATTATGAGCACATAAAATAACTATTGGCAAAGTTTTCTGGTTCTAATATATAAAGCCCTCTTCTATCAATATAATGAAATCACTAGAGACATTCAGAAGTTTGGAAAATAAGCTGAATATTTCAATCAATAATTAAGTGAGGGTTATTTACAGCAAAATCAGCCATGGTTAGAGAGACAGAGAGATGGGGTCGGGGGTGGGGGGATGTGGAGAGATACTTCTAATTATCTTTTCTAAATTACAGTCAACAGTGCCAACCAACCACGGGCAAAACTGCAAAGTCTGCAGTCTTCCTTCTTCATTTCCCTAGTCCCTTCCTTGCTCTTAGCCTTACTTGGTGACAAACTGTCTCTCCTAAGCTTCAGGTCTCTCCATTCTCCACACCCTCTATAAAACAAGAAAGGATCTGACATAAGTAATTCGCAGCTGAGGATGATCTGTTTTACTCCCTACGAATAAAAGCCCAGGACCAGATGGCTTCACAGGCAAATTCTACCAAACATACAAAAAGGATCTGGTTCCCATCTTCCCTAAACTTTTTCAAAAGGTTGAAGAAGGAGGAACACTCTCAAAGACATTCTATGATGCCACCATCACCCTAATTCCAAAACCAGACAGAGAGATACCACCAAAAAAGAAAACCATCGACCAATATCGTTGATGAATATAGATGCAAAAATTCTCAACAAAATTCTAGCCAACCGGATCCAACAACATATCAAAAAGATCGTACACCATGACCAGGTGGGATTCATCCCAGGTTCACAAGGATGGTCCAACATACATAAATCAATCAACATCATATACCACATTAACAAAAGAAAAGTCAAAAACCATATGATCAAGAAAAAAAAAAAAAACCATATGATCATCTCAATAGATTTAGAAAAAGCATTTGACAAAGTCCAACATCCATTTACGATAAAAACTCTCACCAAAGTAGTACAGAGGGAATATTCCTTAACATAATCAAAGCCATTTATGACAAACCCACAGCCAATATAATATTCAAAAGAGAAAAGCTGAAAGCCTTCTCACTAAAATCTGGAACAAGACAGGGATGCCCACTCTTACCACTGCTATCCAACATAGTTTTGGAAGTCCTAGCCACAGCAATCAGACAAACAAAAGAAATAAAAGGCATCCAAATAGTAAGAGAAGAGATAAAACTGTCACTGTATGCAGATGACATGATACTATACATAGAAAACCCTAAGGAATCAACCCAAAAACCACTTGATCTGATTAACAAATTCAGCAAAGTAGCAGGATATAAGATTAACTAACATTCAGAAATAAGTCACATTTCTATATACTAACAATGAAATATTAGAAAAGGAATACAGAAATACAATACCTTTAAAAATTGCACCCCAAAAAATCAAATACCTGGGAATATACCTGACCAAGGAGGTGAAAGACATATGCCCAGTACTATAAAACATTAATCAAGGAAATTAAAGGAGACATAAAGAAATGGAAAGATATTCCATTTTCCTGGACAGGAAAAATTAATATTGTAAAAATGGCCATACTACCCAAAGCAATCTATAGATTCAATGCAATTCCTATCAAATCACCCAGGACATTTTTCACAGAACTAGAACAGACAATCCAAAAACTTATATGGAACCACAAAAGACCCAGAATCACCAAAGCAATCCTGAGAAACAAAAACCAAGCAGGAGGCATAACTCTTCCAGACTTCAAGCAATATTATGAAGTCACAGTCATCAAAACAGTGTGGTACTGGTACCAAAACAGACATACAGACCAATGGAACAGAATAGAGAACCCAGAAATACACCCTGACACCTATGGTCAATTAATCTTTGATAAAGGAGGCAAGAACATAAAATGGGAAAAAGAAGGTCTATTCAGCAAGAATTGCTGGGAAACCTGGACAGCTGCATGCAAAGCAATGAAACTAGAACACACCCTCACACCATGCACAAAAATAAACTCCAAATGGCTGAAAGACTTAAATATACGACAGGACACCATCAAACTCCTAGAAGAAACATAGGCAAAACACTCTCTGACATCAACCTCATGCATATTTTCTCAGGTCAGTCTCCCAAGGCAGCAGAAATAAGAGCAAAAATAAACCAATGGGACCTGATCAAACTGACAAGCTTTTGCACAACAAAGGAAACCAAAAAGAAAACAGAAAGACAGCTTACAAAATGGGAGAAAATAACTTCAAACGATGCAACAGACAAGGGCTTAGTCTCTAGAATATACAAGCAACTTACACAACTCAACAGCAAAAAAAACACCCAATAGAAAAATGGGCAAAAGACCTGAATGGACAGTTCTCCAAGGAAGATGTACAGATGGCCAACAAGCACTTGAAACAATGCTCAATGTCCCTGATTATCAGAGAAATGCAAATCAAAACTACCATGAGATACCACCTCACACTAGTCAGAATGGCCGTCATTAATAGGTCCACAAATAACAAATGCTGGAGGGGGTGTGGAGAAAAGGGAACCCTCCTCCACTGTTGGTGGGAATGTAAGCTGGTACAGCCACTATGGAGAACAGTATGGAGGTACCTTAGAAAACTATACGTAGAACTACCATACAACCCAGCAGTTCCATTCCTGGGAATATATCCGGACAAAACTTACCTTAAAAAAGACACATGCACCCGCATGTTCATTGCTGCCCTATTCACAATAGCCAAGACATGGAAACAACCCAAATGTCCACTGATGGATGACTGGAATATACACAATGGAATACTACTGAGCCATAAAAAGAACGACATAATGCCATTTGCAGCAACATGGATGGAACTAGAGACTCTCATCCTGAGTGAAGTAAGTCAGAAAGAGAAAGACAAATACCATAGGATATCACTTATAACTGGAATCTAATATACAGCACAAATGAACATCTCCAACTGCTCTCTGCCTGATCTTGCACCAACATCTAATACTGCTGACCAGACCCTCTGTCATCATATTCTCCCTTCCCTTGGCAATGCACTCTCCTGGACTTTCACTGCCAGGACTGCTCCTTTTCAATTTCCTTCCTTGGTACCCACTCCTGCTTCTGCCTCTTAAATGGGAGCAATGCCCAGGATAAAAGTCCATCCTTATTCCTTTACTGCTAAACAGTCATCCCCTGGGAGATATCACTTATTGTCAAACTTTCAATGATGACCTCAATGGACAATTTACATTCCTGTGTCTCTAGCCTTGGCTCCGTCCTCAGTGTCAGCATTCAATATCCAACTACCAACCAGACACCTCAGATCTACAAAAGCTTCCTGCTGGAAAACTAAATTCAAAATATCCCCCAATTCATTATCTTCCTCTAAAAATGTGTTTCACCCCTCGGGTTGCCTTAGTAAATATCAGAGGCTTCCCAGTCACTTAACACTGGAAATCTCAGTTAACTTTCACTCCTTCCTCTCTCTTATTCCCCCCAAGTCACATAATATCTTCCAAAACCTGTCCCTTCCTCCTCTGAAACGCCTCTCAAATCCATCCCCCTTAGCTTAGAGCATCCTTGTACAGGGTCAATGCCAAGTCTATGTTTGCTTAACTGAATGGAATTATACCTTTATGTGAATAAGCATTACCAATGCCTTCTCTTATCCAGTATTTGCATTTTTAAGCTCATTACCTTTGATTGAGGAGTGAAGGGTTTTGTCTTATTAAAGGAATTTTAAGAATTAAAAAGCAGCTGGGGTTGTGGGATGGAAGTCCTATAAAACTGGATTGTGATGATCATTGTACAACTACAAATGTAATAAATTCATTGAGTAATAAAATTAAATAAAATTACAATATATAAACAAATAAATGAGCTATTACCCAATGGGAAAAAAAGGAGAAAAAAAAAGAGTTAACAAGCAGGTAAAGGAGACAGTTGTTTTTGAACATGTTGAGACAGGTTGAAATTACACTAATTCTCATTTCTGAGGCTGCTCTTAAACCTTGGTCTCTTAAGGGAAAATGATGGTAAAGCAAAGCTTGGCCTGTGGCATTTTATGGCTTTCACAGGACTATTTGCAGTTGATGCTGTAATCCTGGGAGACTCTTTAAGCAAAGGAAAAGCCTTCTTACCATGAGAGTCCACCCATCAGACCCTAACCCTAACCTCCACCTGACCTTTCTCTGTTACAAAGGTCCCCAACGCATATTTGTGTTTTCCAGTATAACTGACGTTACCTTACTTAGCATTTGTTATTTTTTCCTTAACTTTGTTACTGTCTATGCAGAATGCATCCACATGCTTCCCGTGGATTTTTTTTTTCCTGATTTTAACAAAAGACATTTCTAATAAGGACTTAAGCCTTTGAAATGTAGATGCTTACTAGAATACTTACTATTGGAAATGGTTTTACATGGACCATCTTAACGTGAAATGGAAAATAAATTAATTCTAGGCTTCACACCCAACACCTGTATTTTTAATAGGCAAATTAATTTTTTTTTTGTGGTTTTTTTTTTAGGGCCACACTAGCAGCCTATGGAGTTCCCAGGCTAGGGGTCCAATCGGAGCTGTAGCCACCGGCCTACGCCAGAGCCACAGCAACGCGGGATCCGAGCCGTGTCTGCAACCTACACCACAGCTCACGGCAACGCCAGATCCTTAACCCACTGAGAAGGCCAGGGATCGAACCAGCATCCTCATGGATGCTAGTGGGGTTTGTTAACCGCCAAGCCACAATGGGAACTCAAGGCAAATTAGTATTTTAAAAGAATATTTCTAATTACCTTCTCTGTGTAATAGTCATTATATTGCTTAAGCAGACAACGGATTGGTCATCCTGAGGTGGCGAAACAACAAAGTAATCCCAGACTGGTGAGAAGACTTTCTTAGCCAACTGGTAGTTCCCAATCTGATAGGCGACCTATGACAGAAAATACGTTATCTTAAACAGCACCTGGATTTGTGAACTGTGCATTTTAAACAGGAATTCTGAGAAGGTCCTATCACAGGCTAATTTCAGAGAGGTATTCACATTGGCTGTTCTGCTCTAGAGCACCCCAGCAAGGTAATGTCGGCCACTGGCAAGGGAGACAGACACATTTTGAAATCTCTTTTATTTCTAAATTGCATGGAAATTTGAAACTCTGTAAGGATGTTTCAAATTCTCATAAGCAAAACAAAGATCACATCTGAGCCAAATTAATTTCATTTCCATCTATCTCGGCAGCGCACTCCATTTATTACAGACACTCTTATAATGAACAATCTGTTCCAAGAGAAACAATCAGATTTCCCAAACCCAAAATACGAAATACACTTCATTCCTGTCTGGGTTCTGACTGACACTTTCAGAGCTTTTGTGCAACGAAGGGCTCACAGATGAAAAGAGTGAAGAATAAAACAGAGCCACTTCCAAGACGACATCATGGGTTTTAAGTTTAACACATTCCACATTGGCCAAAAGAACTTTCACTGGTAAAATCCAGAAGCTCAGGAGAAAAAGGAAAACCATCCAATTTACTTGTTTCTTTTGGTAGAGTATGTTTCTTGAAACATATTTCTAAAAATCACTCCATTCAAATATGTCTAAGAAATCTCACCACATGAGTCACGGGCTGCTTCAGATCCTTAGTGGAAGCAGGCAGGATGTGGAGTATAAATCCATTCATTACGTTAAGTATATAAATGACATGTTGCTAGACTATGCTCCACACAAAGAGAGAACAGAACATTTAAAATCTGTCCAGTCGGTATTCAGAACCAACCAACCACTAAACTTTTACGAAGCTTCTACTCTGTGCTAAGCACTATGGTTTCTCCAAAGTGTAAAACGATCTCATACTCCATGAAATTGGAGCCAAGTTACAGACACAAAACACGTGAAATTACAGAAAATCTACAAAGAATAACATCGTTACTGTAGAGACTTAGAAAAGGAGAAATGAAGACTTCAAGGAGGAGTCAGTGGCCAGAGATGGTTCAGATGAGGCACAGTTCGACAGAAGCTGAAAAAGCTCCTGTAAGGGCAAGAGCCATAGTGCCCTGAAGAGAGGCTGAAAAGAGGAGTCGGAATTTGAAGAAAAGGAGACAGAAGGATCGCAGGAAGCCTTGAACATCAGGTGGAAGAGTTTTAAACATGCCAAGTACTGGACGAAGCACTTTATGTGTGTTAGTGTGTGGACTCCTCATTACGGTGCTATGACGTGAGCTCTGTGATCACCCCAGTTTCAAATGAGGAAACCAGGGCATTGAGAAGGTGAATACATTGTATAGAACCTGATATTCAGTAAAAAAAAAAAAAAAAAAATTGTAGAGCCAAGACTTAGCGTGATAGGTGAGGTCACGTCTCTGGGCCACCTTGGTCAAGTGAAAACATCAGACTAAACAGTCACTAAAACATCATATAATTCTACGATTTACCATGGGAAATGATAACAGATGATGTGTAAGGGAGTTGGTGAAACTAGAACTGAATGTTCTTTCCTCTTAAAATAAACCATTTAAAAAATAATGCTATTTATTTAATCAGTGTACATTGCAAAACAAGAAAAGACGCCATGATAAAACTAAGATTTGGGGTTCCCTGGTGGCTCAGCAGATAAAGGAGCCAGCATCATCACTGCTGTGGCTTGGATCATAACTATGGTGCGGGTTCCATCCCTGGTCCAGGGACTTCCAAATGCAGTGGACATGGCCAAAACAAAACAAAACAAAACAAACAAAAAACAACCCACAAAAAAACAAAAAAAAACCCCAAAATATTAAGATTTATAAATTGAGTCTTTGTGGGTTAAGAGAGGAGTATCATGTCAGCAGGCTCAAAGGTGGGTAACTAGTAGTGATGTGTAGAAGAGATTTGAAAGGGGATGGGATTAAAAGGAGAAAGAAGCACTAGAAGGCTCGTGAAACAACTAGGTACAGGAGAGACCTCCTCCTTGATACGTGACCTTCACCTGGCTTCTACATGCCTCTTCAGCTGCCTTGGCAAGCTCCTCCCCCTTTCCCCAGTCTCTTTATATTGGCATGCCCAGGGCTCTGTCTTTGGACCTCTCCTCTCCTGTCTGCACTCATCTCCTTGGTGGGATCATCCAGCCCCGTGGCTTTAGTGGTCACAAGACTACACTCAAATCCCTCTCCTGCCCAGACCTCTCTCCAAACTCCAGATCCATACAGCTAACTGACTACTCAACAATTCTCCTTGAATACCTAATAAACATCTTAACCTTAACATGCCCCAAACTGCATTTCTGATCTCCCCCTGCCCCAAATCTACACCACCCAGAGCCTCTCCTGACTCAGTTGATGTCAAGTCTGTCCTTCCAGTTGGGCAGCTAAATATTTAGAGTCATCTTCTATTTTTCTCTGTCCATTGTTTCTGTCAGGAACTCTTGTCAACCTCTCCTTCAAAACATAGCCAGAATCTGGCCTCTTCTCACCACATCGACCACTGTCATAATGGCCAAGCCACCCCCATTTCTCGATTGACTCCAGCAATAGACAGCTCCCTCTGCTTCCATCCTTATCCCCCTATGGTCTATGGACGACATAGCAGCCAAGGTGAGCCTTTGACATAGAAGTCGCATTATGTCATCCTAGTACTTTGAGCCCTCTCCAGCGGTTGCCCATTTTACTCAATGTGAAAGCCAAAGTCTTCCAACGGCACAGAGGTCTCTTCACGGTGTGCCATCCCTCCCACCCACTCACCTTTCGCCTCCCTGACCAACCCTTTTACTCTCCATTGGCCGCTCTGCTCCAGTTGTCCTAGTCTCCCAGCTGTTTATCAAACATGCCATGTGCACTTCAGGATCCTTCTGTGGAATGTTCTTCCCCCAGAGAGCCACTCCCTCATCTGCTTCGAGTCTCTGCTCAAATCTCATCTTCTAAATGATGCCTCCTCTGATCAGCCTCCTTAATACTATGCAATAATAATCCCTTCCTTTGCCCCACTTCACATTCCCAGTTCCTCTGACCATGCTCCACATTTTCTTCCCATAGAACTGAACTTCTAACATATGAGATAATTTATTTCCCTATTATTTCATTGTTTATTACCTACATCCCATGACGACATTTTGCTCACTTCCCTTAGAACAACGGTCCTCAAAGTATGGTCCCTGCATCACCCAGGGACTTGCTATAAATGCAAAATTCTTGGGCCCTACGCCAGACTTAGTGACTCATAAACTCTGGCGGTGGGATCAGCCATCTGTTTAACCAGCCCTGCAGATCACTGTGGTGCAGGCTCGAGTTTTAGAAGCACGAGCCTAGACCAATGCCTGGCACAGAGTAAGAACTCAATAATAATGGGTTAAATGAACTTAAAAATCCTCTTTAACTGATAATTTCCTTTTACCTACAGAAGAGGACACCCAGAAACTGTATACAATAACATGATTGACTGGCCCCAGGTGAATGCATGACACAAGCTGTCCCCCTCCCCTGCCCCCCCCAAAGAAAGATGCACCCCCCCACCACCACCAACACACACACCAAAGTTTGGTTCTGATGTTAAGGCTGATGGCACTGCATGCACCAGGAGAATTTGAGAGAAAAGTTTATTCGCACAAAGAGTCCCTCAGGGAGAGTCCCTCGGGCGGGCACAGGCAGGTCTGGGCTGGCCTGGGCAGAGCAGAAGGAATGGGTTAGGCCTTGATTAGTGGCCGGGAGGTAAAACTAAAGAAAATTCCCGCTGGCACCAAAGGAGAAGGTAAACTCACAGACCTCCCTGTCACCTGCCCATATGGGAGGCCAAAGGCAACAAGAAGGGTGAAGTGTGGAATTCCCGTCATGGCGCAGTGGTTAACGAATCCGACTAGGAACCATGAGGTTGCGGGTTCGATCCCTGGCCTTGCTCAGTGGGTTAAGGATCTGGCGTTGCCATGAGCTGTGGTGTAGGCCGAAGACTCGGCTTGGATCCCGTGTTGCTGTGGCTCCGGTGTAGGCTGGCGGCTACAGCTCCGATTAGACCCCTGGCCTGGGAACCTCCATATGCCGCGGGAGCAGCTCTTTCTAGGGAAAAAAAAAAAAAAAGAAGGGTGAGGTATAAAAACAAGTCAGTGGCCAAATATTTTTATTTTTATTTTATTTTTTGCCTTTTGGGGACTGCACCTGTGGCATATGGAGGTTCCCAGGCTAGGGGTCAAATCAGAGCTGCCACAGCTCACAGCAATGCCAGATCCTTAACCCACTGAATGAGGGCTGGGGATTGAACTCATGTCCTCATGGATACTAGTTGGGTTCATTTAACTTCCAAGTAGTGGCCAAATATTTAAAACAAGATCAGACTCTTTTTTTACATTGGGTGAGCCAGTCAAATTCTCTTTCCCAGGAAGTTGGAATCAAGACTAAAATATAGGCAGCCAGCATCTGTATATAGCTGAAACCGAAGGATATATAAAAACTCAGGGGCTGCCGTTTTTCCTCCAGAGATGGAAGAGGAAGTCAGTCTTTCAAGAGACAGACACCAGTGTAAGACTCAGAGCTGCCTGGACTCTGCAGCCTTACTGGGGCCTGGCTGCGTTCTTCCAAGCAGGCGTACTTGCAATCAGGGGCTTAATTGAAACCATAAGTCAAAATAAACTAAACAAAGGTCACTGTTGTGGCGATGAGATTGATTTTAAAGGAAAAGAAAAAAGACAGCTCAAAGGAAGAGGAGATGACACCTAGCATAGAACCTGGCACAAAACAGACACTGAATTCATCAATAAATAGATGAGCACGGAGCAAGGTAATGTTCAGTTAGAGGCTAAGAGGGAAAAGAAGAATTGAAACTTCTTAATGAGGTTTAAAAATAGGGATGACTATCTTTTATCTGGTAGCTCTAATTTTTTTTTTTATTGGAATGGTCATAGACAAAAGGCAAACCTCTATTCATAAAAGAGTTTCAATGAATTCTTATCCGAATTGGAAAAAATGTACGAATTTCATTTCCTTTTCTCTTGCACCATTGTGATTCCTGACCCAGCATCAAACTCTACTGCTCATACTGATTATGACGACCTGCAGAAAAGCACCACCCCGGGCAGAGAACAGACTGGGGAGATGTGGGCTCCAGAAGAACTCAGCACAGGCTACATGCTAAGCACACGATTTCCCCAGAACCAGGACAGCGCAGGAGGAAGGCATGAGCGAGTTCAAGTGTCTGGCTCACCACCTGCTATCAGAGTAAAGCTGGGCAAATTACTTAACTTCCCTACGACAGTCTTTCTGGAGTAAAATGGGATTGAAATCAAAGTAGTAACACCACCTCAGAGAGTTATTACTGTAATCAATGGAATAGTGAATTTTAAAATGTCTATCATGCAGTAGTCTTTTTAATGAATGCTGTTTCTCAGTCTCGTACCTCCACAAGCCATTGTGCCCACTCACTATTTGCTTTAGAAATGCAATAGCCCAGCACTACGTGGCATTTGGCCTTATGTCCATTTTACAGATAGGGAAGGTGAGATCAAGCAATTTTCCTAAAATCGTGCTCACAGATTTCTAGTTTTCTATACTTTATATCACATTACCTAGCCATTCTCAATTTCAAAGGGAATAATAAAAAGAAACGAGGCTATAAAGAAGGGGAAATTGGAAAGTATCTACAGAAAGTATGTAATTCATAAAAGTTCCTCAAAAAAATTGTCCAGATAGGCGTTCCCGTTGTGGCTCAGAGAGTTACAAATCCAACTAGTATCCATAAGGATGTGGCTTTGATCCCTGGCCTCGCTCAGTGGGTTAAAAGATCAGGTGGTGCCATGAGCTTTGGTGGGGGTCACAGACACGGCTCAGATCCCACGTTGCTGTGGCTGGGTTATAGACCAGCAAGCCTGGGAACCCTAGCCTGGGAACTTCCATATACTTACTTCAGGCGTGGCTCTAAAAAGGCAAAAAATTAATGAATAAGAATGAAAAATTTTAAAAAATTTTCTAGATAGTCTAAATTAGTTTTCTATAATAAGTTTAAAAAATTTAAAAAAATTTTCTAGATAGTCTAAATTAGTTTTCTATAATAAGTTCACCTAACTTTACTGTTGTCTATAGAATAATGTTTAGTAAAAGCACAACCTAAAACTGCAAGCCAAGTCTATATCATAGGTATCTACTGAAATAACTCCATATTTTACTATAAAATATCTATTTTTAAAGAACAAAATTATCCTGAAACTAAAAACTAACCACTCTCATGAGAAAATTGCAATGTTTTTCACTGCTATTCCAAAAGAAAGGTACATTTTCCTGCTAGAATTTAAAAGCTAAATTTAAGGTTTAAGTTAAGGAGGAAACTTTGTGGGGAAATTTTGCTTTAGCCACTTAACATTATGAGAGAGAATGCTCATAAACTGTGTCATAAATGAAATACAGTACCAAATATAATATCAATAAAGATACACAGGTCATTAATTTATGGCACTTCTCATTATCCTAGCAGTATAGCTTGGACTTCATTTTATTAACTTTCAATGAAAGATCTGCTAAATGAAGCCCAAGAGTCAAACCTCTCCCTGGAGAAAAATTAGGCCTTGATGAAATATTTGGTCCCTCACTTTGAAATAACTCCATCACTGCAAATTAGGAAATATATTAGATTCCAAAGAAATCAAAACATCAGAAAACCATGAGCTGATATGACATGCTAAACCAATGCTAGACAAATCCTAGCAATTCTCTCAATTTAATTTACTTTGAAAAATATGATAATATAAAATGCCACTAAGAACTCAGCTTATAATACTAATCAACTACTAAGAGGAAAAAAAGTAAAATGGAAATATGATAAAATTTAGAACATCCATCAGTACTACAGCCAACCTAGGCTTAAAATTAGATGCTTGAGACTTGGGTCAATGAGTCCCTTTTTCTAGTACTCTATTCACTGGTGACATGTTTTAAGTCAGGCAATCATTTCAGCAAAAAATGTTAATTTATGAGTATAACCCATAACTAAGAACAACAGTAATATTTATTAAGTGCCTACTGTGTGATAAGTGCTACAGTTAAATATCTGACACGCATAATTCCATTTAATACTCATAGGAATTCTGGTAGGTAAAGACTATTATTACGTCACTTCATAGATAAAAGTTATTTGCCCAGTATCACATGGCTAGTGTTTGAGGAGCTGAAACTTAAACACAGGTCTTTCTCTGTCAACCCAGAAACTTTATTTCTATACTGTTGATCCTAAAAAAATAATGACGGATGCAGGAAAAGATCACTAACTATCAGAGAAAGGCACACCAGAATGACAGTGACATCTCATCTTACTCTGGTCACAGCGGTCACCACCAAAAGATTACACATAATGGAAGCTGGAGAGGATCTGAAGAAAAAGGAACCCTCCCACGCTGTTGGTGGGAATGTAAATCGCTGCAGCCACCATGGGAAGTGGTATGGAAGTTCCTTAAAAAACTAAAACTAGAACCACCATACGATGCAGCAACCCTACTCCTGGGCACACATCTGGAAAAGATGAAAACTCCAATTTGAAAAGATCATGCATGCCAGTGTTCACAGTAGCACTATTCACAATAGCCAAGACATGGAAACAACACAAGTCCCCATCAACAGGTAAGTGGTTTAAGATGTGGTATGTATATTCCACACTATATATAATGTGTGTGTGTGTGTGTGTGTGTGTGTGTGTGTGTGTGTGTATTGGAATATTACTCAGTCATAAAAAAGAATGAAATATGGTCATTTGCAGCAACTTGCATGGACCCGGAGATTATCATACTAAGTGAAGGAATTCAAAAAGAGAAAGACAAGTACCCTATGGTATCACTTATTGTGGAATCTAAAATATGACACAAATGAACTTATTTATGAAAGAGAAACAGACTCGCAGACATAGAAAACAAACTTATGGTTATCATAGGTAAAGAATGGAGAAGAAGGATAAATGAGGAGTATGAAATTAAGAGATACAAACTACTATACATAAAATAAATCAGCAAGCAACAGGGAGTTATTGTATAGCACAGGGAATTATATTCAATATCCTATAATAACTTAAATTTAAAAATAATCTGAAAAAAATATATATATATATAACTGAAACACTTTGTTGTACACCTGAAACTAACACATTATAAATCAACTTCTTCAATCAAAAAATTTTTAAGGATTTAGATAAAAGAATGTGCATTTGCAGCTTTGCTTATCAATACAAAACACTAGAAAGTATCTAGGAGTTCACGTCATGGTGCGGCGGAAATGAATCCGACTAGGAGCCATGAGGTTGCGGGTTCCATCCCTGGCCTTGTTCAGTGGGTTAAGGATCCAGCATTGCCCTGAGCTATGGTGTAGGTCACAGATGCGGCTCGGATCTGGTGTTGCTGTGGCTCTGGCGCAGGCCGGTAGTTATGGCTCCAATTCGACGCCTAGCCTGGGAACCTCCATATGCTACAGGTGTGGCCCTAATAGCACAAAAGACACACACACACACACAAAAAAAAAAAAAAAAAAAGAAAGAAAGAAAGAAAGAAAGAAAGAAAGAAAGAAAGAAAGAAAGAAAGAAAGAAAGAAAGAAAAGAAAGCATCTAAATATCCAACAGTGAAGAATTATTAAATAAACCATGATGCGTATATATTTTTCTTATTGAAGTATAGTTGGTTTACAATGTTCTGTTATTCTCAGGTGTACAGAAAAGTAATTCAGTTGTATATTTTTTCATATTCTTCTCCATTATGGTAACTATAGGATAATATAGTTCCTTGTGCCATACAGTAGGACCTTGTGGTCTATTTTAAATATATTAATTTATATCTGCTAATCCCAGACTCCTCATTTATCCCTCCCCTGCCCCTATCCCCTTTGGTAGCCATAAGTTTGTTTTCTATGTCAGGGAGTCTGTTTCTGTTTCATAAATAAGTTCATTTGTGTCATGGTTTAGATCCCACATTTAAGTGATACCATATGGCACTTGTCTTTCTCTTCACGACTTCCTTCACTTAGTGTGACCATCTCTAGGTCCATCCACGTCACTGCAGGTCGGATTTTTTCATTCTTTTTACAGCTGAGTCAGACTCCATGTGTATATACACCCATATATACACTAGGATATATTTTTAAGATGCAATGCCATCCAGCCATTAAAAATTACGTTTTGAAAGAATCCTTAATGGAATGGGAGGAAAGTCAATTATGTATTGAATAAAAATATCAGATGTCAAATAATATGTACACTATGATTTAAATTATGTATTATATATATGTGCAGGTATATATGTGTATATATATACATATTGTGTGTAGACCTAAAATAAATGGATATCTCTAGGTCAGGGTTTCTCAACTTTCGCACTATTGACATTTCAGACTGGATCTAACACTTTGCTCGGGGAGGGAGTGCTGTCCTTTGCACTGCAGGGCACTTATCAGCACTCCTGGCCTCTACCCTCTGGGCCCTGGTAGCCCTCCTCTAGATTGTGACCAAACATTAACACAGAACCCAAGTCCCTGGGGGCCCTTAGAACTGCTTCAGATTAACAACTGTTAACTCTGGATAAGAGGAAAACAGATGAGATTTATTTCCAAAATTTCTGAAATCAACACGACTTGCATTTAAAACCCAGGTGGAAAAAAATGTCATCTTAAAAAAGCAAACTCACAAATAAGATGAGGAATGAGTCATGGGTTAAGAGACTACACTGCAATCATGGAAAATATGTATCACAGGAGTTTTAGAATATCTTTTTTTCATCAGAAATTACTTAGTAACTGCTTAACAGAAAACAAAACAAAACAAACAAACAAAAAACCCATAGAGGAAAGAACTCGAAATCTCTGCTACCTGTGTCAGTAACATCCGAGTAGTGACAGCAGAAAGAGGTGGGTAAACCAGAATTGGTTTAGTTGTCTCCCCAACAGCATCTCCAATGAGCTTCCCATTAGAACAATAAGCAGCAACTGCAAAGATGTATTTTTCATTGGTTTCTAAACCTTTTACTTCAAAGATGCTTTTGCCATCAGCTGGTATCTATTAACAAAAACACATTTCAAGTTACGTATAGAAAATGAAAGTAATGAGACTTTAAAAATATAATTAGGTGACCCTTATCCGTTAAGGGAGAAAACGTTTTCATTTACTGTTAAGATTTTAGTTATAACAAGTCAAAATCAGGGAAAGTCACTAAACTAATGACTACCTAAAGGGGAAAAAAAAAAAAAAAACCCACTCAATTGTCATTAACAAGACTTTAGCTAAGATCTCCTGACATTCCAAGGTTCTTTTTAATTTGACGTACCGCTTCCCCTGAGTTTGGGAGATGGTTATTATTTAGTCTCACTTTTCCATAGCTCCCTTTTGCTTTGCATCCCAAAATGCAGTACCAGGAGACCTGCCAAGGAGAGAGATAAGCCCGTCATCTGTAGTCTATTTAACAAGGCATTCAATTTCTTTTATCGTGATGTGGCCAAAGGAATAGTTTCTTGTAGAAAAAATATAACGATTTGAGTTTTAAAACATGAAACCTAAGTTTACAAAAATGTCTAGGTTCGATCTTTGAAAAAAGGCAAATGCAGTTTTTACCTGGGACTACTGAGACTAAAATATTATTCATTATTATTTTTAACTACTATGAAATGAGCAGTTCCTATGTGTTAAGTATTGTTAGGAAATTTGCATATACTTTCTAATATTCACAACATCCCTCTGAGATAGGATTACTATTGCCATTTTACTTTCTAAAACATGGAGATGGAGAGGTGTTCAATAATTTGCCCAAGATGAGAGAGTGGCAAGGAGGGACTCCAAACATGGCTTAATCTTGATGAAAAACAGATCAACACTGAAATAATTTTGATATCTTATTTAATAATATATGACCAAAAGCAGATGGTAAAAGAAGCAAGATACAAAATGTCAGTATTTTAAATAAAAGGTAAAAATGCATACGAAAAAGCCTGGAAGAACATGTTCTGAAATAGGAAAGTGGGAGAACCTGGATGGTTAAATGATAAGATTATGGGTAATTTTTTCTCTAGTTTATAAATTTTCTGAAACACGGCATTCCCTTGATAATGCTTCAATACAGACGTCAAACAAAAGCAAAATGCAAATTACACCGAAACAATCAAACTTAAACTGGACCAAATGGTTAGACAATGGCCTTTTTGCCAAGATGTCAAATACTGGAGCTTCCTCATTGTGATGAACTATTCTCACTGCAGGGGATGCGGGAGCGAGTTTACACCCAGGGAAAAGCATTATTAGGAGCCACACTGTCCAGGGGTTAGTGATGAAAAGGCTGTCATTGTGTGGCACTGCCTTTTCCCCCAAGGTTCCACCTCACAGTTCAACTACTAAACGAGAAAAAAGAGAAAATGTAATTGTCTCGAAGAAGCAACTGCCTCTAATGGCTTAGCCTGCTGTTTTTTTCCTCAGGTCAACAGAAAAATCCTAATTGTGTCCTGTCTGCACAAGGAGTTCTCAACTCTGACTATGCAGCAGAATCATTTTTCAAAATACAGTTTTGTACAGAATCCACAATTTTTTAAAAATTGTATATATCCAAGGCCTGCCTCGCCTCAATGAATAAGAACGTCTGGGGCAAATAGCCAAAGTTTTGTGTTTCCAAAGATTTCTCAGGTGATAGAGGAGACAAGGCAAACTTCAAGGACAGAGAGAACCCTGAAGAAACTTGGAAGCTGAAGGCTGGGAGGAAAACATTCAGCTGACTCTCAGAAGACAAAAAAAATTAGAAACTAACTTTCCTTGACTTCTCATGCAAAAAGGGTACCTTAGAGAAAAAAAAAAAAAAAAAAAAAAAAGGCAGAAAGAGAGTGTTTTATGACGTACTTCACTATTGCTCTAAGTTAAGCTCCACGTATAAACGAGAATTTGAAGGGTAAATTCTCCCTCAATATTTACAGGCAGTCTTTATATTTCTACTTTGTTCCACAGATGAAAACAGCCTAGTTGTGTAACCCTAAGAAGCAATGTGTCCTTAGAATCCTCTACATAAGAGTAAGGACACCATGGACAAACTGCCACTCATTTGTGAATAAAAGTTTATAAATAATATGAGCTTTTTCAACTATTAAAACAGATGTTAATGCAACGAATGCCGTAACAAGAAATGTGGACAAAAGATGGCTGAAATCGCAAACTAGAAAATGTATTTAAGCCCATAGCACCATCTAGCGCTGAGGAGTGGGAAACACCAAGTCTAATTTCCAGGCGCACACAGCTCTACCGAGGTATAGTATACACCAACTTCACGCCATGGGCCGAGGGGCGAGGCATGCAACTGCAGGGCACGTATGGGACTCGCATGTCTTCCTATGTCTAAGCACTGTGAAATAAACTAGCCACTAATGTGACATGTATTGACAAGATCTTGTTCACTAAACCAAAACATTCCAATAGAAGCAAACAAAAAACGCTTGGTACATCATCCAGTCTTAGTTCTGCACTGAATTTCCAGAATCGGTGACTCCTCATTCTCAAATAGATTCCCAAAACCCCAACCTGAATTTTAAAACTACTAGTAGTTGCAATAGTGCATTACACAGTTAAGTGTAAGCTGGATATGGCTTCTATCCCCCTAACTGTAAGGCATTACTAAGGCGGTGTTAACTTCTCACTGAGGTCCATCTCCCAGTGGGCTGAAGCTCCTCAAAAAATGGATCCATGCTTTATTTGTGTTTATTTTCACACTTTACTGCCATAGAGCTTGAAGATATGAGACACTCGATAATGCTCAATGAACAGAATGTATGGGAAAAGAATCCGATAATATAATCACAGTGTATAACTTCATTAACTCATTTTAGCAAACTTTGCTGTCTAATACATAGAGATGAAAGGACATGGATTAATATGCCAAGAATATGATATACTATCTCATTTAATTTTCACAGTAGAAACATGTTACAGATGAAAACAAAAACAAACAAACAAAGAGACCTCACAAAGTATATTCAGATTTCCTAAGGTCACACTGCTGGGGCAAAGCTAGAATTTTAAACTGTCTTTGTCTGACTTCAAAGCCTATGACCTTTCCACTACATCAAGGTGATATAAGCTCAAGCAGAACATCCTAAGGAGAATCAAAGAAACAACTTTGTTTTTTATACAACATCAAAGAGCATGCTGTTCATTATCCAAAAGAGAAAAACTTAATACTCAAAATATAAATTAGGTAGGAACCAAATGCTTGTTAGGGAACTAAATCTCAAGTTATGGTCACATTTAGGCTAAGTTCTAAGGGATGGGAGAAAGAGCTTCAGTAAATACGTAAAGAAGTACGACTTACAATGTCTTTGGAATTATCATTTGTTTGCATTGAAAGAACCCCCATTTACTTGGAAGCACTTTGGGAAGAACCCCTCAGTTCACCACCCCCAAATTTTCTTATCTTCATTACTGGCTCTGAGAATAACTTCTATCCTATTCAACTGTCTTATTCTATTTGAATGAGACGTCAATCTTGAGCACACTAGGATGTCAGCATATGACTATGTCACGGTGATAAAGACACTTAGAGAGAGATGCTTCTCTCTTATCTCTCCTTAGTATAATTTGGGTATAGAAAAGCTGTGTGGAGCTGAAACAGAAATAGCATAAAAGGCAAGAGGGTCATGAAGAAACTAAGTAGAGTGAAGGTATTGGAATACTAATACCAGTGTTCAGAGCTTGTAAATAAGATTATTCGAGTCCTAAAAGCAGTGAAAGTATCAATCATTATATCATCAAAGTACCTGGGTTGCTCTGCTTGAGGGAGAGATCAAAACGGACAACATACCTTAACATCCGAAATAAAAGGAGCCGGTTTCAATGTCACAGAACAATGAGTTCGGGCCAGCAGAATGGGTGGAGGAGGGACTCTGCTTTTCCTTCTTTTGGTAATTTCCAAATATCTCTGATATGAATAGAGTATACTTTGTTCTGCTTCAATCTTCTCAATTAAAGAATAAGCTTCCTACAATAAAATGTGAAAATAGGAAAATATATTTCCAGAGCTTGAACTTCATTTTATTTGGAAAATGCTGGTTATGCTAAAACAACATTATCCTGAGATACGTACTTTTTGAGCCTCCGTGGAATACACATTTCCAGCATTGAATGACTTTCCAGAAGTAAAAAAACAGCTCCAAAATAAGGCCAAGTGAAAAAATAGCTAGTAAGGCAACGGCATTATATTTATATGTCTAATATGTTTATCATTTTATCATATATTAAGATAAGGCATTTCATTTTCAAATAAAATCCTCTGTATATCTGCCATCATATTACATTGTCCTTAAAAATTTTGTAACACGATTTGCATTCATGCTTATGAACTGTACACCTACACTTAAGGAAACTTGAAATGTGACTCTCAAATAATGACTATTGATATATATGAATTATGAAATTAATATTAGTGAGGGTTTCTACTATCAGCTACCAGAAATAGACAAAAATACTTATTCTATGACCCTAAAGGAAAGGCAATCACCTTTTTTAAAGATTATACATTAAGTGATAATGCATAAAACAAAAAAATAAATAAAAATTAGAAAACCTAAAAAGTATTTCAGAAGCAAAGCTAACTATATCAGCAATAATAATATATGCTAGTTAAATTTCTCTTTTACATTAAATTAAAAAGCAAAGACTCTGAGTACTAAAGCAAAAACCCACATAAAGACTAAAATTGAGTGATAGAAAATAGAATAAACCTTTCCAACAGATGGTGCTGGGACAATGAGACATCCACATGCAAAAGAAGAAAGTGGGACCTATACATCACATTACATGCAAACAGTTAACACAAAATGAATTACAGACCCAAATGTCAGAGCTAAAATTATAAAACTCTTAAAAGAAAATATAGGAGTATATCTTCACAACCTCGGGCTACAGAACAGTTTCTTAGATATGACACCAAAAGCCATCAGCGAAAGAAAAAGTAGGTCAATAGAAATTCATCAAAATTAGAAACTTCAAATGATACTGTCAGAAAAGTAAAGACAATGGACAGAATGGAATAAAATATCTGCAAATCATACAACTGATAAAGGATTTGTATTCAGAATATATAAAATACTGCTACAAGTCAATAATAAAAAGGCAAAAAGACCCCATTAAAAAATGAACAAAGTGGAAGTTTCTGTAGTGGCACAGCAGAAACGAATCCAACTAGGACATGAAGTTGTGGGTTTGATCCCTGGCCTCGCTCAGTGGGTAAGGATCTGGTGTTGCCGTGAGCTGCGGTGTAGCTTGCAGATGAAGCTCGGATCCTGTGTTGCTATGGCTGTGGTGTAGGCCATTGGCTGCAGCTCTGATTTGACCCCTAGCTTGGGAACATCCATATGCTGCGGGTGAGGCCCTAAAAAGACACATACACACACACACACACACACACACACACACACACACACACACACACAAATGAACAAAGGGTTTGAATATACATTTCTCCAAAGAAGATAAAGAAATGTCCAGTGAGCACATGAAAAGATGCACAACATCACTGGTCATCAGAGATGGAAATACAAAAAATGACTCAAGAAGCAGAAAAACCTGAACATAGGAGTAATGATAATAGAAAATGGGAAAGATACCCAAAAATCTCTTTCCCACAAGTATCAGTCTCAACTGATTTCATTTTTAAAGTATTTCAAATCTCAACGAGCTGATAATTCCAATGAAATTTTTAAAATTCTAAATGCAAAGAAAGATGGATATCATCTCAAATAATATTATAAAATTATTATAGTTTGATAACAAACCTGTAAAAATGACTACACTTAAAAATATAGAGCAATCTTCTTACAAATACAAATGCAAACATTCTAAATAAAATACTAAAACACTGCTCTAACAATATATTAAAGGAATAATGCACTATAACTAGATTTTATCTCTCCCAGGAATAAAAGGACAATTTTATATTAGGAAGTCTAAGAATATAATTCAGTTTATCCATAAATCAAATGAGAAAAAAAATATGAGTATAGGCTCAATGGCCAAAAAGATATTTGAAGTTTTAATTTAATTATTTATTTTAAAAAAGAAATCAAAAGGGACATTTAAAAATATCCTGAGAAATAAAATGAAACTACAAGATACCAAAACTTATAAGATGCAGCAAAAGTAGTTCTAAGAGGGATGTTTATATCAAAAAATGTCCCTATTAAGAACAAAGAAAAATCTCAAACAATCTAACTTCACACCTCAAGGAACTAGAAAAAGAGCAAAACTTAAAGGCCAAAGTTAGTAGAAGGAATAATAAACATTAGAGGGGAAATAAATAAAAGGGATTATAAAGACAATAGAAGAGATACACTAAAAGAAAAGCTGTTTTTTGAAAAGATAAGCAAAATTAACAGACTTTTAGCTAGACTAATAAAATATAGAGAAGACATATAAATAAAATGAGAAATGAAAGAGGAGACATTACAGCTGATACCATAAAAATACAAAAGATCATAAGAGACTACTGCAAACAATTATATGCCAATAAACTGAACAACCTAGAAGAAATAGAGAAATTCCTAGAAACATACTAAGTATCAGTAGTGAATCATAAAGAAACAGAAAATAAGAACAGACCAATAACAAGAAAGGAAATGAATCAGTGATCAAAAAATCTCCTAATAGAGAAACATCCAAGACCAGATGATTTCACTGGTAAATTCTGCCTGAAATTTAAAGAATGCAAATCCTTCTCAAACTATTCCAAAAAACTGAAAAGAAGAGGACACTTACAAACTGATTTTACAAGGCCAGCATTATCCTGATATCAAAACAAAACAAGGGTATTACAAGAGAAGAAAACTACAGATCAATATTGCTGTTGAACATATATGCAAAAATCCTCAACAAAATATTGGCAAACCAAATTCAACAGTACATTAAAAGGATCATAAGCCATGATCAAGTGGGATTTGCTTCTGGGATACAAGGATGGTTCAACATAAATATGATACAAATCAATAAATGTGAAACATTAACAAAATAAAGAATTAATATCATGATTTTAGTACATGCTGAAAACGAATTTGACAAAATTCAATATCCTTTCATAATTAAAAAGCCTCTCAACAAAATGGATATAAAAGAAACATATCTCAACATAATAAAAGCCATATATGACAAACCTAGCTAACATCATACTCAGTGGTCAAAGGCTGAAAGCAATCTCTCTAAGATCAGGTAAAAGACAAGGATGTCCACACTTAACCACTCCTATTCAACATGGTACTGGACACCCTAGCCTGAGCAATCAGAAAAGAAAAAGAAATAAAAAGCATCCAAATCAGGAGTTTCTGTCATGGCACAGTGGTTAACGAATCTGACTAGGAACCATGAGGTTGCAGGTTCGATCCCTGGCCTTGCTCAGTGGGTTGGGGATCCAGTGTTGCCGTGAGTTGTGGTGTAGGTTGCAGACACGGCTTGGATCCCGTGTTGCTGTGGCTCTGGTGTAGGCTGGTGGCTACAGCTCCGATTCAACCCCTAGCCTGGGAACCTCCATATGCTGTGGGAGTGGCCCTAGAAAAGACAAAAAGAAAAAAAGAAAAAGGAAAACAGTCTCCGTTTGTAGATGACATGATTTCATAGGTGGGAAACACTAAAGACTTAACACACACACACACACACACACACACACACACACAACTGTTAGAATTGATAAGCAAAACCAATAAGGTTTTTAACACTAACAACAAATTATCCAAAAAGGAAATTAAGAAAACAATCTCATTTACACTTTTTCACTATGGGTGAGAATTTAAACTGCTACAGTCAATATGAAAAATGTTAGAGAAGTTCCCCCAAAATTAAAAACAGAACTACCACATGATCCAGCAATCTCACTTCTGGATATGTACCCAAAGGAAAGGAATTATCTCATAGAGATAGCTGCACTCCTACATTCATTACAGGATTGCAGGATTATTCACAATAGCCAAGATATAGAAAGAACCTAAATATACATCAATGGATGAATGGATAAAGAAAATGTGGGGTGTGTTTATGTCTGTGTGTGTGTGTGTGTGTGTGTGTGTGTGTGTGTGTGTGTGTGATGGAATATTATACAGCCTTTACAAAGAAGGAAATCCTGGAGTTCCCATTGTGGTGCAGCAGAGATGAATCCGACTAGGAACCATGAGGTTGCAGGTTTGATCCCTGGCCTCACGCAGTGGGTTAAGGATCCAGCATGGCCGTGAACTGTGGTGTAGGTCTCAAACACGGCTCGTTTGAGCCGTGCATTGCTGTGTCTGTGGCGTAGGCCAGCACCTGTAGCCTAGCCTGGGAACCGCTATATACTGTGGGTGCAGCCCTAAAAAAATGCCAAAAAAAGAAGGAAATCCTGCCCTTTGTAACAAGATAGATGCCAAGTGAAATAAACCAAGCTGAGAAAGAGAAATACTGCATATCACCATTTATACGTGGAATCTAAAAAAAAAAAAAGTCAAATTCATAGATTCAGAGTAGAAGAGTGACTACCATGGGCTGAGAGAATGGGGGAAATAGGGAGACACTGGGATAAGGACACAAAGTTTCAGTTATAACACAAGTAAGTTCTAAAGATCTAATGTACAGCATGGTTAATAATACTGCACTGTATACTCGAAATTTACTAATAGAATAGATCTTGACAATTTTCGCGTACACACACACAAACACAAAGGTAACTCTATGAGGTGATACATGTGTTAATTAACCTGACTGTGGTCATCATTTCACAACGTATACACACATCAAATCACCACATTGCTCATTAGCATTGTATTTGCCACTTATACCTCAACGAAGCTGGGAGGAGGGGCAAACCTCCATAAACTAGGAAAGTTCTCTCTTTAGCATGAAAAAAAATATTAATTTTATTAGGTAGCCAAAATCATGGTTAACAGTGAAGCACTAAAAGAATCATCAATAAAACTCAGAAGGATACGGAATACCGCTATCCCTTTTCACTCTAGAAATTCCAGCCAGTTTAATAAACACAAGAAAAGAAATCCTGAAAATGAGAAGACAAAATGTCTATCTCCCAAATTTCAAGTGCAGTTCATTCTAATATAAAATCCTGTGCTGTTTCTCCTACCTATCTTTCTTTCTTTTTCTTTCTTTCTCCTCTCTCTTTCTTTCTTTCTTTCTTTTTTTTTTAAGGGCCGCAACCATGGCATATGGAGGTTCCCAGACTAGGGGTCAAATAGGAGCTGTGGTCACCAGCTGACAACACAACTATAGCAACACCAGATCCAAGCCACACTGGATCCTTAACCCACCGAGCAAGGCCAGGGATCGAACCTGCATCCTCATGGATCCCAGTCGGGTTCGTTAACCGCTGAGCCATGATGGCAACTCCTCTCCTACATGTGAAGTTTGAAATTTCCATTTGGAAATCTGGACTCAAGCTCAAAACAAAGGATAGGACTGGAGAGAGGTTCTGGGAGTCAGGCATCAAAGTGATCTTTATTTAATTATTTTTAGGGCCACACCTGCAGCATATGGAAATTCCCAGGCTAGGGGTTGAAAAGGAGCAGCAGCACCACAGCCACGGCAACGCAGGATCCTTAACCCACTGAGTGAGGCTAGGGATCGAACCTGCATACTCATAGATAGTCAGATTCGTTTCCACTGAGCTAAGATGGGAACTCCCAAAGTGATATTTATTTATTTATTTATTTTTGTCTTTTTGCTATTTTCTTGGGCCGCTTTCACGGCATATGGAGGTTCCCAGGCTAGGGGTCGAATTGGAGCTGTAGCCACCGGCCTACGCCAGAGCCACAGCAACGCGGGATCCGAGCCGCGTCTGCAACCTACACCACAGCTCACGGCAACGCCGGATCGTTAACCCACTGAGCAAGGGCAGGGACTGAACCCACAACCTCATGGTTCCTAGTCGGATTCGTTAACCACTGCACCACGACGGGAACTCCCCAAAGTGATATTTAAAGCTGAGTGAGTAAATCGGTTCCCTGTGAGAATATATATTATAGAACTATAGGGTCATATATTTTTTCCTAAGATAATGAAGCCTGGCCAAAATTTAAATCAGAATTCTCATTTTTATTTTTTATTGGAAACAGGTGACATTAAAGTCTAAAATTATTAGTAGTGATTAAAATTCATCTGTAATAGCAAGTGATTTTTAATTTTACTTGTTCTGTGTCAGGAGACTTCAAAAGAAAAAATTTTTTCTTGCATCTGCATTTCAAGAATCTTAGTTAGCTATGTGCATGGGACAATCATTCCTTCAAGTGAGAGGGGATGTGTTCTATGGTAACCATGTTTCTACAGCCTACATACCAAAGACCTTAGGCATTGGGACCCAAAGGCTAATTTATATACCCATGATCCTCAGTATAACTGTGGAACCACGGAATGAATGAGTTAAGTCAATCAAAGGGCTAGGATGCACCTGCCATTCTCTATTAGCAATCTCCATTTTACTTGCTCAACCAAACTGAGGGGAAAATGGAGAAGATGGATGGAAACAAGAGTAAGGACCAGATGTTGAAGAATCTGGTGGCATACAAGACTAGGAGAGAGTGCAGACATGAGCTGTGCCAGGCCAGCCCAGAGGACACAGCCAGCACAGAGTTGGGCACAGGCTCATTCGCCCCTCCATCCTCTACCTCCCCTAGGGGACAGATGTGCTTGCAGAGCAGGGCTCCCTTGACAGGCAGGAGTTTGCAAGAAAGAGGGCAGAGCTTAAAAAGGCAGGAGGAGTCCCAGGATAACTGTGGGAAAATGTGGAGGGAAGAAATTCCTACCTGAACAGAAGGGAGATGAAAACTTAGTTTGTTTTGACCACTAAATGCTAATGTGACTTCATGTGCATCACGGGCTGTGGAGACCAAGATATTTCAGGGTAAAATCAGTCTAAGGAAAAATTAGGCAACACAAGGGAAGGAGATCAATGCCTTGGAATTTAAAGGTTCGGAGCCTGTAAAATATACCAGCAGCACTGGCTCACTTGTCTTAATATTAGCACAGACTGCCTGTGACCTCATCTCAGTTTTACTGGCCAACTGCCCTGGGCTGACCACATTTATTCCCAAAATCTTCCTTGGTGGTTCCTCTCCAATGAACCAGCTGGACACTAATATCATCTGACCCTACTCTAGAAGCTTCTCTCTGTGTATCTATGAACCCAAATGAGACTGAAAAAAGCTTCCTGGTGTCTGCCATGGGCTATCATACAGACATTTCTCAAATCTGGTTCCTGATCAGTTTTGACTCTATAGTTTATTTTAAAATTAAGATGGTCCATCCCTACTCCAAATATACTTAATACAAATTTCCAGGGGTAGAACATCTGTCTCATCAACAAATGCCAAGGACAACTCTGAAGTACAACATGGACTGGGAACCACCAGTGTAGATAAGTAAATCAGCCTCCCCGCTTCCTCCTAAGCTCTAGCCCACCGATGGCTCCTCCAACACTTGTTCCAGCACGAACTCCCCCCACAGTCCATTTTATTCTGATCACAACTGTTTTTCCACCCTCATTTCCCTCTCTCTTTTTCTTCCCAGAACTACCTCCCTGTCAAACATCCTTCATAAGAGAAAAAAAAGCCACTCATCTGCTGATAATGCTCTTTCATATCTCTAAGTTTTTGCCTCTGTCATTTCCTCTTTCTAGAGGGTCTTGCAGTCTCTTCTGTGCCTCAAGACCCACTCAAACACTGGCTCCTCTAACTGCTTCCAAGATAAGTCCCATGGATTCAGGATCTCATTCCCTTCATTCATACAGCCTTTCTTTGCGCAGGTACAGCACAATATGGGATCTGTTTATGTGACTGTCCAAACTCTTCTAAATAATAAGCGTGTCTTGGTGGCAAGGACAGTGCTTTATCTCTTTGGGCTCAATAAATGTGTTTTGAATGAACGATAAAATTACAAAAAAAAAAGAGGATGATTTTTACTATACCTCATTTTAAGACAGCATGTTTAAAATTTTCTGTTTATGTCTTAACCATTCTTTTTTTCTTTTTAGGGCCATACCTGCAGCATATAGCAGTTTCCAGGTTAGGGGTCCAATCAGAGCTGCAGCTGCTGGCCTACATCACAGCCACGGCAACGAGGCATCCAAGCCACGTCTGCAATCTACACCCCAGCTCTTGGCAATGCCAGATCCTTAACCCACTGAGCCAGGCCAGGTAGCGAACCTACATCCTCACGGATACTAGATGGGTTCTTAACCCACTGAGCCACAATGGGAACTCCTATTTAGGCGTTTGTTTTTTTTTTTTTTTTTTTTGAAGGCAGTTCCTCAAATAGGAGGGGAAAATATCAGCAGAAAAGAAGTTCCAAAAAATCAAGAAAGAAAAATTCCCATGAAACAAGTTCTACACAATTTTGAAAGAGAAAGTTATCACTATGCATGTGGCTGTTGCCTATCCATGTCCAACGTGTTGCCTGTATATTCAACAAAAGATATTCTTCTAAACCAGCCAGTGCAACAAAAAAGAAGCTTACAGATTTAGAGAACAAACTTCTTGTGACCAGTGAGGAGAGGGAAACGGGGAGAGGCTAGGTAGAGATAGGGGATTAAGAGGTACAAACCATCATACGTAAAAGAAACTAGAAGATATATTGCACAGCACAGGGAATAGAGCCAATTATTTTGTAACTATATAATTAAAAACTATAAATGGGGAGTTCCCGTCGTGGCACAGTGGTTAACGAATCCAACTAGGAACCATGAGGTTGCGGGTTCGGTCCCTGCCCTTGCTCAGTGGGTTAACGATCCGGCGTTGCCGTGAGCTGTGGTGTAGGTTGCAGATGCGGCTCGGATCCCGCGTTGCTGTTGCTCTGGCGTAGGCCGGTGGCTACAGCTCCGATTCGACCCCTAGCCTGGGAACCTCCATATGCCGTGGGAGCAGCCCAAGAAATAGCAAAAAGACAAAAAAAAAACCAAAAAAACAAAAAAAAAACCCAAAACTATAAATGGAGTATAATGTTTAAAAATTGTGAATCACTGTACTGTATGCCTTATATAATGTTGTACATCAACTATAATTTTAAAATAATAATTTAAAAAACCATATTGTTTGAAGCTGCAAGACAATAGTACTGAAGTCCAAAGTTGTACTGTCTGAATGTAAATCTTTCTGCCTATAGTTTCCATGGGAAAGCTTGTGACCTGCCTCTCTTCATAAGTTACTCAGTGCATACGGTGACCGATTGACATTAAACACATTCAAAAATGGTTTAACACCCATAGTGCAGCAAAACCGCCATGGAAAGATACACTGCAGTTCTGAAGGGCATGATTAAGACACACCTAAACAACTATCATAAGACTGGAATGATAAAGCGCCATACTGACACTCAGCCAGTAGCTTTCCCAAGGTATATTCTGGGTTCTCAACAATATCATGTACGTTTCAGAAGGAGATAAAAAGAATCCTGGCCAAGAACACTGTTGAGAAAAAAATATATAAATTATAAGAGCTAAGTGAAAAGAAAAACATGTGGAGTTTGGTAGAGAAAAATATATCTAGAGCACCAAAAATCATTCTGCTATAACAAAATATGAATATTCCAGAGTGAAATACAAAAAAGTGGAAGATAAAAAAGTAGTAGTAGTAATAATAATAATAATGGCTAATATTTCCTGACTGCTTATTCTGTGCCAAATGCTAAGCATTTTATATGTATCATTTCATCGAATCTTCCCAAGAACTCCCGATTAACAGATGAGGAAACTAAAACTTGAGAGCATACATAACTTGACCTTGGTCATTCAGCTTGTCAGTGCGAGAAACAAAACTCTAATCCAAGAGCACTCTATCCCAAACCACTACAACTTTTTGTCTTAATACAGAATGAAGTTAAAAAGAAGCATGGAAAGGCAATCTAGATCAAGTTTTCTATGCAATAACCTTAAATATTTTACAGAAATAAATCCTAAGATGTAAATATGCTAAAACCTTCTGCCAGGAGTTTAAAGAATGGGGGTCAAAACATAACCTCATAAGAGAGGGGGTCAGAATCAGAAAGGGCTTTATTCTCTATAAGGAAGACGTCATCATAGAACAATTAAAAAGAGCTGAGAAGACCTCCGGGAAAAAAAATTGGCTTATATATTTTTCTTCCTTAAAAGGCAAGCAGAATTGATTTGACTAATATGCTATAAAGTAGGAAACATCATTTTATTTGGTAATCAAATTATTGCTAACAGTTAATATAGTGGTATTTAAGGGCCATGAGGATATAGTTCAGGAAATTTTAGAGCCAAGAGAAATTAGAACTTCTAGTGGCCTGGGCTTCTTCATTGGTTCTGCTTCCAAATTAGGACTATAAAATTAGATTCTGTGTGGATTACAAACATAATAATAATCTGCTAATCCATGATGCTCCTGTGCTTAGAGTTAAAGCACTATGACTGGATTTTGGAACTGCCAAGATCATGTTAATTATCGATTTCAGTTTCAACAAATAGTACCAGGGGAGCACTAGACGTGTCAGTTAGTGTTCTTTGCAACAGGAGCAGTGGGAAGACGAGGCTTGGACCACAGCAGGACCAGAGAGGCAGGAGCATCTACAGAACACAACCCAAAGAGTCGGATCAGGACACGGGCGCTGGGATGAACAAATGCTGACTGGTTTCCGTCTTTTTATCCCTCTGGAATTCAGATTCCAAGGAGGAAGCAACCAGCGGGCCCCGCCTGCATCATCGGTCCTCCTCTGGGCTGGCAGAGAAGAGAGCCCCTGAAAGGTCCCACCTAATAACACCTAGTGGGGAAGAAGAAATTCTTCTAAAGGTGACATTTGGAAGGGGAACGGACGCTGAACAGGAAACGGCGGTATACACCCCTGCCCAAGTATCCTTAGCACTTGGATTGAGGCGTATTCCTGCCTCTTCCTGGTGAGAAGTTGCTCAGCAAATGCTGAATGCTCGGCTGATGGACTCTGAAGTGAACTCAGAACGATGACATTAAGCCCTATGCTAACTGATCTATTTGATCAGAGGTAGATTAGGGGCATCTCAGGTTTATTCTAGATGCAATCCCTCAAAATAAATCTGAGCTCTACTGTGCAAAATGCCAACGTGGACGTCCAGAAGTCATCTAAGACAGGAAAATGAGAAAAACAAACCCCCTTCACTCAGAGGAAAAGCCAGCTGACTTGTCTGGAAAGCTAACAGGTTCTTAGCAAAGCTTTGTCCCTCATCTGTGGCTACAAGCTTGTCCTCTTTTAGTGGACTTGGAATAAAAAAAGACACCTGATGAGAGAATCCATCTCTACAAGGTCAGGAAACTTCTGAAAAACCACAACAGGATATGAATTATTGAAGAGTCCTGAAAAGACCCAGGCTGTTCAAATCTCTTTTATGGTATCAGGTGACATATTATATACTGATTTGGGGATAATTTTATGACTCGATCATGATAATGAAAAACATTCTGTGATACAGCCACAAAGAAAATGATTGCCAAGGGAAAGAAATTTATTTGTCTTCTTTAAGGAAAGAAAGTTTGGCAATTATTTGAGCCATAACATCGTTGTTTATGAGAGCACCCCGAGGACTGATCATTAAGCTTTAACACTAGGATAAAAAATTGCCATGGAGGAGCAGAGGTGGCTTGAGAAGATTTCAGGACTTCTAAATAAATATTCAACATTTCCCAGCTGATGACAATCCTTATAGAGGGCCCTTCATAAAAAGTCGAGCCTCTAAATTCCTCTCATGCATCTAAGAGGAGGTTATACTTGGAATTTTTCTTAAGTTGAAACAGTTTCATTTAATAAATGGAAGGGAGGACGAACAGGAAAACTTCAGCCTCCCCCCATCTCCAGGGAGTTCCCAGTCCCAACAGGAGCAAGACAGAGACACAGGAAGGGAACGAGCATATCACCATAATAGAAAGAGGAGACTGGAGTTCCCACCATGGGGCGGTGGGATCAGTGGCATCGCTGGAGCACTGGGACACCGGTTCGATCGCCGGCCCGGCACAGTGAGTTAAGGATTCTGCATTGCTGTAGCTGTGGCGTAGGGTGCAACTGGCTGGGATCTGATCCCTGGTCCAGATCTCCTCCCTCATCCCCAGAAACTCCATGTGTCACAGAGTGACCACAAAGGAAGAAGAAAGAAAGACAAGACTGAGTCACCATAAAACAACAGGGAGAATTCCAGAGGCTTTATTCTCTCCAGACTCTGAGAGGCCATAAGAGAGTCCGAGAGAAACGGTTCTAAAAGAAAGATAAGCTTCACTTGCCATAGAAATAGGACTGAGATACTGACGTCCTCCTAGCACTTGGCAGTAGTAAGTGGCCACAGAAGTATCTGCTGAGAAAACGGATCTGAACACAGCCCAGGGGTCCTCCAGGAGAGAGCTGACATCACTGGGCCTGGGCAGCTACGACTGCGCCACATACATCATTAAATTCCTTCATTCAAATGCGAGAAATTCAAAGGCAGTGAGACTCTTCCCTAGCACCGCCAGGGCGGACTCCCCCAACTTGAACCATGAGAGCATCTATCTGTCCAGAATCCTTAGACTTACAAACTAGACTCTCTTTCTCTCTGGTCTCGCCTCTTACCATCTTCTCCAAAAGCCTCCGCTGCTTTGCCATCGCATGTAAGTTCCTGTCGCGCTGAATGACCTCTAGGACCACAAGCATTCTAGGATCTTTCTAGTCTCAGGACCCTGGCACAAGTCTTTCTCTCTGCTTTGAATGTCCTTTCCACCTCTGTCTTGCTCTCTCTGGCTACTCCTGCCCGTCTTTCAGTTTTCTCCTCCATGTCATCTTTTCTGGATGCTTCTCAGACTGCCCCACTGCTGGTGGAGGTACTCCCTTCCTGAATTCCCTGGGCACTCTTGCAATTAAAGCTCCTCTGACAATGACTCATAACCATCGACCTGCGTGTTTATGTTCCCATAGCCTGGATTTATCTTGAAGGCAGAGACCAGAAAGAGAAAGCAATCCATCAGTATTGGCTGAATAAAGAAAGGATTTTTGTTTGTTTGTTTTTCCCCCTGTATCAGCATAACACCAGGCACACTGTCAATTTGCAATATAACATTTGCTGAATGGATTGTAGGTGCTTAAAAACATTTGTTGGATGAATGAAGCGATGGACTTGTAATCAGGAAGTACAACATCTCAGAAATCTTATATCCAATGTTCTACTTCTTGTCACTTAGCCTTCTAGCTCTTTCAGATTCCGACTTTCAGGTCCCTGACCTCATAGAGATACCCAATCTCTTGACATCTCTGTAGTCTCCAGGTCTTTAAAAGCCCTGATGGTGTCACTTCCTTTCCCTATTCAACCTCCACCCATTATTCATTATGAACTCTTAACCAATACTTGTTTTCAAAAATCGAGTCTAGCACAAACCTCTGTCACAAATATTCTGTTGTCACAGGTACTAATACGACTACACTAAGATAATATCATACCACCATGCAGACAGGCCCTCCTAAAAGTCCCGGGTTTTCAACCTCGGCTAGGACTTCAACGCGTTGGCGATCAGCTCCCTCGTCCATTCCTCTCCAATCACCTGCTCTCTCAGCTGCCCGCCCTCCCTCTTCACTGCTGGCCTTGCCTCAGTCTTTATCAGATGACTGAGATAGGAAGGCATCCACTCAACTCTCTGCGGCCACGGCCACATACGTATTTAAATCTGCATCATCTGTCCCTCCTTTCCGTAGCAGAGGATGAGGTGTCTGCTCTGCAGCCCACCTTCTACTGAAATGAATCACTTTACACATGCTTTCAATCTCATCCCCCCTCTTCTACCAAGAGTCTCCACTGTATGTCAAACTCTTCTTAAATGCCATCTCCGGCCCCTAGCTTTGACCTTCTCTTTTCTTTCCCTTGCCAGTCAAGCTACATGTGTTCTCTACCTCAGCAGGTGCCATTCCTTCAGCCAACACAATCACACTTTTGTGAGGGATACGCAGGGGCAAAAATGAAGATTGCATAACTTGAAATGCAATCCCCTCAGGAATTTAGACTCTAAAGCCAACATATAATGACACAGTGAGACGACAGAACAATATCCAGGCCAGACGGAGACAGCAAGAGCAAGGTTGTTGGTCTGGAAATTGACAATATTCCATCTGAGACAAGGTACCTTAGCCCATGGACTTTAAGCATTTCAGTTCCCTGGAAAGGAATGCATTATCTTGGCACAGGGTCACTTACATTCTACCATTTACCTCATTCTGAATTCTTCTGATTTTATTTGGCGTCCCCTATAAGGTCCTCCTGCAGAGAAAGAATCTCTCATTTCAGGAGAGTTCATGACAGGAGATACAGTTTCGTTTCCCCTGCTTAGACCTACAAAGACAGCACTAGACATGGTGGGTCTGAAAGTTCATAGTCTCATGTTAAGGGCAACACATTATTTTTGGCAAAGAGAAATACATCATCCTTTTTCAACAGGGGTTGCCTGTCAGGACTCAAAGAAGGAACGATATATTCTTACCATCAAGAAGTTATGGACAGATGAACAGGTCGCATCTTTCTCAAACATCAGAAGAGCTTTCTGCATCAAGTAAATTGCTTTGGATAGCTTATTCTTCCTTATTTTATTCATTACACTTAATTCTGTAAATGCAAACAAGCATTTTACCAAAAGGGAGACGTAAAAACTGTCTTTTAAAAAATGTGGAAAGCCAGTTTACCTGTATTTCAATTACCTGTAAAACAATCAGGGCTTCCAGAGTTTTTTAGCTTCTCCGGGCCCGTGGTAGATACATTTTTTCTAACAGTTGGGGTCTGCAAAACTGAAGGAGGAGGAGGAGGAGGAGGAGAATCCCATTACAATTAGGCTTCTATCCAAGAAAGGGAATATTTTCTAACCACTAAAGAGTTACTGTCTATTTGTACAACTATTGCTTCCTCTTCATATAGCACCTTTTATCATTAATAGATAAAAATCCCCCCCCCCAAATCTATTATGGTACAGTTTTATTATCAAATTATTTTTTTATCTACCACAGTATACCTGAGGATACCAAGAATTTTCAAATTATAATATTTTATTATCTTTTTTTTAAATGGCTGCACCCACAGCATATGGAATTTCACACGGGACTGAATCCAAGCCTCTGCTGGGACCGACTGCAGCAACATCAGATACTTTCACTCACTGTGCCAGGCTGAGGGTCAAACTAGCTCTTCTGCAGCAACCTGACCTGCTGCAGTTGGATTCTTAACCCACTGCACCACAGCAGCAACTCCAAGAATTTTTTTTTTTTTGTCTTTTTGCCTTTTCTAGGGACACTCCTGTGGCATATGGAGGTTCCCAGGCTAGTGGTCTAATCGGAGCTACAGCTGCCAGCCTTTACCAGAGCCACAGCAACACCAGATTCAAGCCGTGTCTGTGACCTACACCACAGCTCACGGCAACGCCGGATCGTTTAACCCACTGGGCGAGACCAGGGATCGAACCCACAACCTCATGGTTCCTAGTCGGATTTGTTAACCACTGCACCACAACAGGAACTCCAAGAATATTTGATTTTCTGTTTCACCTTAAATAAAATCAGCTTGAAAGGTGATAAATAGGACCCAACCTACTTTTGTTCACATTCCCTTTTCATAAACTTTTCAAAATTGCTTCATCCACAGAGTTCCCATTGTGGATCAGCCAGTTAAGAACCCAACTAGTATCCATGAGGATGCGGGTTTGATCCCTGGCCTCACTCAGTGGGTTAAGGATCCGGTGATGCCATGAGCTGCAGTCTAAGTCATAGATGCGGCTCGGATCTGGTGTTGCTATGGCTGTGGTGTAGGCCGGCAGCTACAGCTCTGATTCTAACCCTAGCCTGGGAACCTCCATATGCCACAGGTGTGGCCCTTAAAAAAAAAAATTTGCTTCATCCACGGTTCCAGCAAGAGCTCTGGGTACCGCATGAAGATGTTCCCTCCTCTAGCTGTGGCTGATAAAATCAGAGCCTCTCTCAAGATTGTCAACTGACACACAAATTATTGCCAGTTGACTGTGGACAGTGAGAGATCCTGGTGTGCAACTCTGATTAAAAAAAAAAAAAAAAAACTCAGAGGATTATTTGGTTTTTAAAGATTTGTAGATGACAGAGAATGGGACTGACCATCAAGGTGGTCCAGGAAAGAGGCAGCAAAATGAGAGAGAAGAGGATGAAGATGATCCAGGGAGACAGAGAATATTGGACCGATTCTTGATTTTCCAGGTCTGGTCCTCAAGAGACCTGGCAATATTTTATTTCTGTCCTTAAAGGCATGCGAGGGTACCTGCAGTAACTTTACAACAAACCCCTTTTCCTGAGGTTTAATTATTTGTGCTAATGCACTCGAGTCACCATGGGATGATGACTGATTAATGCAAAGATTCCAACAGACACTGTTCAAGGATATAAGGTTTCTTTAATGGCAAAGGATAAGGAAATTTTAACTGCATGGAGACAGCAACACCAAGCGGAAAATACTGCATCATTCTTTCAGTACCTAGGGTATTATAGATGCTAATTAAGTGGCAGCTCTCGTGATTATAATCATTGGTAATAAGAGGGATGAGAGTGCGGGAACACTGAATGAACACCCAATACGGGAGTCCCATTCAACACCCAGGGTCATTAACAGGGAACTATTCTATTGCAAGGTTCTTGAATAAAAATGACAAAAGCAGTATTTAGGCAACATCTGTCAGACTGTAGCCTCTAAGAGTGAAGAATGACAGAAGGAAAAAGGGAAAATCTGTGCTAGGATGGCAGTTCAATAAAGCAGAGAAAAACATCAAGCAGACCCAGAGATACTGCAAAGAAATAATAGCTAATTCCATTTAAATCTGAGCTCAAGTCTACCATCAACACTTTTTTCTTTTTTTTTTCTTTCTTTTTTTTTTGGCTGTGCCCACGGCATATAGAAATTCCTGGGCTAGGGATTGAACCCACACCACAGCTGTGACCTAAGCCACAGCAGTGACAATGCCAGATCCTGAATCCACTGCACCACAAGAGAAATCCTATCAATATTTTAAGTGGTCTCTGATAAAAAAAAAAAAAAAACTCAGAGGATTATTTGGTTTTTAAAGATTTGTAGATGACAGAGAATGAACTATTTAATAACTCTATGAGTAAACAGACTCTACTTCTCAACTAAAGAATATAATACAGCTACTAAGTGATAATCCACAAGATAGCTTCTGTTTTAAAAAAGAAAACCTGCACACCAATGCCATTTACATTTTGAAATGCAATTCTGATCCAAATCTCTTTAAACTATTAAGAATGCTCAAGGATACTATTCTAAATCACTTCATTTAGCTATTAGAAAAACTTTTTTTTTAATTAGAAAAACTTTAGAAGGATTTTCAATTTCTATTTAACATAGAGATATTTTAATTATTAGTTTCTTCCCTCCAACTATTTACTTTGCAAACAAAACAGTTTTTTAAACAACGTAAACGTTTAAAAAATAAACCATAAAAGGATGAAAACTATAAAAGGATAAAAAGAACAAGGGGAAAAGGAAATTCTGTGTAAACAGATACAAACACAAACAAGTGGTTCTAAGCATTTATCAAACCATTAACACAAGCATAAAAAAGAGAATGAATTCAAGTAAAGTTGAATATAGTTCTTTGATGAGTAATTTATTCCAAAATCAAAATGAACTGCAAAGATATCTTGAATTGATTTAGTAGGTTTGCCGTTAATGGTGGTATTGTTTTACTAATTCTGGAGGTACTTCGTTAATGTGGTAGGATAAAGCAAATGAGTTACTACATTGATAGCTGGGAATCAGATTTCTCAACATAGAAAAAGGAAAGCACAAAAATAACATGTAGGACTTTGTACTTTCAAAGTGTTGGAATTTGAATCACCAATATCAGAAAGCACTTGTGAGATAGACATATATATATCAATTCATGGACAAAAGTGCCTGAAAAAGAACTGCTTGTATCAAACCTCCTAATTTCAAACTATACTGCAAAGCTATAGTAATCAAAATAGTACACACTGGTGATGGAACATTATTCAGTCATGAAAATCCTGCCATTTGCAGTAACATGGATGGACCTTGAGGGCATTATGCTAACTAAAACAAGTCAGATAGAGAAAAGCAAATACTGTATGGTACTGCTTATATGTGGAATCTCAAAAAGCCAAACTCATAGAAACAGAGAGTAGAATGGTAGTTACCAGGGGCTGAGAGAATGGGGAAATGGAGAGATATTGGCCAAAGTATACAAACTTCCAGTCATAAGATGAATAAGTTTGGGGGATCTATTGTATAGCATGGATAACACTATAGTATATACGTTAAGTTGCTAATTTAGTGGATCTTGAATGTTCTCACTACAAAAAAGAAATGGCAACTATGTGACATGACAAAGGTGTTAGCTAACCCTATGACAGTTAATCCTTTTGCAATATATTAGTGTATCAAATTTACACATTGTACACCTTAAACTTACATAATGTTCTATGTCAATCAGATCTTAAAAAGCTGGGGAGAAAAGATTTGCATTCAAAAATTATTTAATTAACCAGAATCTGATTAAATCTATTTAGGGCTATTTATGATGTGATATCTGAATGTGTTAGAGATTAAAATCACATTAGGCTGGCACACCCAATTCTGTCCTATAATTACTCAATAATCTAAACAGAGGAGGTGGTAGTAAAATTGAATATTGACTCTATAATCATGCCAGGGGTAACTTGGCTTTATCAAAATTTAAAGTCAAACATGGAGTTCCCTTTGTGGCTCAGTGGTTAATGAACCCAGCTAGGATCCATGAGGATGTGGGTTCCATCCCTGGCCTCACTCAGTGGGTTAAGGATCCCATATTGCTATGAGCTGTGGTGTAGGTTGAAGACTCGGCTCAGATCCCAGGTTGCTGTGGCTGTGGTGTAGGCCAGCAGCTGTAGTTCCAATTCGATCCCTAGCCTGGGAACCTCCAAGTGCAGTGGGTGCGGCCCTAAGAAGAAAAAAAAAAATTAACCTCAAACAGAAGAGATTTTAGACCTAACGATGTTTGAAATCTTTCTGAAACTTGAGTAATTGTGTTATTTATATGCACATTAGTATTAGCATTGGCATCTTTTTTTAATGCTGTGACCTCTTTACTTACTGATGAGGCAAAACAACTTAAATCCAACTCATCAGTCCTTTGACACTGCTGTCAGAAATGTCTTTCAATGTTTTTCAGTAGCTTTCAGGATAAAAGATAAACCTCTTAGCCCTTCAAGACCTGGGATCTACCTCTCTAAATTTATCTGTGTCAGCCCCTACACATGATCTTTCCCCCTCAATCCTGTGCCCATGGAATGCCAAGGTTCCCAGACCAGGGGTGGAGAGCCACAGCAGTGCCGATGCCAGATCCTGAACACCTAGGCCACCAGGGAACTCCCTACATGTGCTCTTGACTACAGCCGTCAGAGAATTCCGGCAGTTCCTAAGGCTTCACCATACAATCATTTGCCTCCTCTTTGCTAAAGGCAACTCTCTCTATCCAAAGTGACTGCTTCCTTTTCGATCTTCTTCTTAAAAATATGTACTAGCTATCTGGCCAACAATCACCTCTTCTAAAAAGCCAACCCTGACCTCCTTGTCTGTTGCAGATACTCTTCTGAGCACCCATGACAAACACGCTTAGCCCGCTGGTCGTGTTTATTAACGCTGACTGCTACAGTGGGCCTACTTACCTAGACTGTGTCCTACTTGGACCAAGCCTAATACGGTTCCCAGATCTTGACAGGTACTCAATAAATGTTTGTTTAATTAAATAAAGAAAATGCCAATAATTAACTATGACTCAATTTAATTTTTAAGAAGTTTACTAACTGATTTGCTATGTAAGATATAAAGAAATAATGAAAGACACCTATTAATGTTCAGCAGAGAAGAAAAAATAAAATAATGACCTTTATCTGGAAAATTACTAGTCAAAAGGATATTATTTACAAATCAAATTGATTCTACACTTGAACTTGTCTTTTCTTTTTTTTTTTTGTCTTTTTTTGCCTTTTTCTTGAGCCGCTCCTGCGGCACATGGAGGTTCCCAGGCTAGGGGTCGAATCGGAGCTGTAGCCACCGGCCTACACCACAGCCACAGCACCACGAGATCCAAGCCGCGTCTGCGACCCACACCACAGCTCACGGCAACGGCGGATCCTTAACCCACTGAGCAAGGCCAGGGAATGAACCCGCAACCCCATGGTTTCCAGTCAGATTTGCTAAACGCTGAGCCATGACGGGAACGCCCAAACTTGTCTTAAAGTTGATCCAGAACAAGTGATTTGCTATAATGACTATTACCTTGCAATTGGTCAAGAAGCAGAACGGCTATTCGGTGCTGGGCTTGAATTAGCTCAAGATGCAAATCCATCATGAAACTATTTGGTGTGACTGGTTTGCACAGGTCTCCGTCTATATAGTTGGTGTGCTTTGGCAGAATGGGAGTCAAAATTTAAGAGGAATACGATTATCAAAACACACTAAAAATAGCTCTATTCCGTTATCACTCAGGCTATTGTTTCACCCGTAGGCATTAAATTCTGCTCACTTCCCAACTCTTTGCGAAGTGGCTTATGCATTAATAAAATCTGCTTTTCATATTCACCAGTGGCCGCTTCAATGACAGGTTCAAAGACTCCTCACCCTCCTTGATTTCTACTGGGAAGAGGGAGAATATATCACTGGCCTAAGAGAAGGAAGCCACCACCAACCATGCTTTATTTACCTACTTACAAAGCCAGCCCTCTTGCCAATTAAGTAAAACTTTAATGTAAGAGCTTCCCATTCTCACCATGGCATAGCAATGGTCAATCACTGATGATCCATTTGGCAAAGCAGTTAACATGCAGTTCAAATTTACTCCATCAATTGCTTTATCAAGAAGTTCATAGGCCAAAAGTAACTGTTCCTCAGGTTTTTTCTAAAGGAATTTTATAAACAAAACAGAGAAGCCAAAACTTAAGAGAAAATCATACGCAACACTTCCAAACTTCTTTTAACAAAAATTCAAAGCCAAATAAATTTAAATAGTCTATCCAAGATCAATAATGCTATGTTTCTTACTAAGTGTGTTCATCTTTGATTCAAGGAATAGTATTATGAATAAAGGTGAAATAAATACATTCATCTATGAATAAAGGTGAAATAAATACATTCATCAGTTTTCAAAATATAAATTAAACTTTTCACAAACATGGACATAACTTCCTTTTACGGTTTTCAAAATTCTGATCGTACCAAATGAATGTGTAAATTTTTAAAATGCAACCCATAATTTTTCATTTTCACATAATTTATTTTGCAAGTTACTTTTCATTAAATCTCAGAATCTCAGAGCTGGAAATTTAGACGTGGAGGCCATCAGATCAATGGTCTACATCATGATTTTCAGAAAGTAAATACCTTTTCATTGTCATCATCCTCCCAGAGGGACAAACACAGAGAATAACAGGAAGAGCATCCAGCTTTGCTCAAACGTTCTAATTTTGTTTTCAGAAAATGTGTGGCAAATACAGCACATGCACGCAGACCGCTGAAATCCCCTGCGTGAGGGTTCACAAGGACGCGCCTCTTCTGTGACTCTCGAGGGAGCCACTGTCTTGGAATTTGGTTTTCACTATATTCTTTTGCATGTTTTTAAACTTTTACTACATGTGTATGCATCCATTAATAATATGCACTACTGCTTTGCATATTTTTTATTTCTCTCATAAATTCTGTGATTCACTTTTTTTCATTCAGCCATGTGTCCTTGAAACCTCCTGCTGGTGTGTGCAACGCAGTATGTCAGTCAGGGTTTGGTTAGAAACACAGAGCAACTCTAGGTCTTCCAAGAAGAGAGGGATTTAATACATAGACCCAGAGGTGACTGTCATTGCTGGAAGGCCTGGGGGAGCAAAGCATAACAAAGCTGCCCGTGATAATTTTACTGCATGCAGGAATCTAAATATCCAGGAGGCAGCTGACAACCTCAAGAATCTACTACACTGAAACAAGTAAATTGCAAGGGCTTGCTCGGCAAGGCTGGAAATTTAACTTCTTCCATCCGCCTCTGCAAAATAAGAACTCCCTCTACCCTTGTGCATTACAAAGTCATGCAAACGCCCCTCCCTGGAAGACTAGCCTAGAACTATCTGGAAATGACACGGTAGGAAATGCAGTGCCAGGCTTTCTCCCTGCAGTGGGAAGGTAACCATAGAAGGGGAGGGCAATGACGCCCAGCTGACCCAAGTCAAGACCACTTCAGTTCATTCATCTTCACAGATAACATGATACGGTGCTGCACTAAGGACCATGTCACAAGGTACTCATCCACGTTAAGCTGAGGGATGTTTAGATTGCTATCACCAAAAAAAAATGTGCAATATATTTATACCAGACTGATATTCCCTTTACAGTCCTTACACCCTTTTTCTGATTTCTCTTTTTACATAGCTGTCTAAGCCCCTCTAGGACATGTTGCTACGAAGAATAACAGATATCTTTAAGTTATTACATCAGTATAAAGGGACTGCTCTTAATCTTTTACCATAGCTATAACAGTCATTAAAGGTCTTTGAATAATCCCTTTATGGGATACAGAAGTTCTTGTCTATTCCTAACTTGTTAAGAGTTATTTTTTAAAAAATGGTTGTTGAATTCTGGCAAATGCTTTCGATGCATCTCTTTCATGAGGTGGTCATATTTTTTCCCTTTCATCTGCTAATGCAACACATTGCATTATAGATAGATTTTCTAATGTTAAGTCATCCTTGCATTCTGGAAGATACGTAATCTGATTACACACATTAATTCAAGATATATATAGCCATTCAAGAATCAGAGTCTCAGAGTCCACGCTGTGCCACAGTAGGTTAAGAATAGGACTGCAGTGACTCAAGTTGCTGCAGAGATATAGGTTTGATCCCCAACCCGGGAACTTCCACATGCTGTAGGTGCAGCCATTAAAAAAAAAGAAAAAAAGAATGAGAGCCTCAGGGAGGTTCCCAAGCAGTACAAGTGATATAAATTTGAATAACAGACTTACATGAGGGCAGCCCCAAATTATAAACCATTTGGAAGAGAGACTTTCTCCCATTTACTTCACTTCTTACTTTCTCCAAATGGAGAAACCTCCCCATCACACAGGCAGATATTTTGCTAGTCAAACTTTCCCTAGGAGGAGTCTTTTGTAGGTTCTAATTTAATGTGTCTGAGTTCCAAGCCCCATCTTTCATGTGCTCAAGGCCCATTTCTTATTCCTAGATGGCTAGGAATCTAAGTTTCTTTGTAACTGTGCTCATCAATCTACAGCAGCATCTATTCTTAAACTTACCATTCTGGTTTTCAGTTCCCCTTTCTATTTTGGCCCCTGGGATTTACCTTCATTTCTTGTGAGCTCTGCAGTGTGCTTGGGGATTTTTGTTCCATTCTGTCCAAAATTTCTAGGGCTTTTGTAGCAAATGGGTTCTCGGGTCATCTAGTTTTCCATTTTGCCACACACAGAAGTCTCTAAGGATACCTTTCAACACCAAAAAGTTTCAAAGACCCCCCCACATGCCTGCATTCTATCCTCACCACCACTACCGTCATCTTTTCATCATCTCAGCTAATATTTAATTAGAACATGTTCTGGGAGTTCCTTGGGTCACACGGTTAAGGATCCAGCATTGTCACTGCTACGGCTTGGGTTTGATCGCTGGCCCAGGAATTTCTGCATCCTGTGGGCGTGGCCAAAACACACACACACACACACACACACACACACACACACTCAAAAACATGTTCCAAGTACTGGGCTAAATGTTTAAGTGGACAAATTTTTAAATTAGCATAATCCTATGAGGCATTGATTAATTATTAAAATTTTATAATCCATTTGCCAAAAAATAGCTGTCATGTATTCAGCGCAACTTTAAAGTTTTTTTAAAAATATAATTATAATAGCACCTCACATATTTTTTAAATAGTGGCATGTATATACACAAGCGATATACTTTATCCCACCAAGAGACTCTTCTAGGTGAGCATATGGATTTTGGACTGTCCTTGCGATAAATTCTCACCCCTTCTCCCCACTTTACTACCTTCCAGACAGGTCTGAGGCTCTAAGAGAACATTCAGTGTCCTTCGTGAAACACTGAGTTGCCACCATGTGCCCGTTACTGGTTTCCACAACATTACCAATATTAATTTAAATTTAAATAGTACCAGTAGAATAGATACTATTGTTATAATTTACAGAGGAAGACACTTATGTTCAAACAGGAAATAGTTTACTCAAGATCACACATTAAAGTCAAGATTCAACTCCAAGTCTCCCAATACCAACTGCTCTGCCTAGACCACACAAGTGAATCACCCTACTACTTCTACCACATGCCCATGTACAGCTGAGCAGGTTGTGTATGGCACAATTTTAGGGGTGCCATTCACACCATTATCATCATAGACTTCTATATTTATTTTGACAGTATACCAGCAGAAGGCAACAAACCATCTCAAGGAAAGAGTGCATTGCTCTAATTTAAACACGGTAGCAGTAGTTCAAAAGCCATAAAAAAGAATGAAACAATGCCACTTGCGGCAACGTGGATGGACCTAGAGATTATCATACTAGGTGAAAAAAGTCAGACAAGGATGAATACATGAAATCACTAATATGTGGAATACAATTTTAATATGATAAAAAACACTTATTCACAAAACAGAAACAGACTCAAAGATTTTGAAACAAAACTTATGGTTACCAAAGAGGAAATACGAGAGGAGGAATAAACTGGGGGGTTGGGATTGGTATATGTAACCTACTATATATAAAATCAGTAAGTAACAAGGAACTACCATATAGCACAGTGAAATCTACTCAATATTCTATTATGGCCTATATGGGAAAATAATCTGAAAAAGAATGGATATATGTATATACGTAACTGATGTGCTTTGCTGTACACCTGAAGCTAACACAATATTGTAAGTCAACTATACTCCGATACAATTTTTTAAAAAGAGAAAGAAAAAACCATGCAATGGCTCCATTTTTCATAGAATAAAATTTTAAATCCCTTAAAAAATACAATTAGTATGACACTATTTATATAAATTTTAAAACAATACTGCTTAAGAATATACGCCTATATAATAAAATCACTAAAATGTCCGGAATTTATAATCATTTTATTTACAACAGCAGTTACTGCTTAGTAGGAGGAAAAGCAAAGTGATCAAGAGGAGTTAGTAGAGGAGGTGAGTTTCAACTCTACCCATGATGTGTTTTTTTTTCTCAAAGAGTGATGGGGAGGAGATGGGATTAAGATGGCAGAGTAGAAGGACTGGAGCTCAACTTCTCTCATAAAAGCAACAAAATTACAACCAAATGCCAAACAACCTTCAACCAAATAGACTGGAAACTTTCAAAAAAGATATTCTACTCCAGAAGACAAAAAGGAAGCCATATCAAGATGGTAGGAGGGGCAGTTATGCAATATAGGCAACCCCATACCTGCTGGGTGGGCAGCACACAGACTAGAAAGTAACTGTACCACAGAGACTCACCTATGGGAGTGAGACTTTTGAGCTCCAAGTCAGGCCCCATGCCTGGGTATCTGGCATTGGGAGAAGAAGCCCCCTGAGCACTTGGCATTGAAGGTTACTGAGGCTTGTGCACAGGAGCTCCACAGGACTGGGAGAAACAGAGACCATTCTTGAAAGGTGCACACAGGCTTTCACGTGCACTGGGTCCCAGGGCAAAGCAGAGATGCCACAGGAATCTGAGTCAGACCTGACTGCAGGTCTTGGAGGATCTCCTGGGAAAAAAAGGGGTGACTGTGGCTCGTTGGGGGGGAAAGACATTAGGGGAAGAGGTCTCTGGAATAATCATCAGTGTGTGTTCCTATAGAGGTGGCCATTTTGGGAAAATCTGACCCCACCCATCAGCGCAGAGAAGCCCCAGGTCAAACAATAATCCAGGTGGGATTGCAGCCCCACCCATCAGAAAACAGGCTGCCTAAAGACCCCCTAGGCACACAGCTGGCTCTAATCTCACACAGAGACCCCATTCACCAGAGGGATAAGAATCAGCTCCACCCACCAGTTGGCAGGCACCAGACCCTCCCATCAGGAAGCCTACAGCAAGCCCACAGCAAGCCCCTGTACCAACTTCAGCTACAAGGGGGGAAGACATCAGAAGTAAGAGAGGCTACAACTCTATTGTCTACAAAAAGGAGACCATACTAAAAATCAACACAAAATGAAAAGACAGAGAATTATGACTCAGATAAGAGAGTAAGAAAAAACCCATAAAAACAGCCAAGTGAACTAGAGATTATCAACCTCCATGAAAAAGACTTTATACTGATGATACAGAAGATGAAACAAGACCTTGGAAATGAACTGGAGACAAAGAATGAAAAATTACAAGAAACACTGAGCAAAGAAATACAAGATTTAAGGATTAAGAAAGCAGAGATGCAAAATACAATAACTGAAATTAAAAAAATCATTAGAAGCAAACAAGAGCAGAATATAGGAGGCAGAAGAACAAATAAGCGAGGTGGAGGACAGGCTAGTGGAAACCACTGATGTGAAATAGAAAAGAGAAAAAAGACTAAAAAGAAATGAAGACAGTCTCAGAGAACACTGGGACAATGTTAAACACACAAACATCCGTATTATAGGGATGCCAGAAAGAGAAGAGAGAGAGAAAGGAACAGAAAAAATATTCAAAGAGATAATAACCCAAAACTTCCCTAATATGGGAAAGGAATCACTCACTCAAATCCAGAAAGCACAACGAGTACCATATAAAATAAATCCAAGGAGGAATACCGAGACATATATTAATTAAAGTGACCAAAATTAAAGACAGAGAAAATATTGAAGACAACTAGGGAAAAGAAACAAATAACATACAAGGGAACCCCAATAAGGTCATCAGCAGATTCTTCAGCAGAAACTCTGCAGGCCAGAAGGGAGTCGCACCATACACTTAAAGGGATGAAAGGAAAAAACCTCCAACCAAGATGACTCTACCCAGCAAGGCTCTCCTTCAGATTTGAAGGAGAAATCAAAAGCTTTACAGACAAGCAAAAGCTAAGAGAATTCAGCACCACTCAACCAGCTCTGTGACAAATACTAAGGGAACTTCTCTAGGGAGAAAAGAAAAGGCCACAACTAGAAACACAAACATTACAAAGGACAGGCTCACCAATAAAGGCATACATATAGGAAAGGTAAGAAATCATCCACATACAAATATGCTACCCAAATCAGACATTCTGAGAAAAGGAGGTTACAAATGCAGGACACTGGAGGTGCACTTGCAATTAAGAGACCAACAACTTAAAACAAGCTCCTATATCAAAACTTCAAGGTAACTGCAAACCAAAAATCGACAATTGATACACACATAAAGAAGGAAAACCAACTCAAATACAACACTAAAGACAGTCATCAAACCATAAGAGGAGAGAACAAGAGAAGAAGGGAGGAAAAAAGACCAACAAAAACAAATCCAAAACAGTTCATCAAACGGCAACGAGAACATATATATCAATAATTGCCTTCAATATAAAGGGACTAAATGCCCCAATCAAAAGATATAGACTGGCTGAATGGATACAAAAACATGATCCACATATATGCATGCTGTCTTCAAAAGACCCACTTCACTTCTAGGGACACATACAAATGGAAAGTGAGAGGATGGAAGAAAATATTCCATGCAAACGAGAAGCAAAAGAAAGCTGGAATAGCAATACTCCTATCAGAAAAAAATAGACCTTAAAATACAGAATATTATAAGAGACAAAGAAGGACATTACATAATGATCAAAGGATCAATCCAAAAAGATATAACAACTGTAAATATATATGGACCCAACATACGATCACCTCAATATATAAGACTAAAAACCTTAAAAGGAGAAATTGACAATAACACAATAACACCTGAGGACTTTAACACCCCACTCTCAGCAATGGACAGATCATCCTGACAGAAAATCAACAAGGAAACACAGGCCCTAAATGACACATTAGGCCAGATGGACTTAATATTTATAGAACATTCCACCCAAAGGCAGCAGAATACACATGCTTCTCAAGTGCACACGGAACATTCTCTAGGATTGAGCTCATTCTGGGCCACAAGTCAAGCCTTGGTAACTTTATTTAAATCATATCAAGCATCTTTTCTGACCAAAAGGCTATATGACTAGAAATCAAAAAGAAGAAAAAAAAACTGCAAAAAAACGCAAACACATGGAGACTAAGCAACATGCTACTGAACAACCAATGGATCACTGAAGAAAGCAAAGGGGAAAGTAAAAAATACCTAGAAGCAAATGACAACAAAGACACAATAATCCAAAACCTATGGGATGCAGCAAAAGCAGTTCTAAGAGGAAAGTGTATAGCAATACGAGCCCACCTCAGAAATAAGGAAAAGCTCAAAGAAACACCTAACTTTACATCTAAAGCAAGAGAGAGAAGAACAGACAAGACCTAAGGTTAGCAGAAGGAAAGAAATCATCAAGATCAGAGACAAAATAAAGCAAATAGAAACAAAGAAAACCACAGAAAAGGTCAATGAAACTAAAAGCTGGCTCTTTGAAATGATCAACAAAGTTGATAAACCCTGAGCCAGACTTAGCAAGAAAAAAAGAGAGGACTCCAATCAATAAAATTAGAAACAAAACAGGAGAAGTTACATCGGTCATCACAGAAATACAAAGGATCACAAGAGATAACTACAGCATCTATATACTAATAGAATGGACAACCTAGAAGAAATGAACAACCTCTTAGAAAAGTAGAATCTTCCAAGTCTAAACCAAGATGAAATAGAAAAGATGAGTGGACCAGTCACAAGTACTGAAATTGAAACTGTGACTTAAAAACTTCCAACCAACAAAAGTCCAGGACCAGATGGCTTCACAGGCAAATTCTATCAAGCATTTAGAGAAGAGCTAACATCTACCCTTCAGAAATTATTCCAAAAAACACTCCCAAATGCATTCTATGAGGCCATCACCCCGATACCAAAACCAGACAAAGATACTACAAAAAAAGAAAATGGCAGGCCAATTTCACTCATGAACACAGATGCAAAAATCCTCAACAAAATACTAGCAAACCAAATCCAACAATGCATTAAAAGGATTATACATCATGATCAAGTGGGATTTATCCCAGGGATGCAAGGATTCTTCAACATCTGCAAATCAATCAGTGTGACACACCACATTAACAAACTGAAGAATAAAAACCACATGATCCTCTCAACAGATCCAGAAAAAGCCTCTGACAAAATCCAACACTCATTTCTGATAAAAACCCTCCAGAAAGTGGGCAGAGATGGAACCTATCTCAACATAATAAAGGCCACATGTGAGAAACCCAGAGCTAACATCATTCTCAATGGTGAAAAGCTGAAAGAATTCCCACTGAGATCAGGAACAAGACAAGGATGTCCGCTCGCACCACTACTCTTCAGCATAGTTTTAGAAGTCCTAGCCACAGCAATCAGAGAAGGAAAAGAAATAAAAGGAATCCAAATTAGAAAGGAAGAAGTAAAACTACCCTATTTGCAGATGACATGATACTATACCTAGAGAATCCTAAAGACCCTCCCAGAAAACTGTTAAAGCTCATCCAGGAATTTGGCAAAGTCGCAGGATACAAAATTAACACACAGGAATCAATGGCATTTCTATATGCTAACAACAAAAGAGCAGAAAGAGAAATTAGGGAAACAGTCCCATTTACCATCACACCAAAAAGAATAAAATACTTAGGAAAAAACCTACTTAAAGAGACAGAAGACCTACCTAAAGACAGAAGACCTAAAGGTTTAAAAGGATGTATAATCCTTTTAATCCTTTTAGCGTCTAAAAAGTGTAAGACGCTGATGAAAGAAATCAAAGATGACACAAATAGATGGAAAGACATACCATGCTTGGATTGGAAGAGTCTACGTTATCAAAATGACTACACTACCTGAGGCAATCTACAGATTCAATGCAATCCATATCAAATTACCAAGGACATTTTTCAGAGAACTCGAACAAAATATTTTAAAGTTTGTTTGGAAGCACAAAAGACCCAGAAGAGCCAAAGACATCCTGATAAAGAAAAAATGGAGCTGGAGGAATCAGGCTCTGGGACTTCAGACTATACTACAAAGCAACAGTCATCAAAACCATATGACACTGGCACAAAGACAGAAATACAGATCAGTGGAAGAGGATAGAAAGCCCAGAATGAAACCCACACACCTATAGTCAACTCATCTATGACAAAGGAGGCAAGAATATACAGTAGAGAAAAGACAGTCCCTTCAACAAGTGGTGCTGGGAAAACTGGACAGCCCCACGGAAAAGAAGGAAATCAGAACACTTCCTAACACCATACACACAAAAAAACTCAAAATGGATTAAGATCTAAATATAAGACCAGATACTATAAAACTCTTAGAGGAAAACATAGGCCAAACACTCTCTGACATAAACCGCAGCAATATCTTCTTAGAGCCACCTCTTAGAGTAATGCCAATAAAAACAGAAATAAATAAATGGGACTTAATTAAACTTAAAAGTTTCTGCACAGCAAAGGAAACCTTAAACAACACAAAAAGACAACCCACAGAATGGGAGAAAATATTTGCAAATGAAGCAACTGATAAGGGATTAATCTCCAAAATTTATAAACACCTCCTATTGCTCAATACCAAAAAAAACAAACAACCCCATCAAAAAATGGGCAGAAGCTCTAAACAGACAATTCTCTGAAGAAGACATGCAGATGGCCAAAAAACACATGAAAAGATGTTCAACATCACTCATCATTAGAGAAATGCAAATCAAAACCACTCTGAGGTACCACCTTACACTGGCCAGAAAGGCCATCATCAAAAAGTTTACAAACAATAAGTGTTGGAGAGGATTTAGAGAAATAGGAACCCTATTACACTATTGGTGGGAATGTAAATTGGTGCAACCACTGTGGAAAGCAGTATGGAGATTCGTCAGAAAACTAAAAATAGAACTACCGTTTGATCCAGCAATCCCACTTCTGGCCATCTATCCAGAGAAAACCACGACTCGCAAAGACACATGTACTCCGATGTTCATTGCAGCACTATTTTCAATAGCCAAGACATGGAAACAACCTAAATGTCCATGGACAGAGGAGTGGATCAAGAAGATGTGGTACACATACACAATGGAATATTACCCAGCCATTAAAAGGAAAGAAATAACCGCATTTGCAGCAGCATGGATGGCCCTAGAAATGATCATGCTGAGCGAAGTCAGTCTGACAATGAGACACCAACATCAAACGCTACCACTTACATGTGGAATCTGAAAAAAGGACACAATGAACTTCTTTGCAGAGCAGATACTGACTCACAGACTTTGAAAAGCTTGTGGTTTCCAAAGGAGACAGGTTGTGGGGTGGGGGGATGCACTGGGGGTTTGGGATCGAAATGCTGTGATGATCATTACACAACTACAAATGTAATAAATTCACTGAGTAATAAAAAAACTTTAAAAATAGTAATATAACTATAAATCCTTTTAAAATACTTCATCTTGCTTACTTTTGGAGTTGATTAGATTTTTTCTAAAGGAATGGCAAAAGGTAGAAAAATGTCCCTATAGTTCTCAAGGTATATGCAAACCGCAATTTCTCAGAGAGTAAATATTCAAAATTATTTCCATAATTTACCATTCTACATTTACAAATCTAATATTATTTGAAAATTAAAATTCATGCTTTTAATTATATTTTTAAAAATATTTTGTAATACCTTTAGTATTGGAAGAGTTTCCATGCTCCCTTTCTGAGTCCCAAGCAATTCATTAGTCCCATCTTTTAAAGGTGTATCTGAAAAAAGAAAGAAAGGAAGGCAGAGAGGAAGGAAGAGAAGGAGGAAGAGAGAAAGGGGGGAGAGTGAGGAAAGGGAGGCAGAAAGGAAGGAACCAAGGGAAGGGAAAAAGAAAGAAAGAAAGAGGGAGAGGGAGAGGGAGGGAGGAAGAAAGGAGAAGAGAGAGGGAGGGAGAGAAGGAAACGTGCCCAAGGAGAAGGAAGAAGAGGAAGAAACAGGACAAGAAGGAGGAGAGAGTAGGAGAGAGGAAGAAACAATAGGAAAGAACAAAGGACCAGAGAAAATAAAATGATGAGAGAGAAAACTGGAAATACAACAGTGAATCAGAATAATTATGCCAAATGAAAACATTATGCTAACTTAGTTACCTTTTTAATTACTCATGATTTTAGAAATTAGTCAACACTTACAAGCTGCCTGAATACCAAGTTATTTCTTCCACATAATCACATTCTGTCTTTCCATTAGTTAATTTAAAAGCACCTTGTAATAAAACAAACCAACTGCAAATCTTGATGATCAACAAGGTAATGTTACGGCACAGAGAGTGGTATTTATATATATTCTATGTAGTCCATTGAAAAGTATTCAGAAAAGTGTAGAAATCTTATAAATTTAGACAAATATCAGAGAAGTCTAGTTTAAATTAGAAGAATACAAATAATAAAAATGTATATGGCAATGCTAGTTTCCTAGTCTTAAAGTTATTTAATAATTCCAATTAAATAATGTACTGTTTAATAAACAGGCTAATAAACACACATCTTGAAGCATATTATCATAATTAACATACAAGAATGACTTCTACTTTGTGTTTTATATGCCATTAAGATGATGAGAATAACACTGTTGGCAAAGTTATAAAAATTTATGTATCTAAACGGGGACAACCTCTCATTACATAAATGTAGCCATTTTCAAATGTACAAATGGATCATGCATCAATACTGATTAGTTCTTTAGAAATGAAACCTTATCACAAAGGATCAGTTAACCAACGGCACAAGGATGCAAAGAGCCAAATCCAGAATGTGGGAAATCCTACAGGGTGATGATGATTCAATTTCTTCGGGGGGCGGGGGGGGAGGACAGGAGGAGCGGCCCTAGGTTACAGAGAGATGCTTAAGAGACACAGAAGAAAATTAAATGTGTGGGCTCGTTTGGATCCTAATTGGAATAAACATTTTTGATACAATCAGGGACAAAGGAATTTTTTTTTTACTAATTTTATAAGGCTTAATAATAGGAGCAGTGTGGTTTTTTAAAAAAGGAAGGAAAAAAACTTGTCTGTTAGACCCCTCCACACACACACACACATACACACGCGCACACTCACATGCAGGCTGAGGGTATTTTTTGGTGAAATGACATGACGCCTGCTTTAAAACACTCCAGGAACAAAGTGTTGCCAGAAGAGATGAAAGAAGACAGGCAAAATGTTCTTCATTATTTGTACTGGAGGAGGTGTACACTGGTGACTTATTTCATCTCTACACATTTGAAATTCTCCATGATAAAAGTTACAAAAAAGGAAAAAGCATTTTAAGACAGGATATGTCAAAAAATCCAATCCGTGTGTGTGTGTGTGTGTGTGTGTGTGTGTGTTGGTGGGGGAGGTCAAGAATATAGCTGGTGGGGAGTCCCATCGTGGCACAGTGGAAACCAATCTGACCAGCATCCATGAGGATGCAGGTTTGATCCCCGACCTAGCTCAGTGGGTTAAGGATCCAGCGTTGCTGTGGGCTGTGGTGTAGGTTGTAGGCACGGCTTGGATCGGGCACTGCCGTGGCTCTGGCAAAGGCCGGTGGCTACAGCTCGGATACAACCCCTAGCCTGGGAACCTCCACATGCCAAGGGGACCCTAAAAAAATAAAAAGAATATAATGGTGACCAGCACACACTCTCCCTTCAAGAAGTGTACACTCGAGCAGGAAACAGAAGAGAGGGAGGGAGGATACAAGAGCAGCAGGGGGGAGAGACAGAATGGGGGGGAGAAAGAAGGGCAGGTGGACCTGAGGAACATGGAAGGGAAACACGAGTGAGAAGACACAGGGTTTTATCCGCCCCTGAACCAGAGAGCATATAATCTTATCTTAACATCACACTTGGTTGAACCTATATTATTTCTATCATTGATTTAAAATGATCAGTGAAGCACGATACTGAAATGCCTAGTTTCCATTAATAGCAGTTAACCTGGTGAGAAAAGAATGTGATTATATATACACATAGCATATATGACTGGGTCACCTTGCTGTACAGTAGAAAGTTGACAGAACACTGGAAGCCAGATATAATGGAAAAAATAAAAATCATTTTAAAAAAAAGTTAACCTCTGCATTGTATATAACCTGTGAATTGTATGATAATTTAAACATATATTCATATGTATATGTATTCATAATCTCAACTTTTTTTCATTCAATGTTTTACCTAGAGACTTTTTTTTTTTTTTTGTCTTTTTGCCATTTCCTGGGCCGCTCCCGCGGCACATGGAGGTTCCCAGGCTAGGGGTCGAATCGGAGCTGTAGCCACCGGCCTACGCCAGAGCCACAGCAACGCGGGATCCGAGCCGCGTCTGCAACCTACACCACAGCTCACGGCAACGCCGGATCGTTAACCCACTGAGCAAGGGCAGGGACCGAACCCGCAACCTCATGGTTCCTAGTCAGATTCGTTAACCACTGCGCCACGACGGGAACTCCTACCTAGAGACTTTTTAAGTTTTCTTCTTGGGTTTCCTAACGACTCCAGTATTTCACTTAATCGTAATGTGACCTCTGCCACCACCACCACGTCAATGTTTTCCATGTTATAGCAGTGAATTACTTCATTTATCTGCCAGAGAAGGTAAACCCACTAAAAAAAGAAGATATACAATAAAATCAATTGAAAGTACATTACCATGTAGAGTCACCGTTTATAAAACTTAAGTTTATAAAACTCAAAACCACAAACTTCAAATGATGTGAACTGACACACAGTTCTCCTTTTTAGCAGATCTTAATTTTATGTGACATAAAGATCAATAATCCTAATAAGATGGTATTTAATAATCAATCTGTTTTTATAAATTCATAAAGATTAACTTAAGCTTACAGCCTACATATCTATAGTCATATTGGAAAATTTATCATTCTTTTTTTTTTTTAATCTGTCAGTGAAGATTATCCGTAGCCTCAAAATTCTCCTTCTCCCTTCAAAACACAGTTGTTGCGATGACTATCAAAGTCCTTCAAAAGAGTGAGGGGGAAGCAGGGGTAGCAGGCTCCATGCTGGGCGCGTGGAAGTTTTCATATCTATAACCCCAAAGCTTAGCACGTCAAATTAACCATCACACCTTGAGAGCAAGAGTGAGAAAACAACATTTATGTACCCACATCATTACTTTATTAAAGTGTATGATAAAATCATGCCCATACATCCTAATGGAGCTAATCTTAAGAGGCCTCAAAGTCGTAGATGACTAGGTTATTGTTAAAATATTCTCTAAGCCTCCGGGCTATAATATTCACCTGCTCAGCTTTCTCCTTTCCATGAAAAAGCTCTTTAAAATATACTATTGTTACAGAAGAAAAAAAAAACAAAAAAAACCCTAAAAGCCTTACTCATTTGTATTTTCTATTATTAACCTTCTTAATGAATTCGTCCAAGTTCATGTAACCTTGAACACACTATATTTACTCTTCCCTTAAAAGCCTAAAACACATCCCCACTCCCCAAAACTAAGGTGGGGCCGAAGTGTAGGGAATACACTTAAAAGGAAGGCTCACTCACCCCTGGACTGAAAGAACAGTAATTATGCAGGTGGATAAACAGGGAAAATTTAGATTTGAAATATGTATCACAAATTAAACTAGCAATAACCAAAAGCATCTGAAGGAAAACAAAAAGGAATACTTTATTAGTACTGATTTTCTGGGTGAACTTCGCAGAGTCATTCCTGGCCACATTGAGCCGCTGGAGGCCTAATTTGCATTTCTGCCACAGGAACATTATCATGTCCACCACAATTTCTTTATCAGGCTGAGCATCCTGAAAACAAAAGAGGTAAAGTAAGTTGATGAGAAGAATAAGACACACGGGTAGAGATACATAACATTTCATGTGTGCCAGGCACCATTCCAAGAGCCTGACACCTACTGCAATGACCGGAGTGTTTGGCGTCAACCCCAAAGTTCCTTTGCTGATTTCCTAACTCCCAGTGTGAAGGTATTATGAGTGCCTTCAGGAAGCAGTTAGGTCGGAGGGTGGAGTCCTCATGAATGAGAATGGTGCCCTTTATAAAAGAGACCCCAGAAAGAGAGCGAGAGACTCCCTTTTTCTGCCAAGTGAGGACAGATACAGTCATCTAGGACCCAGGAGGCAGATGATGTCTTGATCTTGGATTTCTCAGCCTCCAGAACCATGAGAAAGAAATGTTGCCTAAGCCACCCGGTCTATGGTATCTTTGTTAGAGAAGCTCGACTGGACTAAGGCATACTCCGACTCACTTAAGCCTCACGACAACCCCGTGGTCTCCACTTTACAGACAAGTCAACGGAAGCACCAGAAGATTAAGTGGTTTCTCCTAAGATAAAAATGAAAGGAGCAGAGGCAGGGTTCAAACCCAAGCAGCCCAGCTCTAGAGACCTCACTTTTAACTGCGACAGGCTACTTCCGCCTCTCTAAAAAGAAACACTCCACACGTTTTTAGGCAAGTTATATAATCCAATCAATTCCATCCAGATTTGAAGTGTGTGCATACTTCCTTCTTTTAAATAAAAGTTCCCTATTAAAGTAGTAAGAAGAGGGGAGTTCCCGTCGTGGCGCAGTGGTTAACGAATCTGACTAGGAACCAGGAGGTTTCCGGTTTGATCCCTGGCCTTGCTCAGTGGGTCAAGGATCCAACACAGCTGTGGTTGTGGTGTAGGCCTGCAGCTGTAGCTCCAATTTGACCCCTAGCCTGGGAACCTCCATATGCCACAGGAATGGCCTTAGAAAAGGCAAAAAGACAAAAAATAAAAATAAATAAATAAAAAAAGTAAAGCAATAAGAAGAGGGAGGCAGAGAAACTAGTGAGGGGAGAGGGAATGGGGAGCTGGAAAAGGATATAGACCAGAAGGAAAGAGAGACAGGAGGAACTAAACAGAAATCACATCCCATAGCAGCAGATGACCCAAATGAGTGTAGTTCCTCTCAATTCAGTTACTCTGGCTCTTTAAAAAAAAAAATAATAATAATAATAATAATAATGAAGTTACCCATTCTATCTGAACTAGAAAAATAATGAGTTTATGATTAAAATATATCAAGCCTTAGTCGGGCAACACTAAGACTTATTTTGCATACGTGGTAACAGTACAGTGCTTGGGAAAATAACAGAGCTCAGTACATGTGTATTGAATTGAATTGAACTGAACTAAGACACATGTGACTTTTTAAAAAGCAAGAGACATGAAAATTCTATGCTCTCTTCAGCCTTGATTGGAATTTTTTGGTTTAGTTTGCCCACTATAATTGTTACATTTGCTATTAAATGCCTTTCTTTCAAAAATTAAATACCTGTCACAGGTTATAACATAATCCAACAAAGGAAGGAACAGAAAATATAACAGTGGAAATTCTCAAGTCCCTTTGCTATGTTTAACGTGCCTGAACGAAAATTAATACAATGCTTTATAATTGTGGTTTTCAAACATTTTCTGTAACAGTAAAAACCAGATTTTCTTATGCAATTCCATCCGAACAGGTTAGGGTGTTACTACCTAAAGCTGGGCTCCTGAGGAACCTCAGAGAGGCTCTGAGGATCCCTGAAATTTATTTTTAAAAACAAGTGCTGTACTAGTTTTCCTTAAATATCCATACCCACAAATCATCATTTCTAAATACTGGCCATTGTGTGAGAAGTGACTCCAAATAATAACTACGCTCTGTACTCAGGCTCTGAAAAGCAGTATTTCGTTAAGAATATTAACCCTAATTAAAACCACTGCCTCATTTCCTTCATCATCTGAAACACAGCTAGCCTTGACATTTCCCAAGAAGGGCCAGATTGGAGCCCAAAATAATGACAGTAATAAAAACAGATTTAAAATTACGAGTCAGGGGGTTCCTGTTGCAGCTCCGCACTTTAAAAAGCCTCTACAGTGTCCATGAGGGTGCGAGTTGGACCCCTGCCCTCACCCAGTGGCTTAAAGATCTGGCATTGCCACAAGCTGTGGCTCGGATACTGAGCTGCTGTGGCTGAGGGGAAGGCCTGCAGCTGCAGCTCAATTCAACCCCTAGCCTGGAATTTCCATCTGCCGCAGGTGAGGCTATAAAAAAAACAAAAGAAAGGGAGGGAGGGAGGTACACTTATAGTTAGGATATAACGCAATCTCTTATCCTAATCATTAAACAGTAGAGAATTTGGGCAAAGTAAAGTTCCTGTGACTTTTAAATCTTGTTTTAAATTAAATAAAAGCGCCCCCTTTGACGCGATTACAAATTGTCGAAAATAGTTATTTCACCTGTGGAGAGTCACAGACGCAGGAATATAAGGTTGTCGCCAAAAGGAAAACATCTTCTGAATGTCCACAAGCCTTCCCGCAGGTATCTCAAGTGATAAAGCAGGGGGAAATGAAACAAAAACTCCAATTATCAAAGCTCAAACAGAAAAGGCACAGAAACACAGAGATTCTATAAAAGGGGCATAAGTGATATCTGGGCAAATACCATGTCAGTAAGCGCCTTAAATGCTTCCATGTGAAAATTAATCGAAGGAGGCTCTAAACAATTTAAATGGACTATTGTTATGTTCATCAATCTGCAATCTGTACGCCAACTACGCCCACAACGGAATTGAAGGTTTATAATGTTAAAACATGTATTGCAGTTGAAATAAAAATAACAAGGATATCTATTCAGAAACCTCTAGAAGAACAAAAAAGGCACCATTACTTGGTGTAAATTATCTACCACAATTGAGCATCCGTGCAATGCCTTAAGAAACGATAAGCCCTAAAAATATGGGGTCAAATCTCACTGGTCTAAAAAAGAGAGGCTGCAGATTTTCAATGATATACACAATAACTTTTAAGACTTAAAAAGTCTTAGAACAAAAAACTCTGCATGCTGGAAAGACAGAGGAGACCACCCAAACTCCCCCTACCAAAGGAAACTGCTGGCTTTGATTGGCTGTCCTGCTGGCCTCTCATTGACAAGGCAGCAGCCTCATTCTTCTACTTAAAGCCATAACTCACAGGAGTTCCCATCGTGGCACAGTGGAAACGAATCTGACTAGGAGCCATGAGGTTGCGGGTGAGGGCAGGGGTCCCTGGCTTCGCTCAGTGGGTTAAGGATCTGGCGTTGCCATCAGCTGTGGGGTAGGTCACAGATGAGGCTCGGATCTGGCATTGTTGTGGCTGTGGTGTAGGCCAGCAGCTGTAGCTCTGATTAGACCCCCAGCCTGGGAACCTCCATATGCCACGGGTGCAGCCCTAAAAAGCAGAAACAAAAAACAAAACCCACAAAAAACAGTAACTCACAGTAAAATCCAGCATCTTTACAAGGCCTCAGAACCTGCAGGACCAGGCACCCAGCAATTTCTCTGACTTCACCCCCTACCACATTCTCAAATTCCATCACCACCACCAGGGCATGCCAGGGCAGCCATTCACGCCCCTTTGCCATTCCTTCAACGCCAAGCACATGCTCCCCTCAGGGCCTTTGTACTTCCTGCTCCCTCTGCCTGGAACATTCTCTCACCTCATCAATAGAGAGCATATTCCATCATATAAAGTCATCTTTGTTTTTCTGTAAGGCAAAGAAAAACTCACCATGAAAAGCAATTTTTTTACAGTAAACTTGACCTTCTTTGAAGTTTTCAAGAGGAAAGATCAAACCTTTGTTTCTCTTTACATTGATTAAAGGTTCTATTGCAATCAGAAGAAGTAACTCCTTCTCTGCTTTCTTTGACTCTGGATCATCCTGCCTCTAAGAAAAGCATAGCCCACAAGTTAATTAGTAGTGCCATGTCATCTTAATCAGATAAAAACAAAGGAATCACTCTGCACATATTACCTGGAGAAAATCAATAAGCTGCCCAGCTGAAGATTCAAATAAACTCCATTCCTCGTAAGTAAAAGCTAATTTTATAAACTTCACAGCAGCATCCACAGAAATAACATTTTTTCTTTGTATAATAAGTGGCAGAAGAGATGATTTTGGAAAATCAAGCGTCCCTTCTGCACCAGTGTTTGATGCTAGAAAAAGCAAGAGAGGTTTGAATGTCAATTGCGCCAAGAAATATTTACTGAATATTAAATATCAGACACTGGCAGGTACCAGGTAAATGACAAAGAAGCAAACACAACCCCTGCCTTCACAGAGCTTACACACTGGTCGAGGAAACAAGAGATCTTAGTGGGCAAATACAGGTACTGTGGGGACAAAGAAGGGTATCAAACGCAGGTTTAGGGTAGGCGGTTGGTCAGAGAAAGCTACCCCAGAGGAGGGACTTATGGGATCTCAAAAACAGAGCCTTATCAGGAGTTAACCAGCCAAATAGGCAGCTGGATATTACAAATGGAAAGCTCAGAAAACGAGCTCTAAAACAGGGATGTAGCTTCCGAGTCCTCATTGCACAGCCACACTAAGGGGTCGCATCAGACGTGGCCAGGGACAGCTGCCTGGGACGGAAGAGCCAGGAACCCCCACCAGGAAGAGAAGGGCAGGGGTGGAAACGGCTGCAAAGCAGAGGGTTTAAAGAGCAAGGAGTAGCCAACAGCAGCAACCACTACCCAGAGCAGAGGAAGAAAGAAAAGCACTCACTGAAAAGTGACTTTCAAACTGTACCGATAAGGAGGTGGTCCAGGACATAATCTGTCCCTAATAGAAGACTGCCAAGTACAAGCAGGACGGGAAGAAATCAGGGCAGTGAAAACAGATGATTCCTTCAATAAATCGGAGGATAACAAGGGGAAGCAATACAGGGAGGAAGCTGGGCAAGGATGAAGGGGAGGTTTGCAGAGACGGGTCTCAAAGACGTAAAGAGGAGAAGGAGCGTCCCTTCTATTTCAGTGAGAGAGAGGGGAAAGGACAGGCGCGTGTGAAGGGGAATTTTCAGGTGTGGGTGAAGGAAGTCAAGGGAAATCTCATCTGAGATCCTATATCTTCCTTGGGAGGAAAAGATGAGCCCAAATTGTGACCCAGAGGCTCCCAACCCTCAATGGACACGCATGCACACCTGCGTGCGCGCACACACCCTAAGCTCACTCAGAAGCACACAAGTTAGGGTCTAGGATTTTACCCCTCCTTCCAGGTAGACACTGTAGCCAAGTCAGCTGTTCAAGGCAAAGGAAGGTAGGCTTATGAGGAATTAAAATTGAAGCACAAACACCTTGAAACAAAGAGCACAAAGGAAAACATCCTTCACCAGAGGAAGCAGGACACAGAGTGAACAACAAGGCAAGCTTAGTAAGTATTCTCCCAAGGAAATAAGACAGGATATGAGAAACGAAGCAAGAATAAACTTCTGTGAGAAAGAATCAAATGGAGACTAAGTATAAAATATTTTATTTTTGAAACAAAGAATTCAATAAATGGATGGAAGAGAAGGGCAAAAAAACCAAAGAACAAATTAATGACCTGAAAGCTCAGATTGAGGAACCTTCCCAGAAGGCAAGAGAAATACAGAGATTAAAATAAAATATATTAAGCTATGGAGAGTGACGGTGTTAATATCTGTTGCTTGGGATCTTCAGGGAATTTTTAAAAGTAAACATAAGGGGAGTTCCCACTGTGGCTCAGCAGTAACAAACCCAACTAGTAACCATGAGGACGCGGGTTCAATCCCTGGCCTCACTCAGTGGGTTAAAGGATCCAGTGTGGCTGTGAGCTGTGGTGTAGGTCGCAGATGTGGCTCAGATCTGGTGTCACTGTGGCTGTGGTGTAGGCCGGCAGCTGCAGCTCCCATTCGACCCACAGCCTGGGAACCTCCATATACCAGGGGTGCAGCCCTAATAAAGCAAAAAAAAAAAAATTTTTTTTTGTTATTCATGTTCTACCATAAAATATCATTTGAACAACTTATTTACTGATGAGTAGTTCTCGTCCTGCTATAAACAGTTCTGAGACAACATCACGAACTTCTACTTCTTCCGTAACAACGGGCCCAGTTTGCAGGGTTCGCCGATTTGAATCAGAAAGAGCTTCCAAGACGGCCAGAAATCGGGACGCGGTGCTATCAAACATCTCATCCAACAGCCGTTCTGTGACAGTACGGGGCCACTGCAGCTGGAATTAAAAAATACAGCTCATTTTGTTAACATCTACAATGTTTGACATTATAAGGCAAAGATAAGTAGGTGTGCGTCGTTAATGCTAAAAGAAAGAATGGCTGGTCTATCCACAAGACGGCTGCTTTGTAGTTTTTGATTTTTTTTTTTTTCTTTTTCGGCTGCACCTGTGGCGTAGGGAAGTTCCCAGGACAGGGATCATATCTGATCCTCAGCTGCAACCTACACCACAGCTGTGGCAATGCCAGATCCTTAAGCCACTGCACCATAGTGGGAACTCTGGTTTTTGTTTCTTGAGCTGGAGACTGTTAGAGCCTCATGCGAATCCCAGCCACTCTCCCTGTGTCAGCCCAGAATGATTCCAAAAGGGTCTGCCTCCACCCTTTACTCTCCTCTCCGACTAAGGACTTGTTCCCCGTACTCGGATTACCAGGAAGTAAGGAAGGGAGCGCTAGGTGACTTTTCCAGAAGGCATGGCCAGTTAGAGGACACCCATCACCTTCTCCACGGCTCCCTTGCTTCCTTCCTCTTCCTGGGGCAAAGGCAGAGAAGCAAAAGCAGGGATAAAGATGACTTGGACCACTGTTCTCCAAACACCAACTTCTTGCTTAGTAGCTTATTAGCTGCTACACCTTTTCAACCCTTAGGTCAAGTGACATGGTTTTTTTTGTTTTGTTTTTCTGGGTTAGTTTTTTTTTTTTTTGGTCTTTTTGTCTTTTTGTCTTTTTGTCTTTTTAGGGCCGTACCCATGGCATATGGAGGTTCCCAGGCTAGGGGTCCAATCAGAGCTGTAGCCACCGGCCTATGCCAGAGCCACAGCAATGCAGGATCCAGGCCGCATCTGCGACCTCCACCACAGTTCACAGCAATGCCAGATCCTTAACCCAATGAGCGAGGCCAGGGATCAAACCTGTGTCTTCATGGATGCTAGTCATGTTCATTAACCACAGAGCCACAAAGGGAACTCAGTCAACTGACACAGTAAAAACCTCAATAAAGCTTTTATTTATGCCCCGCCCTCTCTTGCATTATAAATAGAGGAAAGAGTTTATTCTAAGATGTTTGCTATAGGTTAAAACAGAGCTTTAAAAATTCTACATATATATAAAATTATACATGTATGTGTGTGTATACTTTTATTTTTTTGGCCGCACCTGCAGCACACAGAATCTACTGAGCCAGGGATCGAGCCTAAGCCACAGTAGTGAGAACACCAAATCCTTAACCACTAGCCACCAGGGAACGCCTAAAAATTATATTTAAATAGCATAATAAACTTTCTAATAATTCAAAGTACTCAAAATGAAATGGCAGAACCCAAAGAGAGTTCAATGAAATTGTTTTTTAAAACATCATAAAAAACTAGCAAAAAGTGAACTAGAATATTTATCAGAGCTAGAGATGAATAATAATAAGCAAGAGATTTAAAAATATAAATATTTTAAAGATCTATAAAAAAGATTTAAAGTTAAAGCAATAAAAACACACTGGAATGTCTACAAAAACAAAGAGCCCATTCAGAAACAATTTAAAAATTAAAACCTCTATTAGATAAATGGTCAGATTATAAAGATAATTCACCAAAAAAAATATAAAGAATAAACACAAATATAAGGAAAAGCTGGATCAAAGAAATAAAGTTAAATAAGCCATTTTATGAAAACTGAATTATTAAAAAATAGAGAATATCAAAATGATAAAAGCTTGTGGTAGACTCTCCATCATGGCTCAGAGGTTAATGAACCTGACCGGCATCCCTGAGGACGCAGCTTTGATGCCTGGCCTCAGTCAGTGGGTTAAGCATCCGGCGTTGCCGTGAGCTGTGCTGTAGGTCACAGATGTGGCTCGGATCCCACGTTGCTATGGCCCTGGCGTAGGCTGGCAGCTACAGCTCCAATTGGACCCCAAGCCTGGGAATCTTCATATGCCACAGGTGTGGCCCAAAAAAGAGAAAGCCAAAAAAAAAAAAAGGTGTGGTAAAATTGGTACATGCAAGTTGTCACCCCGGAGGACTTATTTTGGAAATCAATTTGGCAAATATATGACAAGAGAAATGAGAGTGTATCTTTATTCAAATCCTACACCTTGAATTTTATCCAGAAAGTAAAAGAAAAAATAGGGAGTTCCCGTCATGGGTCAGTGGTAATGAGCCCAACTAGCATCCACGAGGGCATGGGTTCAATCCCCGGTCTCGCTCAGTGGGTTAAGGATCCAACATTGCCATGAGCTGTGGTGTAGGTTGCAGACGCAGCTTGGATCTGGGTGTTTCTGTGGCTGTGGTGTAAGCCAACAGCTACAGTTCCAATGTGATCCCTAGATATGGAACTTCCATGTGCTGCAGGTGAGGTTCCCCCACCCCCAAAAAATAAAAGAGAGACAAAAATAAATAAATAAATAAATAAATAGTACACTTGAGGGTACTGACTACATCAATTTTGATAATAGCAAAGAACTGAAAAAACAACTAATACTTTTCATTAGGAGTTCCCATTGTGGCTCAGTGGGTTAAGAACCCAACACTCTCTCTATGAGGATGCAGGTTCCACCCCTGGCCTTGCTCAGTGGGTTAAGGATCTGGCCTTGCCGCAAGCTGCAGTGTAGGTCACAGATATGGCTCAGATCCAGTGTTGCTGTGGCTGTGGCACAGGCCACAGCTGCAGCTCCAATTCGGCCCTTGGCCTAGGAATTTCCATATGCTGTGGGTTTAGCCATAAAAAGGAAAAAAAAAAAATGTATTGGACAGAGAGTTCCCTGTCAGTTAAAGAACTCGGTTTCAGCACTGCGATGGCTCTGGTCTCTGCTGTGGCTCAGATTTGATCCCTGGCCCAGGAGTCATGCTGTGGGCACGGCCCAAAAAAAGCATTAGACAAATTCTGGTATACACACTGCACAAAGTATACCAGCCCATCTTTGTAAATGTCAGGACGGATGAGAAGCTGAATGACAAGACCCTTTCGGTCCGTTCCAGCCCTAAATCCCATGGCTTCCGGGACACATAAACCAGGAGATGTATTATATTGAGTCCCCAACACAATATACCCGCCCCAGTCAAACTCAGTTTCTCACTGTCCACCAAATGCCTTTGCTTACTTCGCCTTCCAAGCTGTGATCATGCGCCTGTCCTTTACTGAGAACATTTCCCTTTTTCTCCCTGTCTAGACAAATTCTGCCTGTTATTCCAAAGCTGTTCAAAAAAGGGCAAAACTGGAATTCCCATTGTGACTCAGCAGTTAATGAACCTGACTAGCATCCATGAGGGTACAGGTTCGATCCCTGGGCTTGCTCAGTGGGTTAAGGATCCAGCGTTGCCATGAGCTATGGTGTAGGTCACAGATAAGGCTCAGATCCTGTGTTGCTGTGGCTCTGGTGTAGAGTGGGAGCTACAGCTCTAATTTGACCCCTGGCCTGAGAACCTCCATATGCCGCAGGTGCAGCCCTAAAAAGATAGGAAAAAAAAAAAAAAGAACTGCAACTTTGTCTTGTCTTTTTTTTTTTGGCTACGCCTGTGGCATATGGAAATCCCCAGGCCAGGGATCGAACCTGTGCCACAGCAGTGACCCAAGCTGCTGTAGTGACACTGGATCCTTAACTCTCACAAGATAATTCCAACTTTGTCTTTTCTATGTGTCACCTCTTTTGGACCACAGTAAGCCTTTGATGCAGGGCTGTTAAATGAATAAATAAAAAATAAATAACAGTAGTACCTACCACTAAAGAGTCAATCATCAGAAGTCTGAATTAGTGGTCCTATAAAACCATCCTTTGAAAATCAAAATGATTTTACTGTGACTTAACAACTGACTTAAAAACTCAGAATTTTTTTTCTTTTTACAGCCACACCTGCAGCACATGAAAGTTCTCAGGCCAGGGATTGAATTCGAGCTGCAGCTGAGGCCTACACCACAGCCATAGCAATGCCATGTCTACAACCTACCCCACAGCTCAGAGCAACCTCAGATCCTTAACCCACTGAATGAGGCCAGGGATCCAATCCGCATCCTCATGGACACTACACTGAGGTCTTAACCTGATGGACCATAACAGAAACTCCAGAAATTTTTTTTATAAAATAGATGTAATGCATATTGAAAGGTCTTTTGTAGAAACATAATAAAGTTATTTCATACATATAAAGCAGGACCTTCTGCAAAATCGGTCCCCGGCTTGCTAATGAATACTATAGTATTACTACTTATCAATGCCAGACACAGACAGTTCAATAGCTCATCCAGGGAATTATCCAAAATTTAGCAAGTTACCACCCCCACCATTGGTCAGTAAGGACATGATTTAAAAGCATGCATAAATGGTACACCTGGGCTCAGTAGTCAATAAATAACAGAGACATTAGGTAGCAATAGAAAGCTACCATGTCCAAATAATATTTTTATGTAAAAACTATGATTTGTTTAAAAGGAAAAAAAAGTGAATTCCTCTCAAATGTTCTAAGAAGAAATTGAGGAAAGAGAACAGCCGGCACTGGGGTAGTGAGAATACATTGCGCTAAAGACCTGGGTTCTGGTTCCAGGGCCGCCAGCAGCTGGTTTAAATCGGGGCTTTGTTTTCCCACCTGCAATAGAAAAGGACCAAACCAAATGATTTCTAAAATCCCCTTCGGGTTCTGAGATCCTGCAACTCTTCTGTTAGAAACTGCTCCTCGGAGTTTCCATCTGGCTCAGTGGTTAACAAACCCGACCAGGATCCATGAGGATGCGGGTTCCCGGGCTCACTCAGCGTTTAAGGACCCAGTGTTGCTGAGGAGCAGCTGCAGCTTGGATCCTGCTGACGCTGTGGCTGTGGCGCAGGCCGGCAGCTGCAGCTCTGATTGGACCCCTAGCCTGGGAACCTCCGTCTGCTGCAGGAACAGCCCTTAAAACCAAAAAGAAAAAGAGAAAAGAAAAAAAAGAAACTGCTCCTCTTCTTCTCCCTCATTTTCATTTTCAGGGGCTACAAAGAAGCTCATAGAAGAGAAAGCCTAGACTAGCCAAGGAGCAGTTCGAAGAGTACAGAGCTGGGACTTAAGGACCACTGAGATTCAGGACAGCCACCTGTGAGACGGCGGGAGAAGGAAAAAGGCAGAAGGGAGAAAGGGCAGAGCATCCCACGGGCATAACTGTGCCCGACTCCCCTCCCTGCGAGCCCTCCGTGCTCCATGGGGGCTGTGTGAGTCCTGCCAGGTGAGAAGAGGACCCTGCTGTCACCTCCATCCTGGGAGTCACTGCCCGTAAGAGGGCGCCCTGAGCCCGCTTACGTCTCTTCTGGCAGAACAACCAACAGCCTTCTCAATGAGGGCCGCTCTTCAGTCTGGCCCTGAGCATCAGTCATGAGCAGCGCCCTGTTCACCGGAATATCGTTGATGCCGGTGAGAAATAAACTGGTTTTTTAAGCCACCGAGACATGGGAGTTGTTTGTTGCTCCAGTATAACTTAGATCCTAAACGCTCCCAAAGGTGAAACCGGAAGCTGCTAAGAAAAGGTGCCTCCACCTCCTCTCTGCTCTCAGCACCTTCCAAGCTGACACCGAATGAGCAAAGACAGAGAGACCGAACCTTTGCACCTTTCCCGGGCTCTTCTTCAGCTTCTTTCCCTTTATTTTTTTTATTTTTGATGTTTTGATTTTAGGGCCACACCCACAGCATATGGACGTTTCCCAGGCTAGCGGTCTAATCAGAGCCACAGCTGCCAGCCTATGTCACAGCTACAGCAACGTGGGACCCGAGCCACGTCTGTGACCTACCCCACAGTTCACTGCAACACCGGATCCTAAACCCACTGCATGAGACCAGGGCTCGAACCCGTGTCCTCGTGGATACTAGTTGGGTTTGTCAGTGCTGAGCCACAATAGGAACTTCCAGCCTCTTGGCCTCTAACATCATGAAACCGAGACTGCACCGAAAGACAAAGAGGTATCAGGCGAATGCACTGCAGAGAGTCTGAAACGGAGAAGATGTTCTGGAACTTACCATCTGTGCTTCCCTTAGGTTAACTCTTATCTTTGGTCTAAAGAGACTTTTGTTTTTTCTTCGCGATTCAAACACTCCTCTTTTGAAGATCATGACTGCCATCTGCCTCAAAGAGAAGAATTACAGGACATAACCATGGGATGAGCCTCTCAACCGCTCATACGAAGTACTTCATCGACTGCGGAGTACAGTAAATTTCCTTTATTTCATACATTTTTTATACCTTTATCGTGGCCTCTCTGTAACATCTTCTGGACTCCTCCTGCGATGGTGAGGAACTCATTAATTCCAGTTGCCTTAACTCATCAATTTTAGCTAAAGCACGCCGAGCAAACGCCTATATGCGATGAAAATAAATTCAAGTCCTAATAAGTGAGAGTATAGTGATTAAAAATGTATCAAGACAGAATGTTTTATTCTCCCAGACATTTGATTTAATTGCTGAATTAAATCGAGGCTGATACGGACTCTTTAGAACACACTTGCTGTCCCATCTATCAATTCCCTAGAAGCACCACTAAGCTCAGAAAATCTAACGTTGGCAAAAGGTCCGCTATACCAACTTTGCGAATTAAGAAATTCAGGAAAGTAGGCTTCTGAGTTAAACAGGAGCTTCATATATTTGATCACTTCCTTGGCACCAGAACACACACAGCCTCCTCAGGGCTCTTCTCAAATTCTCACCTTTCTCCCAAAACAAGCCGTATTATCGATTCAGCTGTTCACACCGTCCACGAAATTGTGAGGTTTTTAAAGGGACTTATTCATTTCTGTATTTCCAGTAGCCAACATATAGGAAGCATTTTTTTATAGCTGCACCCACAGCATGTAGAAGTTCCTGGGTCAGGGGTTGAATCTGAACCACAGCTGTGACCTATACTGGATCTTTTAACCCACTGCTCAAGGCCGGGGGTCAAACCCACTCCTCCACAGTGACCTGAGTTGCTGCAGTTATAGTCTTAAACCATGCTACAGTGGGAACTCCAGGGAGTATTAACATCTGAGGAAAGGAAAGAGGTAATCTTGCTTATTTAATCTGAACGCCGTTATTACAATTCTCTAGAGATACCAGCAAAAAGAGTTCAGTGCATGTAATTTATTTTACTGGTTCTCTGAAGTATTATAATTTCTCATTTTTCACGAAGATGCTTTTGGAACACAACAGTAACATACATAAAGGGTTAAATTTTCCAATGAGAAAAAAATTCCAGTAGGAATCAAATGGTCAAAATCCTGTACACATTCCAGTCCCTGACAAACTGAATACTAAATAAGTAAATTGAATAAATAAATAAACCAAGACACTAAAATTAACTATACATATATGGTGGGTAGTTTCTAGAATGTATCCTAGACTAAAAAACATATCGCACGAGAGCTGTATTAAGCTATTTCCCTGCTGAAATCCAGCCCACACTGCACCCAACAAGCTATGCACACCAGTGCAGGGATATCTTGGCCCAAAGGAAGGGGCGCCCATTTCTAATTCTCACCAAGCTCCCTTCCACTGATAAGCCAAGAAACATATACCATAGAGAGGGTGCTTGTTTTCATCCACACAGAGATATAGGATAGGTCAGGAGAAGCCCTGACCAGTTAAGTTATATTTCAGGTTCTTAATCAAAAAGATATACAGGAGAAGAAAAAAAAAAACAGAAATAAAATGAACTAAATAAATGACAGCTGGGGGAGTTCCCGTCGTGGCGAAGTGGTTAACCAACCCGACTAGGAACCATGAGGTTGCAGGTTCGGTCCCTGCCCTTGCTCAGTGGGTTAAGGATCCGGCGTTGCCGTGAGCTGTGGTGTAGGTTGCAGACGCGGCTCGGATCCCGCGTTGCTGTGGCTCTGGCGTAGGCTGGTGGCTACAGCTCCAATTCGACCCCTAGCCCGGGAACCTCCATATGCCGCGGGAGCAGCCCAAGGAAATAGCAAAAAGACTAAATAAATAAATAAATAAATAAATAAATAAATAACAGCTGGAAGAAGAGCAAAGCAAGACAGGTGCACAGCAGGCAGTGTGGAGTACAAAACTGAATAGGGAAGGAAAGCAGCTTGCACACAAGAATACAACAAAGCAGGGAAGACGCCAGAAACCTTATTCAGGGGTAGGAGTGAAGAGAGAGCAAAGGGGAGTTCCCATCGTGGCACAGTGGTTAACAAATCTGACTAGGAACCATGAGGTTGCGGGTTCGATCCCTGCCCTTGCTCAGTGGGTTAAGGATCCGGCGTTGCCGTGAGCTGTGGTGTAGGTCGCAGACGCAGCTCGGATCCTGCGTTGCTGTGGCTCTGGCGTAGGCCGGCGGCTACAGCTCTGATTCAATCCCTAGCCTGGGAACCTCCATATGCCACGGGAGTGGCCCAAGAAACGGCAAAAAGACAAAAAAAGAAAACAAACAAAAAAAGAGACAGAGAGAACAAAGAGAGAGACTGAGGAGTTCTCCGGTGGCTCAGCAGGTTAAGGATCTAGCACTGTCGCTACTGTGGCTCAGGTTCCTGCTATGGTTGGGTTCGATCCCTGGCCCAGGAACTTCACATGCCGTGAGAGAGGCCCAAAATAAGAAATAAAAATAAAAAGCAAGGACGCAGAAAGTAAAGTGAGAGACCAGCAGAATGGAGACACCAAGCCAATTTCTGCAATAGAGCCTGGGACTCTGTCTTTGCTTCCCTGAAACTCTTTGGGGTTTTGTTTGTTTATTTGCTTGCTTGCTTTCTTGTCACCCGTCCAAAGAATACACTGAAGCTGAATACATCACACATTTAAATACTGGCGGCCTCAGACATCGAGAGTCGTGTACCTCTCCGTGGACACCCGCGTGGCAGTCATAGTAGCACTGGCAGACGGCGGTGTAGAGGCTGGCTCTCCACGTCAGGTACCTGACGGCCAGGAGTGGCACCGAGGACTCCATACACATACTGGCCCACAGGAGATATTCCAAGGCCTGACACAGAAAGGGCACAACAGAGTGTCTTTTCATTTCAAGCCATTAATGCTGATTTTCACTTAAGAGAATCGAGTTATAAGTGATGAGCACAAACTGCTGACCCCTCACACCAAAAACACCGCAAACAATACGGTGATTTAAAAACAAGCGTTTCGGCGTTCTCATCGTGGCTCAGTGGTTATCGAATCTGACTGGTATCCATGAGGACGCAGATTCGATCCCTGGCCTTGCTCAGTGGGTCAAGGATCCAGCACAGCTGTGAGCTGTAGTGTAGGCCGGCAGCTGTAGTTCTGATTCGACCCCTGGCCTGGGAACCTCCATATGCCATGGGGGTGGCCCTAAAGAGACAAAAAAAATAAACAATAAAAATAAAAAACAAGCATTTGAATGTAAAAGAATAACTTTGAGAACTCAAGATCTCAAGTGAGTCGTTTTAGAATGTCTTCCTTCTTAGCTGCCCGAGTCCTGTGAACTCAGCTTATTGTGCTTAACATTTACCAAGTGTCAACAGCAGCCTAGGAGCTAATTCCAACAAGGCCATTGTTCTTAGCTGGCCTGGAACCAATTATTATTCTGAACTAAACTGGTATAGCAGGGTAGGAAAAATGCAAACGGCCTATAAACTGGGGCCTCTGATACTTAGAGGAAAACAGTCCAAGACTGGAATCAAAAAGATCTAAGCTTCACTGGATCCTTAACCCACTGAGTGAGGCCAGGGATTGCATCCTCATCCTCGTGGGTACTAGTCAGGTTCATTGCCTCTGAGCCACGACGGGAACTCTGGGACATTCAGGTCTTGTGGAGAACATTTTCACTTTTTTGCTTTTGTGTTTAGGGCCACACCCACGGCCTATGGAGGTTCCCAGGCTAGGGGTCCAATCGGAGCTACAGCTGCCAGCTTATGCCACAGCCACAGCATCTCGGGATCCGAGCCACGTCTGCAGCCTACACCACAACTCACAGCAACACCTGATGCTCAACCCACTGAGCGAGGCCAGAGATAGAACCTGTATCCTCAAGGTTCCTAGTCGGATTCATATCCGCTGTGCCATGACAGAAACTCCTGAAGAATATTTTTAGTTTTAATTTTTAATTACTGAGATAATTTATCAGTTTTTATGGAGGGTTTCAGACCTCGCAGAGACTTGTGAGCTGTGGTGGAGGTAGCAGATGAGGCTCAGATCCCGAGTTGCTGTGGCTGTGGCATAGGCTGGCAGCTGCAGCTCAGATCTGACTCCTAGCCTGCGAATTTCCTTGTGCCTCGGGTGCAGCCCTAAAAAGCAACAACAACAAAAGGCTACCTTAATTGATACTGACAATAAAAATATATGAGGATAACATTAAAAAACACTGAGTGTCCTAAAAAGCCCTGAAGAATAGTATCTCTTATATTTCCCTTAAAAAGTTTTTCAATTATCCCTTTCTATTTACCTGAGGAAAAACCCATTGATAATACACTAACTATGACATGAATAAATAATTATCAAGACCCAGGCTGCCCTATCACCTAAGAATTGACTTGGAAAGTCACCTGCAGAGTCTATGCTCATCTGAGAAAAAAATGTCCATCTATAAAATGATATTTTAGGGATTTACTGCACTAGCTAGCTACTGTTGCCTCAAAGAATCATTTTTCCTTGAATATAAAGTTGCTAAAAACCTAACTTTGCTTTTTTATTTGGTATTTTTGAAAGACTAAATTGAAACACAAAGAGTTATTAAGTCTGGATAGAAAAATATTTAGATTAAATGTCACGCTCACATTCAAGAATCATTGTAATTGGTCCATTAAACAGCAGCACTGCAGTGAGATCCAGATTTTTATTTGCTTCATTACTTAAAACTAAATAGCAGTTATTATCTATATTGCAGCAGTTGAAGACTCTACTGTTTACATTGGTAATGTTGAAATTTAGCTCTGTATCAACTCATTGACAATTTCTTCTATTTAATATTGATTAAGTGATAGATGATAGTTTAGCTGAATTCTCTACTTTTACCTCAATTTTTTAAAAGGAAATTTGGAAAAAATCCAATGAAGAAGATGTTTACATCCACAAAACAGAAACAGACTCACAGACAGAGAGAACAGACTTGTGGATGCCCAGGGGAAGGCAGGAAGGATTGGGATGGACCAGGAGTTTGGGGTGAACAGAGGCAATAAGCAATGAATAAGCAATGAGACCAGACTGCAGAGCACAGGGAACTTACATCCAATCTCTTGGGATAGAGTATGATGGAAGATAATATGAGAAAAAGAATGTATATATGTGTATGCCTGGATCACTTTGCTGTGAATTGGCACAATATTGTGAATCAACTATACTTCAATAAAAATATATATATATAAAAGTATTTAAAAGAATCTAAGCTTCAGTGTCAATTTTATCACCTAGTAGCTGTGTCGTTTTTTCTCTCCAGACCTCAAGTTCCTCATCTCTAAAATGGGTATTTTAGCACAACCCCCCAGGCCTGTTATGAGAAGGAGACAATGTATATGACACGCTAGGATATTTGACACAAGGTAAGCTGTCCATAAACAGTGTCTTTCACCAGTGTCATTATTCCCAAGGTACAGTCTGGAACAAACCTGATAGTTGGGGTGGTGGGAGTCGTCATTGTTAATATCCTGTCTGTTGGAATATGCGTAAGAGCCTCTTGCGCTATTCCAGCTAAGTGACTTTTCTCCACAAATGTCAATGATAATCTTTTTGCACATATTCTTCCTGTAAACCTGATACAGGAAACACCATTTGACTATATGCAGTCTTCAGTTAACTTTGTCAATCATTTTCCTTTCTTCAAAAATATTCTAAGAGTTCCCGTCGTGGCTCAGTGGTTGACGAATCCGACTAGGAACCATGAGGTGGCGGGTTTGATCCCTGGCCTCGCTCAGTGGGTTAAGGATTCGGCGCTGCCATGAGCTGTGGTGTAGGTTGCACATGCGGCTCAGATCCCATGTTGCTGTGGCTGTGGTGTAGGCCAGTGGCTACAGCTCCAATTAGACCCCTAGCCTGGGAACCTCTATAGGTGGGGATGGTCCTAAAAAAGGAAAAAAAAAAAGAAGAGAAAAAAATGAAATATGACCGGGATGGAAATAAGAATCTATGAGCTAAATAGTTCCAAATATCAAATTCTAAATTCGATCCATGTTAACATCAGCCTTAACCAAGTAGGACCTCACATGTCTCCCTGGACGATGGCTGTTAAACATCCCTCTTCCTTACCCATCCTCTTTACCTCCAGCAGAGTTATCTTTCTAAAATGCAAATTGGGTGGTGTCACTCTTGTGCTTTAAACATTCAATGGCTCCCTACTGCCTATAGGACAAAGGTCAAACCCTTTATAGGGCATGCAAACACCTTTCATGCCTGCTTCCTGCCTCCCCCCCCCCACCCCCGCCATTACTCTTGACCTTGCATCATATCCTTAAAAGCGGCCCAAAACGCTTTCCGTTCCATGAAATATCTTCTTTTTTTTTTTTGTCTTTTGTTGTTGTTGTTGTTGTTGCTATTTCTTGGGCCCCTCCCGCGGCATATGGAGGTTCCCAGGCTAGGGGTTGAATCGGAGCTGTAGCCACCGGCCTACGCCAGAGCCACAGCAACGCGGGATCCGAGCCGCGTCTGCAACCTACACCACAGCTCATGGCAACGCCGGATCGTTAACCCACTGAGCGAGGCCAGGGATCGAACCCGCAACCTCATGGTTCCTAGTCGGATTCGTTAACCACTGCGCCACGACGGGAACTCCTCCATGAAATATCTTAATGGTCCAAACACGTGTCTCTCTCTGCTCCCTCTGTTCTCTCATTCCCCTGTCCCGTCAGACTGAGAGGACACTCTACTTCCACCGCTAGCAGTGGTACCTTGGACCACAAACGCCATGTGCCTCGGGTTCTTCATCTGCAAAACAGGTAGACCAGTAACTATTTTAGAGAATCGCTTGAGTTAATCCTCACTCAACCCTCGAACAGGGGAAACACACAAGTGTTAGCTTTGGTAATGACGGTGAAGACAAAGGAGGAGGAAGGGGAAAGCAGAGCAGGGGAGAGAACTGGCTGTTGAGGAAGACTTTTCTAACAGCCCTAGAGAGAAACGACCTTTGCTTCACTTCTGTCTCCACTGCAGTTGTGTTGTGTGTATGTATATATGTGTGTGTGTGTGTACCGTATAAAATTTATATAGATTCTTACCTACACATACACCACATGTCACACCCAAGTGCATTAATATGCTCATGTGTGTGACGACGACACTTTACTGTGATCTTTTTGAAAATAGGAACCATGCCTCATTTGTCATTATATCACAATACCTCAAACAGCGCCAGGTAAGTACCTGGCAGATATTCCCAACTGCAATGAAACGAATTCACCAGACAACCCTGAAATTAGCAGAAATGACCAAGGAAGTGTTAACAAGAATGCTAGATTCTCAAGAAAATAGTTATAATAAATTCGGACTGCAGACTAAAGCCCTTCTTGCAAAATCAAATTTGGCCTTTAATAATTGAGGAAATAGCTGAGGAAAAATAAGTCTTTAGTAGGCACGCCAAACGTAAAAAGGCAAATCGTCAAAAAGGTTCAGGAGCTTCAAAGATAGAAAGTAAAACCACAGCCTGACATCACATTTAATAGTAAAAATAGCAGAAACACTGGTAACCATCTAACCCCGTAGTCAACTTCAGAGCCTTCAAAGTCAGTGCATATAATGTGTGCAAGCAGCTCAGCAGACGCCCGAGAGAGAGAAGGAACCAGAAAGGCCAGATTTCTCTGCTGTCTAGACAATTTCGATTCCAGAGGAAAGGAGCTCTGGGAGGTTTGACACCGGACTGTAACACCCCTTGCCATCTGCTGGGAATGTAAGCTCGCCCAGTAGAATGTGAGTGCCCTTAGCAAAGCGCCCTGTCTGTCTTGTTCACCACTCTATTCCCAGCCCCCAGAACTTTTATCTAGTGTATAGAAGACATGCCATAAATATGTGTTGACTGACCGACTGACCTTCATTTAAAAGTTTCAGTTCATGGGGCTAAGCATGGACCTATTTCAAGTCATCATAGGATCAAAGGCCTGAAAATCCATCGAATCGCATCCTCACCAACTTTCCCAGCACCACATCCTCCCTGCTCACGAGTTCCCACCTCCAGGAACAGGGAACGACATGCCACATAACATCAAAAGACAATTCCAACACGAACTTCTTTAATCTGAAGTGCAATCCACCTTGATACACTTCCAGGGTGTCTGTCCTAGTTCTGTCTTCTGGAATGGCAAAAAAAAAAAAAAAAAAAAACCACTCAAAATTCAACTTCCAAATTACAGCCCTCAAGAATCTGAAAGCACCTATGAAGCCTGCCCTCTTCCCCAGCTCTCTCTCCAGGATAGAGATTCTCAGGCATGTCTACACCTCCCAGAACTGCACTTCCTTTCCCATCAGGGTTGGTCTCCTATGGCTTTGCTCCAGGGTGCCAATGTCCCTTGAGAGTGAATGACTAGACGGCAGTAAAAGGGGTCTGGGATTGCTTTACTGCAATTCTTGTTATTGCTGCTGTCATTTTTACCAGCCCTGCCACACTGTGAACTGACATGGAATTAACTGTCATCAAAAATCATGCGTTTTCTCAGACTTCCCCTTGCGGCTCAGTGGTGAACAAACCCAACTAGGATCCATGAGGATGAGGGTTTGATCCCTGGCCTCGCTTAGTGGGTTAAGGATCTGGCGCTGCCGTGAGCTGTGGTGTAGGTCACAGACACAGCTCAGATTCCAAGTTGCTGTGGCTGTGGTGTAGGCCGTCTGCTGTAGCTCTGATTCCATCCCTAGCCGGGGATCCTTCATATGCCATGGGAGTGGCCCTAAAAAGACAAAAACCAAAAAAAAAAAAAAAATTTGCGTTTTCTCACATCTGCTGCACAGAAATCCTGCTGTGGATTTTTGCATTCAGACTGTTATAATTTTGAGAGGGTAGGATGACATCATGTATAAATTTTCCCCCTTCATATCCACATGTCTTCCAAAGCTCTCAGGATTCCTGGTATTAGAAATCTCACATTTCAACGTAAAAATAGCTTCATTTACCAGTTGTTCACATGCTATTTCGGTTTAGCCTCAGACTTAGCAAAAAAATCACAGATTTTAGTGCCAGACAGAACCTTAAAAGTAACCTAAGCTGACTACAAGACACTCAACTGCTTGTAAGTGACAGAGCTGGAGCTGGAATTCAGGTCTCTGGACTCCCAGGGGCAGCAGTGTTCTTTCCACGACACAAGACAACTATGACAAAGAGCAGAGTCATTGTTCTGCTTCGGGCTCTGAAAAACCAGCATTCAGGTTTTAAAGATGAAAAGCCATTTCCCAAAAACAAACAAACACACAAAAAACCACTTACTTTGTAGCATTTTTTCTTGCTCCTAAAATAGGGAACTCTTTCTATGAATTAAAAAATTGCTGGGACTTTGGCAGGACTACTGTCTTCAGAGGGAAAACCAACACCTTTGAAAAAACAAGTTTTAAGAGCCTAGCAGGAGCATGGTTCGGGAATCAATCAGGAAGAGCGCCCACGATTCACCAGCTGAGCCACAGGATGGCACTGCAGCGTCATTTATATTCGCTTGTAGGCTTGGAGGAAGGTACTGAGAAGCATCTCCAAGTCTGGGTCTGGAGTTTATGTAACAGCATGTGGAGTGACCTGACAAGCATTGTTCAAGCCCAACCTTTACCAAACAATTTCAGTTTTATAGTAAAGGGAAAAGGAAATCAATGTTTCCTTAGAACGAATAGGTTCTACCGTATTCTTTAAGGTTCGCTGAGTACTGTACTGAGGTTTTATTTTTGGCCACAGCCATGGCATGTGAAGTCCCCAGTCCAGGGATCAAGTCGGTGCCACAGCAGCAATCTGAGCTGCTGCAATGACAATACCAGGTCCTTAACCCAAGGCACCACAAGAGAACTCCCTATGCTACCGTTTTAAATGCCTCAGAAGCAGCTACAGATTATACCATAAGGGAGAGCAAATGGTCCCAAATCTTTAGGAAAAGAGGCTTCAGAGACCTGCCCTCCCTCCATTGCCTGGGCGGATGCTGGTGACCTGCCTCAGCACAAAAGGAAGCGTTTCCCATCTGGGAAAGAGCCCTGGCCAGTCTTGGTCTTCAGGATGTTTTGAGAGTCATGTCAAAAAATATTTCAGGAATTCCCGTCGTGGCGCAGTGGTTAACGAATCCGACTAGGAGCCATGAGGTTGCGGGTTCGATCCCTGGCCTTGCTCAGTGAGTTAATGTTCCAGCGTTGCCGTGAGCTGTGGTGTAGGTCGCAGACGTGGCTCAGATCTGGTGTTGCCGTGGCTCTGGTGTAGGCCGGAGGCTATGGATACGATTCGACCCCTAGCCTGGGAACCTCCATCTGCCGCAAGTGCGGCCCTAAAAAAGAATAAGACGAAAAAAAAAAAATGACAATGACAATGGTGGTGTCCCCCTCATAAGACTATCATGGGCCCTTCACACAGTACCTAACACAGCATATGAGTTTATATTGCCCTGGTGTGACACCGAGAAAAGCCTGAGGATCCCACATCTGTTTCTCCTTCTGTCATTTGCTATAACAGACTTCAACTCTGAAATAGCTACAGAATCAGGACCACTCAGATGTGGCTGGACTTGGCCAAGGGCTTGTCCCTATTAAATGGACCCACTGAGGAGTTTCTGCTGTGGCTCGGCCAGTTAAGAACCCAACACAGTCTCCGTGAGGATGGGGGTTCAATCCCTGGCCTTGATCAATGGGTTAAGGATCCAGCACTGCTGCAAGCTGTGGCCTAGGTCACAAATGCGGCTCAGATCTGGCACTGCTGTAGCTATGGTGTAGGCCTCAGCTGCAGCTCGGGTTTGACCACTAGACTGGGAACTTCCATATGCCACAGGTGTGGTCCCAAAAGAAAAAAAAAAAAAAAAAAAAGCCAATGGACCCACTGAGTCCATGTAGAGTCTCAGCTCAGGGAATCAACTTATAAGCTGAGGATTTGGGAATTTCTGGCTGAAAATTAATTTCCTTGACACTTACACTGAACAAACCAAAAGAATTTCATCCCCATCTTCAAGTGCCAACTGTACAGCCACCCACCATTGCAAAATTCTTGCATTCCTCACTCCCCCCCACTCCCATCCCACAAGACTGGGACTCCAGAACCATCCTCCTTCGGGACTCCCTCATTTTGTCAAAAAGAAACTCCAGTGGCATGAGGGGGAGAATAGATGTATAAATAAGAAATTATTTTAAGATGACTATCACGTTAAAATTCTCTCAGCATTAAAAACACAAACACTAACAGTTAAGTGTTGGCACAGATATCTCTGCCTTTCAAATTTTTGGCAGACAAACGTTATAAGCAGACCAAACCATGATGGCTCTATGGAGCAGTATTCGTCGCTACAGCAAGTGCAAGAGAAGATTGCACATTCTTTTTAGGAAATCATCTGGAACTGAATATAGAATCACGGGAATAGTCTGTACACCAAATTTACATTATACACGCACGGGACAGCCTCCCCTTGCTTTAATTCACACTCAAAAATCTGGCACAGAGATGGTTCAAGTCACTGTCAGTAATAGAGCTTTTAAATGCAAGGAACAAAACAGAGAGAGAACACACAATGTTAGCCATTAAGCCTGCAAGTACCTTTGCCTCTACATTTTTTAGCTGGGCTATGTTTTGAGGAAATAAGGAGAAAAAAATCTGTCCCAAGTGTTAGAATACTCGGAGTAAGGTTTTGCATGCAATACAGAAAACTAAGGTAGTAATATCGCGGATACCAGCAACGACTCAAGCGTGGTCTCAGGGGGAGTGTATTTCCCCTTATTTTTGCCTACATTCCAATGACTAGACAATGAACACAGAGAAAAAACCATTTCTCCTGAAGACAGAGGTGCTACCAATGTGGTAAGGAAGTCACCTTAAGTGTCAGCCACTTCCCCGAGCTAAAACGGAGCAGTGAGCATCTTACTAGCAAATAAAGACGGCTCATGACTGGGACATAGTTTAGGTGTTTATTGATCCAATTAGTATCTGAGTCATAAGCATAGACCAAGCTCTTCCAACAAAATGCAGTCCAAGCTCCACAGCATGACACAGAGAGGCTAACCACTGGTGATCACCCAAGCCAGGACACATTGAAGGGTGAAAGTGGGCACCCATAAATAACTACGCCAGGACAAAAGGCATAAACAAGGACTGTCCTGGGCAAGCCAGAATGATGGACACCCTACCTAGAGGTATAGCTGCCAGATGAGGCGTCAGTATCATATTGACAAGTTATGACAATGTCCCTCTGGGAGACCAAGGGACAAGGGAGAAATACCTATCAATTTTAGAAAGTCTTTCTTTTCATTAATACTTTATGGTCTGCATTTTTACGTATGGTCATGTTAAAGTAAAACTAAGAACAGTACACCTATGTAATATATATATCTATTTATTCCCTAATTTTTTTTACATAATTCACTAAATTTTCTTTACTTAGCATTCAATTCTAACAAGTCTTAAAAAAACAGGAATTACATAAGAAGATATTTTGTCAGTAAATTTCATACCTTGGAAGAGTGACCTATGATCATCAGCTTTCTGCAAATGGTGTAAATGTAAATGGTACCTGGATGGAGAAAAACATTCACATGTTTTGCAGTCAGATGGTGGAATTTTACCTTTCAATTTCTATAGTTTAAGCTGGTGTTTCCCAAAACAAGTGATCACCTGAAAATACATGATAGTGGCTGGAGACGTTTAATCATTACAAATTTTTTGTAACTTGTAGCCAAATCATTGGCAGTTTAAGTTTTGAAATATGCTAAACAAAAGAATATTTCAGTAACATAATTTATGTACCTTATGGTTTTATTAATTCACATAAAATGATATTGGTTCCCTCACAGCTGAAAAACTGAAGATTTATCTCCCAATAAGATTAGAATACATATTTAATCAGATGGCACAAGGAAACTCATAATTTAAAAATCATAATGCATAATAGGTTGCATTGTATTCATTCACTGTCATACAATATTTATCCCATCATTAAGGTATGTCCTTTAAGTACTCTAATGAAAATGCCATTTTCAACTCCTATTTAAGATCATTCAAGTGCGATTTTTTTTTTAATAAAACTGCTAATTAAATGAAGATAGAAGACTCATTTCATGGCAGCATTTGGAGGATGAGCGGGGAATGACAGTACCATTCATTTCTCCATATACAAAGGACATTACAAAATAACCTAAAAGACAGTATTCCATGCTTCAAAAAGGCATGTAACTAAAATGAAAGCAATCTAAATGTTTTCTATGAAATAGCTGATCTAAAATTCATAACCACCAAAATCCAACAATTTGAAATCCTATGTCCGTGTTAAAACTTTAAAAGCTTCTGAGAAAACAGTATCTGCTCTAAAACACACACCACTTGATTAAAATACACCTGCAGGAGTTCCCACTGTGGCACTGTGGAAATGAATCTGACTAGTAACCACGAGAATGTGGCTTCACTCCCCGGCCTCGCTCAGTGGGTGAAGGATCCGGTGTTGCCGTGTGCTGTGGTGTAGGTCGCAGACGTGGCTCAGATCCCATGTTGTTGTGGCTGTGGTGCAGGCTGGCAGCTGTAGCTCACATTGGACCCCTAGCCTGGGACCTTCCATATGCCACAGGTGCAGCCCTAAAAAAGACAAAACAAACAAACAAAAAAACCCACCTGTAAGCACAGTAAACATTACACAAAAAAGTGACACAAAGATATATTGGACAAAATCTTAAACACTTCTAGTACCATAAACTTCACAGAGAATGCAACAAGTTCTTAGCATTCAGATACAGCATTCTCAGTGTGCCTGCTCCCGTGACATAGTTATTTATCTCATGTAAGATCCACAGGGATAAAAAACCACTCCACTAGTAAGAGCTCACATTCAGCATTCTTATCACAGCTTGGTTTTGTTGACCCAACTGTTTGTTTCTCAGAAGAGAAAAAAAAAAATCACCAAGTAAGGATATGCATAGGAAACACATGACTCTCCACAAAACACATGATTCGGGCGTAAGCCAGGAGCCCAAACATTCAGCAAAGGGAATGAGGAAATTTCAGAAGGCCCCAGGAGACAGCTCTCAAGAATAACAAGGGCCCTTTGTATTTCAAAGATGTGCCCTTAACCTTTGCAGCCCTAGCGCATCCTGACTCTAACTGAACCCCTCAGGATCTTGGCAGGGCTCACAGATCCACTGCAGAAGCCCAAGAGAGAGAGTAAATGGCTCAAATGGAGCACAGACTGAATTTTTACAATCTCAGCATATCTTTGGAAGTTTGATTTTTAACCATAAGCCTAATACGAGTTTGCCTCTTTGTCATACGATTCCTTTTCATCAAGGAAGGCTACCATTAAAATAATCTGACTACTGGAGGGTTAAAATGAGTTCAGTTTAGTTGAGAAGTCAGGTGTTACCCAGTATTCATTCTCCCAATTGGATGTTGTGAAAGAACGAAGATGAGTTAAAATCTCTGAAGACACCAAGGCTGTGTATGTACAGTAGTCAGTTAGAAGTAAAGAGTGTAAATGTCTAACTGGAAAGGTCAAATGTATTTTGAGAAATTGACTGCAGGTCAATTTATTTTCTCATGATTAAATTTCAAAGTTTTAAAACGACGAAGCCTTTGCACTTGGTAATCTCCCAGGTGGAATGCCCTTTCCGCAAATATCCAGATGTCTCAGTCAGGTATTTACTCAAACGTCATCTGGGGTGAGGCCTTCCCTGAGCATTCTGTGTTGAATTGCAGCCTGGCCCCAGCTGGCTGCGGCCCTGCCTATGCTCTCCCTAACCCTTCTCAGCTTTCTTCTCCGCCACAGCACTCAGCACCATGACACGCCATTTATTTTTGATTTGCCATCTCTCTGAAGCATTATGTAAGCATGAGAACAGGGCTTTTGTCTATCACCTACTCCTGTGTCCCTAAGCATCTAGAACAATGCCTGGCATTTAATAAGCTTGAGATGAATTAATTAAAACAGGGACAGTAGTTAGTGAAACTAAGGATATGTGTCTCCCACAATCCAGCAATTTCACTCCTGGGCATAATTCCCAGAAAACTCTCACACGGGTCTATAAAAGGACTCACGCAAGGATGTTCACTGCAGAATTATTTGTGCAATTAGAGAGGTAGGGCAAACCGGGTGCCCATTCCTATGTGTGTATGGGCATCTGGAATACAATTCAGCAGGCAGAGTTAATGAACTAAATTTATATATGGGAACATGGCTCGAGTCTAAAACCACAATGTTGAGCAGAAAACTATTTAGGAACCAAAATAAAATCTAGAACATGATGCCGTATGTATTTGAAAAAAAAAAAAGCAAAGCACATGCCAGAAAAAGGATGTGCAAGATGCAGACACTGTTCAACCTTTTCTAAAAACTAATAATAACAGTGGGAGGTTTTGTGTGTGATCTTAAGAGGATATCAGTCAGAGAGTCATGCTGCATCGTTTCCACAGCCCAAGCACAGCCTGACCCAAGGGCCGCAGGGCCGAACCCTCGGGCCTATCACTCCTCCCTGAGCACAGATGCTCTGCTCCTGCTCGTCCCTGCCAAGAGGTGTGAGCAGTTCAGGTGAAGAGATGGCTGGGCAACTTTGAGGATGATGAGCCACAAAAGCTTAACCATCACTGGACTGAAAGATTTCTTCCAAAGTCAGCCTCATCTCTGGGAGCAAACGTAAGGTCTAATTACAATCAAAATGTCAAAAATATGACTTGGGGAGTGTGAGGAAGAAAAAGGCAATGTACTGTCAGCTGCCACAGACAAGAAAGGATCCAATATGCTTTCTTTCAAGTTATTTTGTCCTGGTTGTATGCACACGGAACACACTGTCATTATTTTTCTTTCAAGAATATGTTATCCAGAGAATTATAACTTTCAAGCTGTAATTTTAAAGAGAATTTTGGTTGAATTTAAATTGTAACTCTTAAAAGGGAAATCGAATGCTACATTTTGATAAGATTCATTTCATGAGACATATACAATGCATATATCGGTATATATTTTTATCTATACAATATATAGATGTGTATGTGTATATGCGTATATAAATTCACTATACACACACACACACACACATGCACATTCTCAGATCTCCTCACTCAAAAACAGGTAAGAGGAGAAAGCTGATATGTAGAAAGCCCTAGTATTCAAGGAAACGGCCCATAAATGGATGATGCTTAGAAAAACAATCTAACCTGCAGGGGTCTTTCCATCCTTTTCCACGTATATTTATTTACTAATTGTGGCCCCTATTTTGTACTTTTGTGAATCTGATTATCCGAACAGCCTCTAACCCTTCCTTGGGCATAAAACCCAAAGACAAGCTCTCTAAGTCCCTGCTCATGAGGACAAACTAAAATGGAATAAAAATGTTTTAAAAAGTCACAGCTGTCTTATTATGACATGAACACGTTTTAAGTCACAAGGTAATCAAGGCACTGACAAACTTGTCATTTAAATAACTTTCTGAAGGACACAATGAAACATCCAACACAATGATAAATACCATTGAAGATAATCCAGCAAAGGCACTCCTGTGGCAAAGCCACCTGCATGATGAGTCTCAAGGAGGACAAGATGTGCAGACAATGGATCACAGATTCTCTATTCTGCAGGTTTGTGTCACTGTCACAGACTAGCTGGTAGCTGCAAATATTTTTGCCATTTAAAGCATGAAACTGAAACACATGAGAAAAAAAATAAGAATATGAATAGGGTTTATGCAACTTAGGAGAGCACTTCTTAAAATGTAAAAAACTAAAATGGAAACAATTCTGCTTAATTCATTCCACAGATTAGAATAATGCAACAGATGGAATGCTTGTGTCCTCTCCAAATTTAGATGTTGAAACCTAATGCCCAGTGTGATGATATTTGGGGTATTTGGGAGGTGAGGTCTTTGGGGAGTGATTAGGTCATGAAGGTGCGGCCCTCATGAGTGGAATCAGTGCCTTTATAAAAGAGACCCACAGAGAGCTGCCATATGAGGACACAGGGGGAAGCAGGCCCACACTAGACATGGAACCTTCTAGCACCTTGATCTGGCACTGCCCAGTCTCCAGAATTGTGAGCAAGCAAATGTTGTGTAAGCCATCTAGTTTCTGGGTTTTTGTTCTAGCAGCCCTAGTGGACTAACATTTGGAAAGAAATAAGGTAAAATAGGGTTTTTCAAAGCATCCACCGAGTGAAGATCATCTTTCCACAGTTAAAAAAAAATTTTTCTTTTCAGAAGCAAAAAAAAAAAAGTACAAAATTCCATTTCCAAGAATAGAGAATTGAATCAATTTTTTATAAATCCCCCAATGGCATCTTAACATACTAATTCAGATGCAAGTATTTCCCTCTATATAATTCCTTCAACAAATGTTTGTTGAGCACCTCTGTTTGCCACATTTTGCTAAGCAATAAAGCATGGAAGATGAGAAAGACAGGCTCTAGACAGAGGGGAATGCGTCCCAGGCACATGCAGTGTTAGGAATGCTTAAGGTGGTTGCTGTGGCCACTAAATGCAAGTCTTTTTTAAAGTTGGATGAGAAGTTTCAAGATAAAGAAATCAGGCTGTAGAGGGGTCCATGGTCAGAACATGGACAGCATCCACACCATTCCAAGGAATATGCACTGTGGCCAAAGGACAAATCCAAAGGGTGACGGAGTGCAAAGCCTGGATGTACACCTTAGAAATTCACACTGACAAAAGTGTGGAAGGTGAAACGCAAAGAGGGGACAAAAATGCATGCAGGAGGCTAGGAGAGATCCGAGGCCCCTGAGGTCACCCAGAGAAATAAGGGCCCTGAAATGGGGCTCTGGAGGCGAGAAGGAGGAGAAGAGGAGAGATAAGTCTTGTTGGAGTCAACCGGGTTTAGTGACCAACGAGAAGTGGGAGGTTAGAGAGAAGAAGGCTGCAATGGTTTCCTGCTTGTGTGACTGGCTGGAGCCAATTATGGAAGAAAGAAGATGAGTTCGGTTTGGGACATGTCAAAATGTAAGATGGAGATTTTGGTTTGAGAATCTTCAGTACTGCTAAAGCTATAGGAGCGGACAGTCTTAATAAAAATGGGCCTTACTTCGCCAGGCAGGTTTCCTGCTTGGATACATGGATGCTAATTCCAGCAACCATGGAGCTGGTTTCACAGAAGATATTGTTGAAGGCATCGACATGTTGGAATAGTTCTTATCTTCAAAGTTCTCTCTCTTTTAGAAGTAGATAATGATACATAATGTTTTTTTAAATGTTATGCCCTATTCTAAGTCTTTTATTATCTCAGCAATCCTAAAACAACAACAACAATGAAACAACGAAGTAGGTCTCAGCATAACTTCTGTTTTACAGATGAGGAAACTGAGGGACAAAGAAACTACACATCTTCTCCGAGATCCCACAGTTAGGAATTGGTACAACATGTCTTTGAACCCAGGAAGGCTAGTCCTAGAGATCAAACTTTTAGAAATTCTGCCCCCCATACTGCATACAATGGGGATCATTAAATATCATGATTACATAGGTATACAAAACTTTGCTGTTAATATCCCGACAGTAAATTCTCCAGAGTTACCTCTTCAGCTATGACCAATACACATGTTTATTCCAAAATCTATTTCTCAAGATCTCTAGTTCTGCATTGTCAAGTTCCTCCTGCGCTATATTTTTAATCCATTCATTCTCTTATGCATTCATTTTATACATATTTATTGAGAACTGTGGTGTGCCGGTGTTGTGCCAGAACCTAAACCTTAGCCTGTGAAACATCAAAGTCTTCCTGTCTTTTCACACCCAGTCCTGCTGGCATACTCATACTTTGTTGCCTCTTGCCTCCAATCTTTTTCTGTCTCATCTACTTTGCCTACTGCTTCTGGATTAATAATTCTGCTTTTTTCTTTTTAGGCCTATGGACGTTCCCAGGCTAGGGGTTGAATCAGAGCTACAGCTGCCAATCTATGCCACAGCCACGGCAACGTAGGATCCGAGCCATGTCTGTGCCCTAAATCACAGCTCATGGCAATGCTGAGCCATGACGGGAACTCCTGGATTAATAATTCTGGCTATACTACTTAATTTATTCATTCATTTAACACATCCATGCCAGGCACTACAGGAGGCACTAGAGATTAGATATTAGAGCCGAGTCCCTGTTCTCCTGAAGCTGACATTCTGAAAGTGCAGACAGGTGGTAAAAATAAATAAATGAAAACTTATCAGGTGATCTTAAGTGACAATACATTAAAGCAGGGAGGACAAGAGGCCCAAAGGAAGTGAGGGGTGACCCACACAGACATCTAGGATAGAAGAATTCCACACAGTGGAGCCCACCAGTGCACTGATGCTAAGCTAGGCAGGCTGCGTAGAAGGATAATGCAATGGTATGTATAAGAAAGAGCTATGGAAACCTGACCAAGAAGGTATAGGAGGGGCCTTAAAATTTCAAACTCTTCATTCAGTACTCTTCCCAGTGGGGCACTGAGATATTACAATTTATAAGAAATACACATTTGGTCATTCGGATGGCCAAAATATATTTCTCATATATATTTGGTCTTCATCCACAGTTCCTGGCTCACAGCTCCCAAAACCCTTGGAATTTTCTAAGTGTTGAGAGTGACAAAGACGTCTTTTGCTCTGTGAATGAGGTGACTTTCACAAAGTGCCTAAGGGTAGAGGTTAGTTGCCAATGGAGCCAACCTCGATTAGAGGTTTAGAACTTTCAGTCCCATCCCCTGACCTCCAGGGAAGGGGAGAGGGGCTGGAAGTTGAATCTGTCACCAATGCCCAATGAGTCCATTCATCAAGCTTATGTAATGAAGCCTCCATAAGATCCCAAAAGGATGGTGTCTGGGAAGCTTGCAGGATGATGAACTCATGAGGGTGCTGGGAGGGTGGTGCATCTTTAGAAGCCATAGAAGCCTTTCCCCAGGTCTTGCTCTATGTATCTCTTTTCCTCTGGCTGTTCCTGAATTATATCCTTTCATAATAAACCTGCAATCTAGTAAGTACACTGTTTCCAGGAGTTCTGTGAACTACTGCAACAAATTCTCCAACCCAAGGTGGGGGGTGAGGGACCCTCTGATATACAGCCAGTCTGTCAGAAGTAGAGGTAGCATGAGCTTGCAACTGGCATCTGAAGTGTGTAGGGGTCAGGTGGGGTGGGACAGGGCCTGGTCTTGCAAGACTGAGCCCTTAACCGGTGGAATCTGGCACTGCCTCCGGGCACACAGTCAGGATTGAGTTGAACCGTAGGACACTGAGTTGGTGTCCCAAGAACTGCTTGTTGGTGTCAGGACTCCATTTAGGCATAACTTACATTGCTCAGAATTCTTATTCATGCACCTTTGTTACAGGCAAGTTGACCTGCTCAGTGTGCCTTCAACGCGCTTGCGATTTTCTGCTTATTAAACCACATACTATTTTCAAGGCCTAGAATAATCATTAAGTTTGGAATAACACAGCTTTGGAGTCAGACTGATTAGGGTTCAAACATCAATTCTGCCCAGTGCTTTAAGTGGACTAGGTTTCTTACTCTCTAATAAACCTCAGTTTCTTCATCTGTAAAAGAGGCATAATAGTACCAATCTCTGAAGACTGCAAGGAGGCTGCAAGGTAACAATTCCTGTAATGCATTTAGAAGACTACCTAGCGTATCATAACTGCTCAACCAATGACTCACTGGTAGCAATTAACATCATAATGCTGGTATACGAGGAAAGAAAAGCACACTTTTTTTTAATATCAAAAAAATCTGTTTCCTCTCCAGAGCCACTGGTTGTTATGCTATGTGATTAGCTTTCTCTTTTCTCTCTTGTGAAATAGAGATAATAATAGTATCTAACTCACAGAGTTATTCTGAGGATCCAATATGTTTTCTAAAGCACGTTGTGAACTAAAAGTATTAGACCAATATGTAATTATAATAATAATAACTGTCTACTGGATGAAGAAGGGATTCCAATGACACAATCCCCAAAGCAGCTTTACAAATTTAATAAGCGCACTTTCTCATCCAGCACAGAAAATATTTATTAAGCAACTTAGAGCACACAGGTAAACGCCATGCTAAGCAAATGAAAGACATTGAGAAGCTGTCAACTAAAGGATATACTATTGCAGAGCTGACCATCAGTGGTAGCTAGTCTAGCTACTGCTTTCATCTTACTGTTTGTGCAGCAGTTTTGTCTCCAAGGCCTTTTGGAAAAAATACAGCTTTGAATTCGTTCACGTCTGCTTTATGCTCATCAAAGTTGACGGTGAACTGCTGAAGGTACCTCCCATAGCACTGTAAAAGGGCCAACTTATATTCCTGAAATAAGAAGAGGATTGGTAAGTTTCAAAATACCATTTGAAGCTTAACATTGTGAAAATTAGGGCGCAGTCATAATATTCCTAATATTAATAGTGTCCATGTTGCTTATTACTGTTATTTTATTACTACCAGCAGCAGCAGCATTGCCACACACTCTGTAACAGACTGCAGTGCACGTGCACTATTTCATCTCATCCTCCTCCCAAGCCTATTGTGAGATGAGACCATCCTGACCTTGGAGAGGGGGAAGAGGCACCAGGGCACTGAGGGGGGGTCATACCTGGCTAAACTCAAAATCCAAAAGATTCGACTTCACTAGATCATGGTAACCCACCTACCCAGTGAGGGAGGAAAATGAGCTCTATAACCGGCCTTGCTTCTGATGCTGCCTAAGTTCCAAAAAAGAAAGAAAGTGTGGGGAAGGGTCGGGAGTGAGGGAGGAAAACAGAAAAGGAAAGAGAAAGAAAAAGGGGAAGGGAAGGAAGGAAAGAAAGAAGGAAGAAAAGAACAATGCAGGTGATGAGCTGGCTTCCTCCATCTGTCCAATCTCTGACATCACAGCAGGACAAATCAAAAAAGTCTGAGCTCTCGTTAGTTATGATTCGTGTTAGTTCTAATTCATGCTTCTGTTCCCATTACAAAGTCAGACGCCTCTTTTCTGAAGCCCCGTTAGTTCTAATTCATGCTTCTGTTCCCATTACAAAGTCAGACGCCTCTTTTCTGAAGCCCGCGGGGCACCGTTGACCTGGAGAGGTTCAGGGCGGTGGATTGTGAGCCGGGCTCTGCATATGACTCAGCTGCCACCTTTCCTGGCTTCCTCCCCTGCAACTGTGTTTCCAGGAAAAGCAACTGCCCTGGATGTGAACTGCCTATTGGGTTACCTCGCCCCTTAGGAGGCATCACAGGCAAAGGCTGTTTTGTTTCTATTTCTGTGGACTTGTTACTTGCTCACTAATTAATTCTGAATCTTTTCCATTCTAACTTGATTCATATAATAAATTCAAATCTCCATGCAAAACAAGAATAGTCCAACAAGATGTTCCTTACTGTGGCTAAAATAAAAATAAAGAGATTCTAGAAACCAAAGTAACCACTCAAGTTTGTTTCCAGGATTATAAATACCTTTATCCGCCCACTTTCCCATCAGTGAAAAGTAGGTTTACTTTTTTCTTTGTTCTTTTACGTAAAAGTTTAAATAGCCTATCTGAAATATTCTGAATCCTTAGTCACTATCTGTCACCACCTTGCTCTATATTTCTAACACGCTTCTTCTTCCCACTTCCATCCACCTGGATTCTCCCAAACCCCAAACTCTGCTGTGTACCACCAACTTCTTATGTTAAGGAGAAGCATTAAAATATAGAGGGAAAAAAAAGTTCCCATCAGGACTCAGGAACCAACTAGGAAGCATGAGGTTGCAGGCTCGATCCCTGGCCTTGCTCACTCACTGGGTTAAGGATCCGGCGTTGCCCTGAGCTGTGGTGTAGGTTGCAGACGCGGCTCGGATCCCGCGTTGCTGTGGCTGTGCTGTAGGCCGGCGGCTACAGCTCCAATTCAACCCCTAGCTTGGGAACCTCCATATGCCGTCGGAGCAGCCCAAGAAATGGCAAAAAGACCAAAAAAAAAATTATATATATTTATATTTATACACACACATATAGAGGAGGCACTCTTAATTCTCGTCAAAACTGTTACTTCACATGAATCTAGCTTACAAGTTGGACCTCATCTGAATTTTTTTTCCTGGAATTTTCCAAACTCTGTATTTTCAAGTTTCTAAGAACCATGGTCCAATTACATGGAGCTAAGGTAATTCTCCAATTTTTGCAGCAGAAAATAGATGGTACTGCTTCATTAACAAAGTTCCTCCACCTCTTAGCCTCTATGTGGTAAATTTCCCTCCCAGACCCAAAGTATTCAGGTCCATAAAACAGAAATGCAGGAGGAAAAGGAAGCTGGGAAACTAGATTGGGAAAAGACTTGAAACCATGCCCTACAGACTTAACGGAACCTGATAACAAAGAGATTTGCGTGAGTTTGATTTACAGAACAACAGATAAGAGAGGCTTGTTAAAAAATAACCCTCTGCTTGTAAACTACCTTCACTACTTAAGCTCAGTTGGGTTTTTGGTTTTTTGTTTTTCTTCCTCTCTTTACTTGCATACCTTCCCAGCCTCACGCAGCCTCGCTGTTCTGCAGGAACTCGGAGTCGGCTCTGGCCCAGGGCGAAACAGCTGGGGCTGGTCGAGACCACCCCCCCCTAAAACTGGGCCGCGCAGGTGTCCGGGCGGGGCCACCTGACGTCAGAGGCTGGGAAGCTCCGCCTTCCCATCAGGCTAAGCGCCTCCACGCTCAACACAGAAAGGCCGAACCGAGATGCACCTGCGCAGGACGCCGACAACCTCACCTTTTCACTGCCTTAAATCACTGGCGCCCAAGCCTGGAACCATTCTGCCTGTCTCATAAATATCGCAGCCCCCTCAGTTCCGGAAGGCGGATCCGAGATTGGTTCCTCCCTCGACTGCCGTCTGAAGAAACTCTTTCTCTGCAGCAAATCTGGGCCGCTTGCTTGGGTTTGGCTTTGCTTGCGCGTCAGGAAAACAGGCCTGGCGGGGTAACAGACTGAATACTGCCCACGTCTGGCCTAAAATCACTCTGTTCAACATGGCTCTTAGTCCAAGGATCCTCCATGTGCCAAACACTCATTTAACTTGGAATAATTTGGGCCTGTGCCAGAGATTTCTGGAAAAACTAACATTTTCATTAACTGAAAACCCAGCCATGGTGCAGTCTTATCAAACCAAGTCCATAAGCCCACAGCGATCCGAGAGCTGGCCGTGGAGATGCAACTGCAAATAGGGCACGGACTCAGTGCGAATACAACCCTGAGCAAGAAACAGAGCATGTAGGGAATGCCTGCTGTAATCACACAGAGGGAAGTGTTAAGAAGGAGCTGAGAGTCATTAAGACGAGGCACTGAGCACCAACCCACCCAGGGGCAAGGCCAGGAGCTATGAGAGCCGTCTGCTGGGCAGGGCCAGCCATGTGAAAAACAACAGGAAGTGGTGTCTGCGCTCCTTTGTATAAGGTAGGAACACGATGATTCAGCATTTCCTGTTGGGCGCCCACCACACCCTCTGTTCACTGGGGGCCCCTGTTCCCGCCCATCCGCAGCCAACTGCCTTTCTGTTCGGGAATATATCACCCCTGGAGAATCCCAACTGCAAAATTTTAAAACTAACACTTTGTGGATTACTGTGCCTCAGCAAAATTTGTATACCCTTCTATTTTTCTAAGGGGAAAAAAAATCAAATCGTGTCAAATAGGAATGGTATCAAACCACAACTAATAATACTAATAATTAGTCAAATGAGTTTCATGTGGGCTCCTGTTACTCTGGAGGCACTTACTTTCATTTCACAAAGGCTATCTCCAACTTTCAGAAGCTTCTCGTTGTAATAGGCAGCTGGCAGCCGGGGGGCGTATTTGGTCCAGATATTAAACAGAGAGGTGGCACTGTAAAAAATCATGACATCAAATGATATTGTCAAAGGCAGCAGGAAACCTACATTGACCAGCGAACAATTCTTAAAAACTTCTCTGTGCTAAGTCTTTTCAATGTGCCTTATGTTTAATGTCTAATTATTCATAAATGTAATTATGGTCAAGAGTATTGCTTCCTTTGTACCAAGCACTGATAGAAGCTCTTTCTATGCATTTCTAATGATTTTACTTTTCTAATTTTATTATTTTTTGTTGAGGTATAGTGGATTTATAATATTATATGTTTCAGATATACAACAGTGACTCAATTTTTAAAGGTTATATTCCATTTATAGTTATTATTAAATATTGACTACATTCCCTCTGCCACACAATATATCCTTGTAGCTTATTTATTTTATATATAGTAGTTTGTACCTCTTAATCACCTTTTCTTGTCTCGCTCCTCTCCACTTCCCTCTCCTCACTGATAATCACTAATTTGTTCTCTATCTCTGTGAGCCTGTTTCTTTTTTGTTGTATTTGCTAGTTTGCTGTATTTTTTAGATTCTGTTTTTAAGTGAGACCATATGGTATTTATCTTTTTCTCTCTCACTTCTTTCAGTTAGCATAATACTCTCTAGGCCCATCCATGTTGTTGCAAATGGCAAAATTTTTTATTCTTTTTTATAGCTGCGTAATATTCCATTGTGTGTGTACCATACATTCTTTTATTTTTACATTATTTAAAATTAAATTATAGTTGATGTACGATGTTGCACCAATTTCTGCTGTCTTGGCGCAAAGTGACCCAGTCTTACATATATATATATACATTCCTTTTCTTATCTTCCATCACATGTATTCTTTTTATTTTATTTTTAATGGCTGCACCTGTGGCATATGGCATTCCCAGCCAGGGACAGAGCCACAACTGTGACCTATGCTGCAGCTGCAGCAACGCCCACTGCACCAGGCTAGGGATGGAACCCTCGCCTCGGCAGCAGCCTGAGCTTCTGCAGTTGGATTCTTAACCCACTATGCCACAGCAGGAATGCCATTACATATATTCTTAATCTATTCATCTGTTGATACTTAGGTTGCTTCTGTATCACAGCTATTGTAAATAGCGCTGCTGTGAACATTGGGTCTATACTCTTTGTATGCATTTTTTAAAACAGATTTTATGTTTTAGAGTAGTTCTAGGTTCACAGAAAAATTGAGTGAAAAGCATAGAGCCCCCATAAACCCCTTTCCCCAGCATATGCACAGCCTCCCCTATTATCAATATCCCCCATCAGAGTGGTACATTTATTACAGCTGGTGGGCTCACACTGACATAATTATCAGGCAGTGTCCATAGTTTACATTAGGGTTTATTCTTGTCCATTCTATGGGTTTAGACAAATGTATAAGGACACATATCCACCATTGTATCACATAGTTTCACTGCCCTAAAGCTTCTCTGTGCTCTGCCTATTCTTCACTCCCTCTCCACTCACCTCAGGCAACCCCTGAACTTTTTAGTCTCTCCACAGTTTTGCCTTTTGCAACATGTCTTATACTTGCAATCATATAGTAAGTTGCATTTTCAGATTGGCTTCTTTCACTTAGTAATGTGCATTTAAGATATGCAGCCATGTTTTCCCATGGCTTGATAGCTCATTTCCTTTTAGCGCTGAATAATATTCCATTGTCAGTATATGCTACAGTTTATTTATCAGTTTACTTACTGAGAGATCTTGTTTGCTCCCAAGTTTTAGCAGTTTGAATAAAGCTGCTACAAACATCCATGTGCAGATTTTCATATGGATAGAAGTTTTCAACTCCTTTGGGTAAACACCATAATTGCTGGATTACACGATAAGGGTGTGTTAAGTTTTGTAAGAAAACATCAAACCGTTTTCAAAAGCAGCTGTACCGCTTCGCATTCCCCTCAGCAATGAACGAGAGTACCTGCTGCACATCCTTGACAGTGACTGCATTTGGCCCGTTCTAATAGGTGTGTCGTGGTACAGCATTGTCGTCTTAATTTGCATCTTCCTAGTGATGTATGATATGGAACATCTTTTCATATACATTTTTAAAAATTTTTTTATTTTTAGGGCTGCACCTGCAGCATATGGAAGTTCCCAGGCTAGGGGTCACAGCAGAGCTACAGCTGCCAGCCTACGCCACAGCCACAGCAATGCGGAATCTGAGCTGTGTCTTAGACCTACACCACAGCTGACAGCAACGCTGGATCCCCAACCCACTTTGCAAGGCCAGGGATCAAACCCACATCCTCATGGACACTAGTTGGATTCGTAACCAACTGAGCCACAACAGGAACTCCGTCTTTTCATATATTTATTTGCCATTTGTATTTCTTCCTGGGTAAGTGTCCATTAAGGTTATTTGGCCCATTTTTTGTTTTCCTATTGCTGAGTTTTTAGAGTTCTGTGTATATTTTGGATGCATCCTTTATCAGATATGTCCTTTGCAAATATTTTCCCCACGTCCGTGACTTGGCTTTCATTCTCTTGACAGTGTCTTTCACGGGGCAGAAAACTTTAATGAAGTCCAGCTTATCAACGCTTTCTTTCATGGATTGTGCCTTTGTGTTATATCTAAAAAGTCACTGCCAAACCAAAGGTCGTCTAGATTTCTCCTGTGTTATCTTCTAGGGCTTTTAAATAGCATCGCATTTTCCCTTTAGGTTTGTGGTTCATTGTGAGTTAATTTTTGGAAAGGGCATAAGGTCTGTGCCTAGATTCAGGGTTTAAGATGTGGATGTCCCATTGTTCTAGCACCATTTGTTAAAAAGACTGTCTTTGCTCCATGGTATTGCTGTTACTCCTTTGTGAAAGATCAGTTGACTCTATCGATGCGGGTCTGTTTCTGGGCTCTCTGTTCTGTTCCTTTGATCTATTTGTCCATCCGTCTGCCCCACCACACTGTCTTGATTGGTGTAGCTTTATAACAAGTCTTGAGGTCAGGTAGTGTCAGTCGTCCAGCTTTGTTCTCCTTCAATATTGTGTTGGCTATTCTGGGTCTTTTGCTGGCATGAATATTTTTCACTTCATTTTCACTGAGATGGGTAATATCAACATCCCAGATACACAGTTAATGAAACTCAGGCCCAGTGCCTCCATGCTTTTAGCCATATATAACTATGCCTTCCATTACTCTGGAAGAGAAACTCCCTAAAGGCAAGGACCTCATCCATATTAATCATTGCCTGGCCCCAAGAGTAGTGAATATCTAGCATATGCCAGTACTCAGTAAAAAGTTGTTGAAAGAATGAATAAACAATAAATGACTAGGGAAAAGAATTCCTTGTTCTTATTTCATGCTTTTCTATAGACTGTTCAGGATTCAAATATTCAGTCAGTCCTTTTGGGCTTCCTGTATGGTTTTTAATCAGATTTCAGAGGGTAGCAAATCATTACTTATTTTGTTCATTCATTTAGTTGATATAGACTCCTGCCTTCTCTCCTGCAAATGACAGATGCCTCTAGAAAAAGGCCCACATTTCTCCTAATAGTTATCCAATCCTATCTCAGAAATTTCTAGAGAAAGATGGTGTTATGGCCTGATTGTGTGTGCCCCTCGAAATTCCTTTGTTGAAGCCCTAAGCCCCGGTGTGGCTGTATTTGGAGAAGGAGACTCTTAAGGAAGTAATTAGGATTAAATGAGGTCACGAGGGTGGGGTCCACTGGGATGAATCCATTCTGAGAAGAGACCCTACAGAGTTAATGCTCTCTCTCCGCTTGCACAGAGGAAAGGCTCTAAAAGAACCAAGTGGATGTCTGCAAGCCAGGAAGAGGCTCGCCCCAAAAACTGGCCCTGCCAGACCTAGATCTGGGACTTCCAGCCTCCAGCACGGTGAGAAAGTAAATTTCTCACGTTTTAGGCACCTAGCCTGTGGTATTTTGTTATGATAGCCCAAACTGACTAATTAGTAATTACTAATTAGTAATTAGTACCCCAAGCTGACTAATACAGACAGGAAGCTACACTTCAGGACTGAAGTACTTATCATTGTCCAATGTTGGAGTATTAATGGACCAACCTCAACAAAAATATGTCAGTTAATTCATTTGGGTAATTAATAATGACCGAGTGACAAGAGAGGAAGGGGGTCCAGGGTATTCCTGTCATCATGGACCAACTAATATTTAAGGGTAAGAAAATACACATGCCAAGTAGTAAATAACCATGCCAAATACAGACGATAGAAGTTTAAAAATGTAAATGTTTTTGGGTTTGTTTTACGGTTTTCACTTTCATTTGCTGCTTCATAAAATGCAATAGTATTAGAATAAATAAAAGGAATCCAAGAAATTCACCAAGTCTTGGTAGAATTTTTAAATTATGTAGGTGAAAGAGCTAATTCTTCCAAACCTTACAGATGAGATAATGATGAGTAGGTTCATTACTCATAAAAGAAAAATACCAGCTTTGTTAAATCAATCAAGGTTATATAATGAAAGAGGGTTTTTTTTTTTTTAAAGTGAACCATAAGTTCAAGTTAAGACTACTCATTGGAAGTGGCTTATATAATGATTAAGTAAGGAAAATATATGCTATGTAATGTACATCATTTAAGAAAAATGTTAACATACTCTGGATTGCTATTTGATTATAGTTGCTGCTTGGTATTTTTAATTTTCTAAAATAGAAAATCATAACTGTATAAACAGAAGATCAAATTTTTATGTGCTCTTAACAAAAGCATACCTTTAAAATGTATCACACTCTAAAGGCATTGCTGGTATGATCAAAGTCTGTATTTTAGATACTAGGAATTGGTTTTTTTTTTGTTTTTTTTTGTTTTTGTCTTTGCTATTTCTTTGGGCCACTCCCGAGGCATATGGAGGTTCCCAGGCTAGGGGTCGAATTGGAGCTGTAGCCACTGGCCTATGCCAGAGCCACAGCAATGCGGGATCTGAGCCGCGTCTGCAACCTACACCATAGCTCACGGCAACCCTGGATCGTTAACCCACTGAGCAAGGGCAGGGACCGAACCCGCAACCTCATGGTTCCTAGTTGGATTCGTTAACCACTGCGCCACTACGGGAACTCCAGGAATTGTTATGTTTGCAGAAGTTCTTATAAGAAGCATCAAATTTTTTATTTAAAAAAATCATCATCTGTCAAATATGTTATAAAAGCAACATACCTCCTACCGCCTCTACTCCTAACTGGTCTCCACATGGCCAGCCTTACTCCATTTGGATAAAGTCACCAAAATGTTTTAAGACCAAAATCACATAAAGTTAATTCTTTGCCAAAGACTAAGCAATGTTTTCCCACTGCATTTGGAATAAATGCGAATGCTCTACCCGGCCTCTCAAACCCAAAGCCCTACCTACTCCTCTAATCTCATCTCATACCACTGCACCCACACACTCTACCCTGTGCTGAACGGGCTTCTGTCCATTCCGTAAGGGCCCCCGACTCTTTCCTGCCAAGATCTTCCCACACGCTCGTTCCCTGTTTATCCTCTCTCCTTGCTGGTGGACTGCCAGGCATCCTTCTAATCTCAGCTTAATGTCACCTCCCTCTCCATTCATTTGAAGGCAGGTCTCCACTGTGTTCCTGTTAAGTCTGTGCTCCAGTGTCACCTACTCCAACCACCTTGATGAAAATTGCAACCACATCTCCCACTCCGTAACCCTTCCTCTCTTTTTCTCCCTAGCATTTATCACTTTCTAGGTCACCATAAAATGTACTTATTTAATATGTTTGTTATCTATTCCCCCCTCTAGAATAAAAGTACCAAGAGGGCAGGGATTTTTGTCTGGTTCATTGCTATGTCCTCAGCGCTTAGAGCAATACCTGGCACATGTTAAATTCTCAGTAGCATCTTCTTTCATGGCACTTGTTTGTGTGTTGACTTAGTAACTCATCAAAAACTAATCTCCCTGGAGTTCCCGTCATGGCACAGCGGAAACGAATCAGACTAGGAACCATGAGGTTGCGGGTTCGATCCCTGGCCTCACTCAGTGGGTTGAGGATCTGGTGTTGCCGTGAGCCGTGGTGTAGGTCGCAGACTTGGCTCAGACTTGGCGTTGCTGTGGCGTAGGCCAGCAGCTGTAGCTCCTATTGGACCCCTAGTCTGGGAACTTCCATATGCCGAGAATGTGACCCTAAACAGCAAAAAAAAGAAAGAAAAGAAAACTCATCTCCCTCTCTAAACTATAAGCGTCAGATTCCCAAGTCTATTTTGTTCATCACTGTATAACCCATGACTAGTGCAGACCCTGTCATATAGTAGGCACTCAATTAAAAATTACTGTGTAAATATGGAGTTCCCGTCATGGCACAGTGGTTAACAAATCCAACTAGGAACCATGAGGTTGCGGGTTCGATCCCTGGCCTCACTCAGTGGGTTAAGGATCTGGCGTTGCCGCGAGCTGTGGTGTAGTTTGCAGACACGGCTCGGATCCCGCGTTGCTGTGGCTGTGGTGTAGGCTGGCGGCTACAGCTCCGATTCGACCCCTAGCCTGGGAGCCTCCCTACGCTGTGGGAGCGGCCCAAGAAATGGCAAAAAGACAAAAAAAATTAAAAAATTATTGTGTAAATAAATACCTAAATACACGAGAGGTTAGATGTTAAGGGCCGCGTCCATCCTTCATGTTGTGATTCTCTGTTCAGAGATGGGGCAGATCCTGTACCTACTGATTGATCCGGGTCTCCATCCCCATACAGAACACTAACAATTACTGAGAACGCAAGCGTAATTCCTGAATTCTTTCAACGCCTAATATTGAATTTTCACTATGTCCCAACCCTCAGACTAGGTGCTAGAGACAGAGCAATGAAAAAGAGGCTCATCATCCAGAGTCATCAGGGAGCTTACAGTCTAATGGGAGAGACGGAAAATACACAAGAGAAGAAATAAAAGGATAAATTGATGAGTGAACTTGCATTAGATACGAAAGCCCCCTCTAAGGAGGTAAGACCTGAAAGAAGAGAAGGGGCCAGCTCTTTGAATAGTTAAAGAAAGAACATTTCAGACCAAGGAGACAGTAAGTACAAAGTCCCTGGGGTGAGAGACAGAAGGATCTGTTTCCCTGAGAGATAAGTCAGATGAGTGAGACGAAAGCAGCAGGCAAGACAAGAGCCTCAGACCCTGGAGGACACCAGAAGGAGTCTTAGTTTTATCCCAAAAGCAATGGGAAACAATAAACAGTCTTTAGATAGGGGAGTGGGTGATTTATTTATAAAGGTCACTCTGACTGCTCCGAAGGATAGATTTGAGACTCACATGGCAGCAGGGAAAATTTGAGATGGCAGTGGTTTGAAGTCAAATGTTGGTGGTGGAGCTGGGACGATAAACCGCTATCTAAGGCACAGAAACTTTTTTTGTTGTTGTTTATTTTTAGGGCCGCACCCATGGCATATGGAGGTTCCCAGGCTAGGGGTCGAATCAGAGCTACAGCTGCTGGCCTATGCCACAGCCACAGCAATGCAGGATCCAAGCCGAATCTGCAGTCTACCCCACAGCTCACGGCAACAGTGGATCCTTAACCCACTGAGTGACATCGAACCCTCAACCTCATGGTTCCTAGTTGATTCATTTCTGCTGCGCCATGACAGGAACTCCTTTTTTTGGGGGGTGGGGGGGTAAGGCACAGAAACATTTAAAATGTTAATGTATGTAGTTTAGCTCTGTAACGTGCTTTCCCTGGTCAGTTCTTGGTTCTCATCTTAACTTGGCCCATCAGCAATAAGCTGACTTATCATTCCTTCCTTTTCAAAACGCTTTCTCTCCCTGGCTTCCAGTACATCACACGCTTACTGGTTTCCTCCTACCTCTTCGGCCACTCCTTCTTGGTCTCTGCTAGTTTCTTCTTTTCTCCTCCACTTGTCAATGCTGGAGGATCCCAGGGTTCTGTGGTGAGATGCTTCTCTTCTCCAGCTTCACTCACTCCCTTAGCTATTCCATCCAATGTCGGGTTTAAATATCATCAATATGCCCATAACTCCCAAATGTGTTTCTCCTCTGACTTGCAGACTCAAATGTCCGACTACCTGCATAACTGCCTGCCTGGTGAATTACATCCCTATCTTAATACATCTAAAAACTAAGCTCTTCATCGCTCTCACGCCTGCCAGAAATCTGTTCTTCCCACAGTTACAATCCCACACCAGAACCTTCACATTTTCCAGTCTCTCTGTGTGACCAACTCTTTCTACAGAAATCCTCATCACTTGCTACCGTACTCCTTCTTATCTTTCTCAAAGGCCACTTTTCCTGACCATGCTCCCTGCCATCCCATTTTAAATTATTATACCCTTCTGATACCCTTAACCCCCTCCCTGCTCTAATTTTCTCCCTAGCACTTATCTCCTTGTAAAATAATTTCTCTTCATGTTTGTTTAGTAGCTGTCTGTAGTCACAAAAATACATGCCCCATGAGGATATGAATTTGTATATATGTTAACTTGATGTTTTCCTAGTTTCTAGAATGGACTCTGATATTTAGGAGATGCTCAATAAATATGCAGTTAAGTGCATGAATGAATAATATAAGTTAAAACTATTTCTTCTTATTAAATAATGATGAGAAATATAAGATGAGACTATTGCCTGTTCTGGTATTCTTTGCCACTTGTCTACTTTTCTGGCTGTTCAGTTTGCAGTGTATTTTGACTGGGAAAGAAAGATGGTAACAAAGATAGGAAAGAATCTTAAGAACAGGTTGTTTGCAGTGCGAGATAATAACAAGGTAATAGAACCCAGAAAAAGGCAAACATGTGAAATGAATCACAAAGTCAAGAAAAAGTTACTGCGATCCTAGCAACAATATAAAAAGGAGTAACATATAAATATTCACAGGATGACATACTTCATGGTATCTGGAACTAACTTTTTCAAGACTCTAAGCTACATCAAAGTTATTCCTTTTTCTCCCCATACAAAATTGTACCCAAAACGTGAAAAGTTGTAAAACATGAAAAGTGAGCCAAACATGTATTAGCATGAATTAGTCATTATAAGACACTCAGAAACAGAACAAATGGTGAGTTATGGAATAATTTCTTTGTTGATTTTTATTCTGACCCCAGCAGGAAGCCAAGGTACAACATTTATTAGGAATTAAGGATTGTAATAACAATGACTCTCCACTCCTTAAACTTTGTATCTCCAGGGCCCTTTGGCCATGTTCTGCGTCCACAGCACTGACCCAGTCCCGGGACCACCACCTGCATCCTACAGGGTACCTCCTCCTCAGGCCCCCGGAGAATGCCGTTCAGGCAGCCCCCGCCCCAGCGCCCTGCCTCTGCTTACCAGTGCCGGTGGAATTCATGCTTCTGTTCCTCCGTTGTAGCTAAAGCCTTCTTTCTCTTCATAAAGCCTAGCAACTCCTGGATCTCCTTCTCACAGGAGACCAGGAGTGGGTTTTTAGCATCCAGTGGCCCATAAAACACGGCAAGGGGCAACGAATCCTCATGGCAGGTCGAGTGAGGCACCGGGCTCAGCGAGCTCGCCTTCGACTCCAGGGGTGATTTTGAGATCGCGGTCGAGGTGGGGGGTGGCGTGGGCGGCGGTCCTGGTGGCGACACCGAGGTGGGAGACAAGTTGGATGGGGAGAACGAACAGGTGCCGTGCGCCGCCATATTGCCAAGACCCTGGCCTCACCGGGAGTGTGTGTACACGCGGTTGCCTGGCAACGGTCTC